>NC_090194.1:33304115-33678282 GCF_024679245.1 Pseudorasbora parva
TTCAACGGTTCAGCACAGCATTCCAGGAAGGCAGAGCTGCATTTGAACCGATTTGAATGCAGAAATGCTTCAGTCGCATCGCAAAGTGGATCTCCACACTCCAAGAAGTGTGTTTTTGACGGAGCCGTCCCAGCTATAAAGGTTCGGTCCTGCTTTGGAAGCAGCCGGTGAGTAAAACTGCTTCAAATGTCTGTGCTGTTGGCTCGTCGCGTGAGTAAACATCAGTAAACGACACGATCGCGTGCTTCGTCATTCAAATGCCCTAACGGACTTTATTGCTGTTCTCTGTATAACGTTACACTAGTCTGACGTGCAAAACCGTTTTGCTTGCTACTAAGGTTTGGTCGCATACAATAGTCCATAAACAAAATCATGTCCTCATAAACTGAGAGTAAAGACAAATGTTGACAGGCCACTAAATACAGTACATACCACAGAGACGGACGTCCTGCTGTTGCTGTTTCTATTTCAGCCTCCGAATCATATCTATTAGCTGAGATCGATAGCAAGGGTTTTTCCACGCTTGAGGACGTCACCGCTTTGCGTATTTCGTCATTCTTTAGCTCCGCCCACACGATACGCCTCCAGGCGCTCGGTTTTTTCCGGAAAGACTCGGTACAGCCCATATTTCTTTTACAAATATAATAAAACTAAAGACTTTTCGGAGATATGAAGGATGCAATACTACTTTATAGGTACTCAAGATTGACATGAAATTAACTGAAACTGAGTGTTTCACCCCCCCTTTAATAAAATTGAACAAATATATATAAATATATAAAAACAAATATATATATATATAATTGTTTTTGGGGTTTTTTGGCTCTTAGGTAATGAGGCATGAGAATTCGAGTATTTTAGAACTAGATGGGAAGGAGGTGTCTGAATTCACTCCGTCCAAACCGCGAGAGAAGTGGATGAGGAAGAGGACCCATGTGAAGATCAGGGTAAGACAGGCATGTAGACATCTCTAAAATCTCATGTTGCCATTTAGTGCATTACAGGATTGTTGCTTACGTAAAGATGTGTTTGTGTTGAAGAATGTTACAGCAAATCACCGCGTGAACGATGCCGTGTTTAATGAGGATGGACTTCAACTAGTCATGGGTCGCTTCATGTACGGGCCGCTGGACATGGTCACACTGACAGGAGAGAAGGTTAGTGCCTTATACGCTTTGGTTTGTGTAGATCCCGGAGACACAGTCAGCCCATCCAACTTCAGCCACTCTTCAAAATGTACTACTACTTTGTTTATAACTACTTTGAAGTAGGGATGTGCATTTCAAGCAAAAATAATATTCGATGATCGCTGGGAATTATTCAAATATTATTCGAAAATCGCACCCCTCCCCCGCATGCACGCAAACTGGCATAGGTATATCCTTAAATAAAAGCCTTTGGTCAATTAAACGCCGGGTCTCTGATAGTGGCGTGGTCAGCACCAACAAATAAAGGCCGGGGGAAAATGTGTGGATAATCTCCTAAATGCCTTTCATTTAATGTGCACTCAAGTTCATCGTAATGTAGGCTACAGTAGGGTTGTGCCGTGAAGGCTGACCAACATCACGCAATCATCCTGATGCCACACGCCTGTTCTTGCGAGTGCGACACACACTAATTCTATATAGTCTCTTCTATAGTTAACCTAAAAACTTTGTAGGGATGGCTCTGTAAATTAAATTGAGAATATAACTGATGCATTTATGCCATTTTAAATAGGCTACATGATGAGAGATGAGATCTGTGAAAATACCGTGTCAGGCAGGCTACACAAATATTGATCTTCTCATCTTTTTTATACGTCTTAAACACTATTCGCACGGGATTAGTATTATCTAGGGACCTCTGTGATTTAGAAATTACTCCCCCACATCTGAGTTTTGTGTTACGCGCATTCGCACGGGATAAGCCTGTGATTTTACTCGAATTTACTGACTTATCTCCCGGATATGATGTTAAGACTTCGTTATAGATATCGCTGTATGAAATCATTAAACAGGCATCGATATCGTTTTGATTATTTTATAGTAATAAATAAACAATTTCGTTTTTTATTTATTACGCAAAACTCAGATGTGGGGGAGTAGCCTAATTTCAGAGGTCCCTAGATAATACTAATCCCGTGCGAATAGTGCTATTCTCTGCATTTAACTTAAAATATTTTATTTTGTACAAGAAAACAGAATAGGCTTCAAAGTAAACTATGTTGATGAAATATTGTAAAGTGGTCATTAACTATAGGCTACACGAATGACCATTTATAAAAACAGGCAAAATCAAAAATGAATAGGCCCTATCTCCGAGAAAAGTGCGTGCAACCTATTGGAAGCACAGGTGAGTAATTAGTTTGGTCAGAAAAATAACTAAATTATAGTTTAAAAAAACTAAGTTAAAAAAATTATGTAAAGCGACATAAAGTGCACTCTTCTTAAGTGGAAGGAAGCTTTTTCCCTCATGCGCAATATAGAAAGCGCAGATGCATCATTAGTTGGGTTGGAAAAATAACAAGATCAGTTTTTTAAAGTAGACAATAATATTTATGTAAAGAGATAGCCTATATTAAAATAAAAAATGCTTAAAAGTAGGCTATACAACTCTTAAGTGGAAGAAGGCTTTTTTCCCCTCACATGCAACCAGGCTGTAGAAAGCTGAGTCTGGTTCGGCTAAAATAATCTCACGTGCAACCTATATAAAAAATTAAGCGAGGAATAAGCATCTGACATTTTTCTCAATGCTGGTTACTGATTAGGCTACAGTAATTCTGACCAAAATTGCTTTGTCGACTTTCTAGCTGTTGTTGTATAAATGGTGATATGTTTGCATGTTTCGTAAAAAAAAAAAAAAAAAAAAAAAAAAAAAATCAATGATAGATATCTGTCCACTGGAACGTTATCGCTTTTATTCGCTATTAATTTAAAACAGTTTAAAGGCTACATATATGAAGAAAGAGAGGGAGAGAGACCAATGATGACTGTTTAATTCATTATGGTATAGGCTGTGTTAACAATTAATTCACTGTAATGTGGATAAACGCGCTGTCCATGAATCTGTCGTCAGTACCATTTTTTCAACTTTCCCTAACTGACTGTGCAGCTCCCTTACATGGTCATCAAAAAGTTTCTCTAGTCTGGCAGTGATCGTCTTTCTAGACGGGACAGTAAACTCGGGTTCTACAAACTCCATCAGACTTCTAAAACCCTCTCCTTCTACAAAGCTGATCGGAAGCATATCTTTAGGGATCATCTTCGTGATGAGGGCCGTTGTTTGCTCTGCCCGTCTAGAATCCGACTTGGTTGATCGGATCATAAAACTAGCCACTGATTGCTGGGTGCTTTGCTCTCAGATGACTGTGCATTGTAGTGGTTGACCTATGATAAGCAAGCTTCGCATGGCAGAGTTTGCACTGCACTTCTTTTTCATTAATTTTATTATAAGAACTCCACACAGAACTCTTATTCGACATCGTGACTCTACGTAGTGTGCGTATGAGACGATGTGTTCTTCTTCTGTTGTGTGAGAATTGATTGACAGCTTTTACGTGCGGTTTTGACAGCGCCACGCGCTGGTTACATTAACACGTCACCACCGCATCAGAGCCGCAAACGTGGATTTTTTTTTTAGACGACAATCGCACAGCCTATTCGATATTCTATATTAAATCAACTAATCGAATATTCGAAAATCGTGACTCATCCCTACTTTGAAGTATTGTTTTCCATTGGCATCTTATTCAATTTCATTTCATCCATAACTGTTCTGCTCTTTTCAAGGTGGACATCCACATCATGACCCAGCCTCCATCCGGTGAGTGGGTGTACTTCAGCACAGAACTAACCAATAGCAGCGGCCGAATTTCCTACGCGATTCCGGAGAGCAAACGGCTGAGCATCGGAGTGTATCCAGTCAAAATGGTGGTCAGGTACGTCATAAATGTACATTTGTTCTGCACATAAAAGCAGAGGCAAACAGAGTACACAGCTTCATTACTTGATTTAAAGTACAGATACCCCTTGCTAAATTTTACTCAAGTACAAGTAGAAGTACTACAGTCAGATGTTTACTTAAAGGGTTACTTCAGCAATTAGCATATAGCTTTTAGCATATAGCTTTCGGCAAGGAGCGCAATCATTCGAATAAACCCCTCCAGGGGTTCTACTGATACAAAGCCATATGCTAATCGTAAAAGTAACCCTTTAACTGTTTAAATTAAAGATTAATCCTTATTAAACTTATAAAAGCTATTGAATCAAGAGCAGTTAGTGATGTCTTTATATTTGGTTTGACATTAAACAAACAGCAGTAAAGGCTACTGCCCCTTTAAGACCTAATGCAGGGATATGTGTCATCTTTCTCAACTGTACAGTAACACTTAAGGCATATACAGACTACGTCTGCTTGGATACTCATCAAGATGGACATGTTGTTTACTATTTGAGTGAGTTTGTCCGTTCAAGTGCAAGACTTGAAAGAGAACTCAATATTTGCGCGCTGTGAGACGTGTGCGCTTCTCACAACGCACGCAAGTTCTCATTCGGGTCTTCTGGCTCTACACCCGGCTGATGACGGAGAAAATAACTGATCATGTTCGAACATATGGCAGCACTCGCACGCATTGAACAAAGTTTACCATGAGAGAGCGTTTTGCCTGTTTTTCTTTTATTATCCCTGTTGTTGTAGTGTATCACTGAGGAGCCATCCAGTGTATCCATCGACAGAAACATAAACAAAGCATTATTTTAAAGTTACAACCCATATTATAGATGCGTCATCAGATGTAAGATGAACCACATACGTCCACACCGCAGACATGTTGATTTAGAAAAGCATGTGCAGGTCACGTTTCTGTTTGCTTCATCACAACATTTTGGCCGTATTTCGGTGAATAAAGTCTTTCGGTGGCCAAATTAATATATATATAGTTAATTTATATAAACAGTATATTTGTATAGATGGTATCATGTTATTACAATTCCCAGTCCCGCCCACTCCCGGCAAAAAAAAAAATCTGATTCCATTAATCATGTGATTTAATAGTGATTTTATTTCCCATCCCGCGGGAATCCCGGAATAGCGTTTTTTTGGGGGGGATTCCCAAAAAAATGTCAGCCTCTAGTGCGGAGCCAAGTGAGTGTTTCAAGTTCTCAAATTAATTTCTATGAAAGTTAAGCTTCCGAAGGCATGAACTGAAAACGTGGCAGACTGAACACACGCTGTGAATTTACGTGTTCAGTTTTTAATTGTAGTGTCTGTTCTCCAACTGAAATTATTTTATGAAATTTTATGAACGCGGTGGGAAAGTGATCCAGTGATTCGGTAGCGGTGGCTTTGGGCATGGCCTCACTGGGCAACGGAGCAATGCATTCTGGGAATTGTTGTCTTTCATCCCCATGAGACAAATACATTTTCTGTCTTTTCTCAGTCTAGAAGGCACCAAATACATTTTTTAAATTCAGATTCATCTTCCCGCTGAAGTACCCCTTTAAGTAAAAGTACTGAAGTGCTTGTTTTTAAAAGTACATTTTCTAAATATTGCATTACTACTTTCACAGTGCTTAAATTTATGTACAGAAACGTCCTACATGTAGTTAACATAACATAAAAATGTTAATGTTAATACCTTGGAGAATTTATAATGCAATGTCCCGCAAGGCAATAGCACAATGGCAACACTCTGACAAACCTCTGCTAGAGTTTTGATGGATTTTTTTGCAGCCAGACTATGTTAAACACAGAGCATACTCAAGAACATCACGGGGTTGGCACATTCCCGGGATGGACCTGCTGCGTCTTCATCTATTGTTTTGTCCATGGTTTCGTCTCTTATCTAAATCAGACCATGGAGTTGACTTTGGCCGAAAGCTGAAGGTGATTGCTGATAGGCTGTCCCAATTAGTGGCGCCTGCACAATCCAATCACGTTTAAGAGGGAAACATCAAATTGAGGGTTTCTATATATATATATATATATATATATATATATATATATATATATATATATATATATATATATATTTTTTTTTTTTTTTTTTTTTTTTACAAAGTAACAAAAGGTACTTACGATTATGGATTGAAATGTAGTGGAGAAAAGAGTACAATATTTGCCTCTCAAATGTACTTGAGTGAAGTCATGAGTACTCCCCAAAAATAGTACTTTTTGTAAAGTACAGTAAAGTACAGGTCCCTCAAAATTTTACTAAAGTGCTGTACTCAAGTACATGTACTCCGTTACTGTCCAGCTCTGCATAAAAGGTTGTGTTTTTTAAACAAAGTTCTCTTTGTCCAAAGGGGCGACCACACATCTGCTGACAGTTACCTGACAGTGCTGCCGCGTGGCACAGAGTTTGTCGTGTTCAGCATCGACGGCTCTTTCGCCGCCAGCGTGTCCATCATGGGCAGCGACCCTAAAGTACGAGCAGGAGCGGTAGACGTGGTCAGGTGAGAGCTTGTCTTCATTCGTTTAACGCTATAAAGCCTACAGATACGAACGTTTCTAAGGACTCTAAATAATCAGGATGATCAGTACTGCTGAAAAGCCTGTTGGATATAATTTACTACATGTCCTCGTCCACCACGTGTCTTATTTCTGTGAAATCTTTACTGATTTTATAAAGTAAAGGTGCAAATAACTTTTATACTTTTACTAATGTTTCAAGATGAACACTCATTGATTCACATTACAAGCAATCAGAATTTCAGATCATTTTCTGGTCATGTAAATATCAGCAACTGCACCAAATTTGCATTTTTTTTCTTTTCTCAGTTTGGGCCTCTGAATAAAACTAAGGTGTTTGAGTATGAGCTCCATATTCTCACTATATCATACTATATTAGCCATAAAAGCCTGATGTATCAAATATGATACTCAACAAACATGTGCAAATGTTTTATAAAATGTTTTATTTTAGATTTTGTGTAAAGGTTAAAAAAAAACTAGATTATTTTATACATCAGGCTGTAGAGCGTTAATGAAGCTCGACTCGTAGGTCAGTCGTTTGTAATGTTCGCTGTTCTTACTGTTGCAGGCACTGGCAGGACCTAGGCTACATGATTGTGTATGTGACAGGACGGCCAGACATGCAGAAGCAGCGTGTGGTGGCCTGGCTTTCACAGCACAACTTCCCTCACGGGATCGTGTCCTTCTGTGATGGGCTCGTACACGACCCCCTCCGCCACAAAGCCAACTTCCTCAAGTCTCTCATCACAGAGGTGAGAATATACAGTGAGAACCGCCACAAATGCCTCCTTTTCTGTACCGCAGGGGGTTGTGGGTAATATAGTACTGGCATTTACAATGCAGTAATCCTGAATCAATATTGATATTTGAAAAAAAAAAAAAATCCACAATATTGATTAACAGCGTAACAAAAGTCTTAAACATCATTTTAGGAGTTTTCAAAATTTGAGGATCTAAATACAGCGTAATGTAATTATTAAACAATTTTATTTATTAAACACAAACTTTATTAATTTAATTAAAAAAAACGCTGCGCTGTTGCACATTCTTACAGGCTCACGGTTTCGTAGCAGTTCAATCCATGAATACCACAGATTTATGACAAGCGATGACTTGTGATCTACTGATACATTTCTTTATGGTGTTTTGTACAATATGTTGTAAGATGCACATATTTTTATTTATTTTGAATGAGCAGCTGGAAGAGTAAAGGCATTTCAAAATAAGTATCTCAGTGTATTTCAGGTTTGTTTATAATTAAAAGTTACATTATGAATTTTTATTTTATTTTATTGGCATTTCATAAGGAGCTGTATCTGGCATTTAACTTAAAGTCCCACTGTAATCAATAATTTTATCATCTTTGATCATTTAAACGTTTTATGAATAAGCATATACAGGCTCGTCTACAAGTCGATGTGTCAGAATGGTATTGTTTTTTATATATCACTCTCTAACACTAATTCATACGATTAGCCTTTGGCTTGCCTACGTTATCTAACAGCTAATAATGCATTACACAAACCATGGTTCTGTTCACCTTCCCAGGGTCAGATAGCTGCCGTCAGTCCTTAGAATCGCTTTGAACATCATAGAAAGTCAGTGGAGAAAGGCATATATTTCATCATGAAAATAGTAATATACATATTTCACCCGCTGTAATATGTACCTGATTTTTCATATCATATAAATAACCTGGCTTCTTTTGAGACTCCCCTGCTTCAGAGCGGTTATAATTCATGATATGCTTAAGCCTATCCACACATTGATGTGATTGGTTACAACATGTCTTTGGTTCACTGCATTAAGAAGTAAATGCACAACAATGGCGTTGACACCACACGTAGACACATTAACAACAATAAAAACTTGATCTTCACCACAGGGGGACTTTAAGATCAACTCTAGTATCTTCTCTCTGGTTCTTCCATCGCAGGAAGGAAAGACTAAGAAGTTTATTTAACACTTATATTATATACACTCACCTATAGGATTATTAGGAACACCTGTTCAATTTCTTATTAATGCAATTATCTAATCAACCAATCACATGGAAGTTGCTTCAATGCATTTAGGGGTGTGTTCCTGATCAAGACAATCTCCTGAACTCCAAACTGAATTTGAGAATGGGAAAGAAAGGTGAGCGTGGCATGGTTGTTGGTGCCAGACGGCCCGGTCTGAGTATTTCACAATCTGCTCAGTTACTGGGATTTTCATGGAAAAACCATTTCTAGGGTTTACAAAGAATGGTGTGAAAAGGGAAAAACATCCAGTATGCGGCAGTCCTGTGGCCAAAAATGCCTTGTTGATGCTCGAGGTCAGAGGAGAATGGTTCGACTGATTCAAGTTGAGAGAAGAGCAACTTTGACTGAAATAACCACTCATTACAACCGAGGTATGCAGCAAAGCATTTGTGAAGCCACAACACGCAAAACCTTGAGGCGGATGGGCTACAACAGCAGAAGACCCCACCGGGTACCACTCATCTCCGATACAAATAGGAAAAAATGCTACAATTTGCACAAGCTCACCAAAATTGGACAGTTGAAGGAAAAATGTTGCCTGGTCTGATGAGTCTCGATTTCTGTTGAGACATTCAAATCGTAGAGTCAGAATTTGGCGTAAACAGAATGAGAACATGGATCCCTCATGCCTTTGTTACCACTGTGCAGGCTGGTGGTGGTGGTGTAATGGTGTGGGGGAGGTTTTCTTGGCACACTTTAGGCCCCTTAGCATTTTTTAAATGCCACAGCCTACCTGAGCATTGTTTCTGACCATGTCCATCCCTTTATGATCACCATGTACCCATCCTCTGATGGCTACTTCCAGCAGGATAATGCACCATGTCACAAAGCTGAAATAATTTCAAACTGGTTTCTTGAACATGACAATGAGTTCACTGTACTAAAATGGCCGCCACAGTCACCAGATCTCAACCCAATAGAGCATCTTTGGGATGTGGTGGAACGGGAGCTTCGTGCCCTGGATGTGCATCCCACAAATCTCCATCAACTGCAAGATGCTATTCTATCAATATGGGCCAACATTTCTAAAGAATGCTTTCAGCACCTTGTTGAATCAATGCTATGTAGAATTAAGGCAGTTCTGAAGGCGAAAGAGGGTCAAACACATGCAGTATTAGTATGGTGTTCCTAAAAATCCTTTAGGTGAGTGTAGATATGACTAGAATCAGGACATTATTTAAATGTATCATATCAGCAAAATTTTAGGGCTGTACTAGAATAATCGAATATTCGTTCGGTGAGGTGGCATTCGATTTTCAGTTTTGAGATTCGAATATTCGTTTTTTTTTTTTTTCAACACGTGACTTCCGTCGCGGACTCATTCTCACTCATGCTTGAAATAATAATAATAAATTAAAAAAAACACCGCAACATGCTTTCAATAAAAGCATTGCGCATTTTAGATTTAAATTAACAAAAAGTCAGAATAAGACAAAATAAATCCCTTATATAGAATAAAACTAATTGTAATAGATATTACATTTTGTGTCATTTTAAAAACAATTCATCTATTCTTATTCAACTGTTTATAAGCATGCTACCGTGTTCTTTATTTATTACAGTTCATTGAAATCACTGTGTGTTACTAATTTAATTTCTGTTTTGGGATTCATTTGTTTTAAAGAAAGGTTCGTTATTAATACCTTATTAAAGTTCTTGCTCTCAACAGACTTTGTGTTTTGTATCACTTGTGCACTGTCCGTTTTCGGAGCATAAACCTGCCCGTGTAATGCGTACCGGAAACTGTCCTATTTAAAAGATTATTAAATGTTTATTAATATTTAAAGAATGTGTGCCACCTGATCATATTGCACCAAATGCAACACTGCACTCCACTGGGTCTGCCGCAACACATTTACGATGCCGAAGAGTGAAACGTGAAGTCGTGAAAGATGATACAAATGCAAACCGACACTATTATTATATATTTAGCCCCACCCACCGAAGCTTCGAATATTCGATATTGATTGCCACCTAAGCTTCGAAGCTCAAAAAATGGCATTCGAAACAGCCCTACAAAATGTATGTTTATATTTTAACAATTGATTGTGCGCACAAACCTGTTTAATTAACTAAAAGAATCCCAGATACATTATTTATATCAAGATTTTATGCGTTTATTGTGTATGGATTTTACTCATTCTTAAACTCTGCAGAGACTCAAATATACGTGAAATGTATAACTAAAAAGCTGCTCTTTTGTAGGCACATATGAAGATCTTCGCTGCTTATGGCTCCACTAAGGACATCTCTGTGTACACATCCCTCGGTCTGCCACCATCACAAATCTACATTGTGGGGAGACCAACAAAGAAACTGCAACACCAGTGTCAGGTATGTTTACGTGCAGTTTTTCCCTCTATTTTGTTTTGTTTTTCTACACTCACTGAGCCGTTACTCTCTATCCACAGTTCATCGCCGATGGCTACGCGTCTCACCTTTCTCAGCTGGAGTACAATCAGAGGTCGAGACCCGCAAAGACTGGCAGCGCTCGCATGGTCCTCCGGAAAGGCAGTTTCGGGCTGGGCGGCAGTGGCGACTTCTTACGAAAGCGCAATCACCTGCTGCGCACCATCTCTTCGCAACCCACGTCCTCAACTCCGCCCGTGCAGATAGGCCGTCCCGAACGTGCGCAGAGCCAATCGGAATGTGACCGCGACCGGGCTGAACGTGCACAGAGAAGTATGAGCATCGCCGCCGGCTGCTGGGGCCGGACCAGCAAACTTGAGGGCGGAGCCCTGAGCCCTAAATAGGCTCAACCACCGGGTCCAAATTCCGGAGGCATTCATTAGGCACACAGGCTGCAGGAACGGTAGGAGACGGACATGACGGAATCTCAGAGTATTACAACAGACTCTGTGAGCAAATCTCACGGCATTACTATTGTTGCATGGGAAAAAATTTTGTTCAATATTTCGTTTTTTTTATTTTTTAGACCGGCAGCCAAACATTTTCCAGAAATCTAGCGCCTTAAGCATCGCTCTGGGTCATGGCCCTCGCCTCTTGACTTGATTGAATGTACTGTTGGGACTGAAAACACGGATCGTTGGGTGGGTATGGACTCTTCCCGCTTCCTCTATCATTCCCCAGACTTCCCTTCCGGTGTCCGCAGAGATTCCCACACATGTATATATGTGCCTCCTCTTACCTGCTCAGGGCAGCCATGAACTTGAGGAGCTGATGAGACCCAGAGGCCATTTTACTCATTCGCCCCATCCTGGCAGCCTCTCTGAGTCGAATCGCAGCAGCATTTGGCAATAAGGATGGAAGCCCAATCACACCGAACTCCGTCTGCAGGTCATCAGAGGCCTTAACTTCTTATTCAGAGCACGAACAAACTCTCAAAGGAACAACAATCCCTTTACAAGGCCATCTGCTTGCAATACCTCTGAGACGCCACCTCGACATGGGCTGCTGGGTCACCTTCCACGTTAATTTCTTTCTCGACTGCTGTTTCGTTAACTTCTGAGCCACCAAACACCGGTCGCAAGCACACGCCACATCTGCTGAAGAAGACTTTCCTGCTGCTGCTGCTGCCGTTTCCCATCGAGGATGCGCCATGCAGCCCGCTGTGTTTGCATGTTCGACGACGTCGGACGACTTTTAAAAGATTTCGCTCAATCATTTCCTCTCAATCCTTTGCACTCATTTCCAGGTGATCGGGGGGGCGATTCGACTCCCTCGCTCTATACTGCCGACGGCCAAAACGAATTCATTTCGAAAGCTGTAGTTCTGCAACTGCATAACCTCATTGTTATTTTGCACTAGTGGAATAGTGGAGGTCCTTGTTACCATCTCACGTTCGCGTGTAGTACATGTCCCTTATTATTTATGGCAGGGTATTTGTGCGCATATGCGCCATTATATAGTTCTCCGAAGACAAAAGAAGGCAAGAAATGTGCCAAATGCAGGCAGATCATAGGAACCCAAACACGTCCAACGTTACCGATGGATTGTAGCAACGTTTCCCAAGCGTTTCCATGGCACATGTATAATGTTTTTAAGATTTTAGATCATTTTAGATCAACTTCAGTTATCTATGATATTGTCCATATGTTCATATGTAAGTGATTTGAGGTATATAGAAATTGTGCTTTTAATTTTTTGCGATTTTAAATCGGACAGCATGACAAAGTCGGGTGGAGTCGTGAACCGTACGCGGTCTGTTTCTATTAATCATGTCATGAACACACTGGAATAGCCATGCTGCATGTTGCGGACGTATTCTTCAAATCGAACTGGGAGGCTTCGAACGTGGCCTTTGTCTGGAGTGGATGTTCTGAACCGAGGTCTGAATGGGACTTCAAACAGTGTAGATACTGTAAAAGATGTAAATTTCACTATAATAGGATATGTTACGGTCAGAATTTATTTATTTCTGTAGCTTCATAAGATGATGGATATTTCAGGTTTGACTGTATTTCATGTGTTGCTTTATTCTTTTGTCCAACAGTTCTGAAATGCTTCTTTTAACGGACCAATGACGTGTCTCCTTGTGCATAATTGTTGACAGTGTTTCCGTAGCAAACCTCTAGATGACGCAACCACCGCCACCGCACGGACAATCAGTTCAGCAAACAGACGACATCCTCGGGTGTAACGGGCAAGGAGCACGAACACCTACACGTGCACAAACGCTCAGTCTCTTCTCCTGCAGACGTTCGCTTTAGCGCATTGAAATTTCCACGTAATGTGAATGTGGTTCTGTGATAAATTCGCTCCAAACAACTGAGTTTAAATTGGTGCTGCATGGATTTTGAAGCTCTGATATGGCATTTAGACAGGTAATGCTGCATCTAGCTCAGTACTCGACATCAGGGGTTCTCAGTGGAAATATGCTGAAAGGTCTGTCAACTTGTACCACTGATATCTAGGTCATCTTGGTTGTTGGTTTATGATTTGAATGTTAACCACTGAACAAATTCTCCATTATATTATTCCACACACTCTTGCCAACTGAACCAACTTACTTCTGCACTTTTTCCTGTTTTCAAATCAAGCTGTTTTTCACCAATGTTGAGAAAGTCGACGAGTTTCATTTCCGAATGGTTGAGATTAGGATTCAGACGCATCGTAGGGAATCATATGGCATTGTGATCGACAATTGTGCCACAGTTTTTACACGGCAAACAGCAGTTTAAACATCCGCGGCCTTGCTTGTAGGCCAGTGTATGAGTATTATATCTTCAGATAAACCAGATTATAGCCACTTTTGTACTTTGCATGTCACAGAGAAGCTTTCGTACACTTTCCTGTATTCTTCAATAATGGGCCACACTACAAACCCCCAATTTATAGCTATTACAAATATGCTGTTGTCTATATAGAACATCATATCAGTTGTTAATACCAAATATTTAAATGATATTACCGTTAATCCTAATTCCAATCATTTTTTTAATACTAACATCTGAGAAAGACATTAAATTAAATGCATAGAAATGCATTTTGAAAAATTTACATTACAGTATTTTTGACGTGTAAATGCTGTCTAATTAGTGTGCAGGTGTTTCAAAACACAAGCTCATTGGATGAAATAAATATTCTGAAATATCCTGAAACAATCATAATTTTGTGCCCATTTTATTTGTTGCCAAAACTTTCCGATTGCTGTACAAATCATTGCAAATGAATCACTTTCCCAATCACTTTTCAATGATGAATGGAGACGTACTGCAGGTTGATTTTACACTCCTGTTGACGTACTGATCTGGACTGACTCGCTCCTTTACAGTTTTCTTACCAGGTCGGTGGTTCAGTGCTCTCATGTGTATAACTGTATGTACTGTGGATTAAATACAGTTGGACAACTACAAGTCTTCTGTGATTTATAATGCTTTATGAATGTATATCACTTTTTAATATAATTTTATATAACTGCTATAGCTATATATATATAATGTGTGTGTGTTTGTGTGTAAATTAATGTATAAAAGTATATACGTATAGAAAATATACATACTTTAGGTATGGATGCACACACACACACAGTAAGTAGTAGGCTAGGGATGCACGATATTATCGGCATAACATCCGAATCGGATATGAAAAAAAAGATGCTGATATGATAACGTGTTGATATGCGCCTGCGGTATAACTGCCGTCTGCAATAAATCATGTGCCTATTAATGTCATAAATCACAAGCATGACACTTGTAAATTAAATAATTGTATACACCGTTTATTAATATGGAATGCAGTATTCCCCCAGTTCTGTAAACACTCAAAGGAAATAAAAACGCAAACACTTGGAAGAGCAGTTACTGCCAGAACTACGACACAGAAGGGTACCGAGATAAGCCGGAAGATTACCTAGCATTGCTTTATAGATCGAAATGTACCAGTGCTGCCTGTTTTCTACATATGGTTAGTGATGTGATGTCCTACCCACCATCTCATAAAGAATATAATGATGAGTACAGGCTTTTACATTTGTAATAAAACTTAATGAAGCATGTTACCCTAAATCAAGGCTTGTTAAGATGGAGGACGCTGCGTGCATGTATAATATCTCCATCGTCAATCGCAGTTAGGACGGTCCCTTCTACAAGTTTCGGTTTGGAATTAAAATTAGATTTAGTTCTAAATTAAAAGCCAATCTTCACTTTGAGCTTCTTGATTCGATTAGCAATATGTACATTTCATAAAAGTTTGTCTATCCAAATGCCCAAGAACTTGTAAGAGGTAGGTATGGATGGATGGATGGATGTACTGTAGGTAGAGATGTATGTAGATATGAATTGATGTACTGTAAGTAGGTATGTATGTACTGTAGTAGATATGGATATACTGTAGGCAGGTAGGTAGGTGTGGCTGGATGTGGCTGTAGGGATGGATGTATGAATGGATGTATGTAGGTATGGATTGATTTACTGGAAGTAGGTGTGTATGGATGAATGTACTGTAGGCAGAAAGGGATGTATGTATGAATTTATGTACTACTGTAGGTAAAGATGTATGCAAGTCAGAGCTTATTTGCCAAAAACTTATAGTGCAAAGATCTCTAATAATATCTCTGATTGGCAATTATACAGGGCTATTCAAAATAAATGCACTCAGTCTATTAGACAGGAAAAATAAAGTTATTTTAAACATCACTTGTCTGTTAATAGTCATAATCCCTGGAAATGTAGGTACATGGAAAATGAAAATATCACCTCCTTTTTGCCCACAGTAATTAAACATGACGTGTTATCACAGATATCAGTTTAACAGACATTTCATTAATGCCGGTGGTGCTTAACCTGGATGTTCATAAATCTGCTGGACTGGATGGATTAGAGCCATTATTTGTAAAGAAATCAGCTTATATTATTGCAGTGCCTATCATTTGCACTTGCAATCTTTCGCTTGGTGTTTTCCCGACGGAATGGAAATCTGCTGCTGTCTCTCTAAAATATCGGAGATATTGTTGGTTGTTGGTTAACAAGCAGCTTACTCACCATTTGGAGACTTATAGTGTTCTTAGTCAATTTCAGTCTGGTTTTAGATCTGGCCATAGTTGCATCACAGCTACACTTAAAGGGTTAGTTCACCCAAAAATAAAATTTGTCATTAACTCCTCACCCTAATGTTGTTCCACACCCGTAAGACCTCCGTTCATCTTCAGAACACAGTTTAAGATATTTTATATTTAGTCCGAGAGCGTATCCAAGTGTATGCACACTATACTGTCTATGTCCAGAAAGGGAATAAAAACATCATCACAGTAGTCCATATGAGACATCAGTTAGTTCATTAGAATCTCTTGAAGCATCGAAAATACATTTTGGTCCAAAAATAACAAAAACTATGACTTTATTCAGCATTGTCTTCTCTTCCGTGTTTGTTTTAAATCCTCAAACAAAGATTCAAACGGTCATGAATCAGCAGATTGATTCATGATTCAGATCGCCAATGTCACGTGATTTCAGCAGTTTGACATGCGATCCGAATCATGAATCAATCAATTGAATCTTTGTTTGAGGATTTAAAGGTCCCGTTCTTCGCGATTCCATCTTTCAATCAATCAATCAATCAATCAATCAACTTTATTTATATAGCGCTTTTACAATCACGATTGTGTCAAAGCAGCTTCACAGTGTCAAACAGGATAATATTGCGACAAAATTAGATTTGGCTGTACAGTCGTTCTGGAGAAAACAGTGATGTTATCATCTTATTTTAATTTATCATATAGCGACAATGTTGGCAGATCAGTATTATAGTTTATAGAATTAAATAAGACCTAATTCATACATTTTATTTGTATAATAAGTTGAATAACTTTAATCATATTTTTTGTGTCCCCAACTGAGCAAGCCAAGCCAAAGGCGACAGTGGCAAGGAACCAAAACTCCACCAGGGCATGATGGAGAAAAATAAACCTTGGGAGAAACCAGACTCAGTCGGGGTGCCAGTTCTCCTCTGGCCTATTAACACACCGTGTAAGATTATTATTCTGGCAACCTTACAGGTCAGAAATCATATTAGATTGGAATATTCAAAATTTCAGGGTATCACGGAAGAGACGGATTTATTTAGGATGGGGCGTCGATTACACAAGAGTATGAATACATGAAAGATCGAAATTATTGCGCCGAAGACGGGTTTTGAGCATAAATCTTTTAAATCTTTCAAACTTTAGTTAGTGTGAAATGTTGCTGTTAGAGCATAAATAATACCTGTACAATTATAAAGCTCAAAGTTCAATGCCAAGCGAGATATTTTATTTAACAGAAGTTCCCTTTCAAAGCCTACAGCGAACGGCCGGTTTGGACTACAGCAGGAAGTGCAGGGATGTAATGACGTCACTAGAACCGTTTGTTGACTAACCCTCCGCCCACAAGAACACGCAAAATAGGGGGCGTGGTCTCGTTGCTCTCCCACGTGTAGAAGAGCGCGCATTCAGTGCTTGCATCTCCCAGTTATGGTAAGAGGCGGGACCTTTCCAGGCAAAGTGCGCTAAGCTGCTGTCCAATCACAACACGGGAAGCGCTGGCCCAATCAGAACTCGTTACGTGTTTCTGAAGGAGGGACTTCATAGAAGAAGGAAATCATCAGGCCGTATTTAGGACAGAGGAAACAGCGCTGTACAGATAAATCAATTGTGTGAAAAATACTGTGTTTTTTAACACGCGAAACATGAACTCATGTTATATTGCACACTGTAAACATAATCAAAGCTTCAAAAACACGTGAAGAACGGGACCTTTAAAACATTTTTTAAATCTCAAATTTTTAATTTGTGTTAATGATATTGCTTTGGCTGCAGGTCATTCCCACATACATTTATACAGATGACACCATCTTTTATAAATCCAGTTCTTCATTGACCACTGCACAGTCCTTATTGCAGGCCAGTTTTACCCGCATTCAACGGGCTTTCGCTAGCCATCACTTAGTTTTAAATTCAAATAAAACAAAATGCATGTTTTTCAATCGAAATCTTCTTCGACACTTATCCCACCTTTAATACTCGTAACATTAGTCGTAATCTGTGCTCTAGCCATTTCATTAATTTATGTACTATATATATATATATATATATATATATATATGGTGGGTTGGTATGTAGGGATGGATGTACTGTAGGTATGGCTGTGTACCGTAGGAAGGTATGGGTGGATGTACTGTAGGTAGGGATATATAGATGGATTTACTGTAGCTGGGAAAGTATGGATGGATGGATGTACTGTATACAGTGAGGATTTGAACACCCTGCTATTTTGCAAATTCTCTAGCTTAGAAATCATGGAGGGGTCTGAAATTGTCATCGTAGGTGCATGTCCACTGTGAGACATTATCTAAAAAAAACAGAAATCACAATATGCTTTTTTTTTACAGCTGCAAATAAGTTTTTGAACACCTGTGTTATCAGCTAGAATTCTGACCCTCAAAGACCTGTTAGTCTGCCTTTAAAATGTCCACCTCCACTTTTCATCAATTTATTATCCTAAATTAAATGCACCTGTTTGAAGACACCCGTCCACCCCATACAATCAGTAAGAATCCAACTACTAACACGGCCAAGAACAAAGAGCTGTCCAAAGACACTAGAGACAAAATTGTACACCTCCACAAGGCTGGAAAGGGCTTCGGGGAAATTGCCAATCAGCTTGAAAAAAGTTCCACTGTTGGAGCAAGATTTCCAAGGTTACTTTTGGTAATACACTAGGACGTCAAGGTTTGAAATCATGCATGGCACAGAAGGTTCCCCTGCTTAAACCAGCACATGTCCAGGCCCGTCTTAAGTTTGCCAAATGACAATTTGGATGATCCAGAGGAGTCATGAAAGAAAGTCATGTGGTCAGGTGAGACCAAAATAGAACTTTTTGGTCATAATTCCAATAAACGTGTTATGAGGAAGAAGAACGATGGGCACCATCCCAAGAACACCATCCCTACTGTGAAGCATGGGGGTGGCAGCATCATGCTTTGGAGGGGTTTTTCTGCATTTACATTTACATTTAATCATTTAGCAGACGCTTTTATCCAAAGCGACTTACAAAAAAGGGGAGAGCAATAGAAGTAACAAAACAAACAAGGCCAATAACCTGTAAGAGCTGTAAGAAGTCTCAATTAATTAGCACAGTACACAATTTTTATTTTATTTTTTATAGCCATCTACAATAGCCACCTATAACAAAAACTCACGTACGCAAAATACAAAACACTGGATTTTGATAACATGATAGCAACCCATTAGGACTAAGGCTGTTGCCCCAACTGTTGTCGTTAGGCAGATTCAGTGGCCCAATGGGTTGGTTTTGTATGGCATTCTAGCTAAACGCGCAGCAATAGGGATCTACAACAAAAACTCACGTATGCAAAATACAGTACACCGGATTATGATAGCTATGATAACTATGTAACACACACGCCTGAAGGCACAAATCCGGATGAGATTGTGCAGAATCCAAATTCAGGGCGACTGCACTGTATTAAGGTGAGGATGACCAGGGCCATGTATTGCAAGATTTTGGGGAACAATCTCCTTCCCTCAGTTAGAGCATTGAAGATGGGTCGAGGCTGGGTCTTCCAACATGACAATGATCCGAAGCACACAGCCAGGATAACCAAGGAGTGGCTCTGTAAGAAGCATATCAAGGTTCTGGCGTGGCCTAGCCCGTCTCCAGACCTAAACCCAATAGAGAATCTTTGGAGCGAGCTCAAACTCTGTGTTTCTCAGCGACAGGCCAGAAACCTGACTGATCTAGAGAAGATCTGTGTGGAGGAGTGGGCCAAAATCCTTCCTGCAGTGTGTGCAAACCTGGTGAAAAACTACAGAAAACGTTTGACCTCTGTAATTGGATTGTAACTGGATTTTTTTTTTTTTTTTTTTTTTAGATTATGTCTCTCACAGTGGACATGAACCTACGGTGACAATTTCAAACACCTCCATGATTTCCAAGTGGGAGAACTTGCAAAATAGCAGGGTGTTCAAATACTTATTTTCCTCACTGTATGTATGGATACTGTATGCAGGGATGTATGTATGTAGGTATGTATAGGTAGGGATGTATAGATGGATTTACTGTAGCTGGGAATGTATGTATGTATGGATGGATGGATATTCTGTAGGTAGGTATGGATGTATCATAGGAATGCATGCATGTGTAGATATACTGTAAGATTGGATGGATGGATGTACTCTAGGTAGGGATGCATGTAGGTATGTACTATAGGTAGGGATGGATGGATGTATAGATGTACTATAGGTATGTAAATGGGTGTAGGTAGAGATGTATGTACCGTAGGAAAGTATGGATGGATGGGTGGATGTACTCTAGGTAGGGACGTATGTATATAAGTATGTACTATAGGTAGGGATGGATATATTATATGTAGGGATGTATGTGGATGTAGGTGGTGGATGCACTGTAGGTAGGGATGTAAGTTATGTAGGTATGATGTAGCCCTAGGTATGTATAGATGTACTGTATGTAAGTAATATGGATGTAGGTAACCACAGCATTTTGTGGATGTACTGTAGGGATGTATGGCTCAATACCACAATTTTTGCTTCGGTATGGTACCACAATCTAATACCTAAGTACCGATATTAAAACGATACCATCAGTGTGTGAATTTTGGCGCGGGTATTGTGCATCATTTTACTCACTCTCGCAAGTTTGGAGCTTATAAAGCGGGAAATGACCTCAAATTAAAATAAATTATTCCAAAATTAATCACCCAAAAAAAATCAGCAACACTGCGCCCTTCGCTAACTCTCAAAATTAGCAAATTGCTTCTGGCTTCAAAAGACATCGCACCTGCTCTACAAAAGCAATCTGCGCGCTCTGAGTCAACACTTTCGCTGTATTTCGGGACAGCTGACGGAAATCACGCCCATTTGAACATGCAAGCGATTTTATAACAGTTTGTAATACATGGTATCATGAATGCTCTTTAAGAGAGTTTTCTATACGCTCTAGCAACAAAACCACAAGCCTAAGAGCTCGCCCAATCCAAATTAAGTTGTTTTTCTTAGTCAAATACACACACATTTATGTAAAAATGTCCTATCTTTAGCGAGAAAGGTTAGTCACATAAACACAGTCGACGAAAAATAGTCACACGAACGCAGTTGATTTCGCTATATTTAAACGATACGATTACACATTATGTGTGTGCGCTGATCAGTGTTACAATTAAACAAATGTCTGAAAAGTTAGATAGTTTGAATTATACACTCACCTGTCGATCTCTTAATGTCTTGTACAAGTCAGGACATGGCAAGTGACAGTTGCTTGGCCAGGTTTGATGGTTCTTCAGCAGCTTTGTTAGCAAAGTAAGTTGATTCCAAATTTGACGCCTACTGACTCCTCTCTTTATTAATTCGTTTTAGACGTGTTGGGTCTTGCGTGAGCTTCATCTGCTGAATTCATTTTGTTCTAGGTTGCCACATTTGCCGCTTTCACGTCAGTTTGGGCAGCGCACTGCCACCTAGCGGCGAACTTCGGAACAACAGCATATACCCATAGACAGTAAAAGAAATGGACAGAGCGTTCCCATTGACGTCAACGGCGAAAGAATGAAGTCAACCTAGGGGCACTCACTTCCTGATGGCTGAGCGAACTGCGCAGGCTCAGACTGAGCTTGATGACGTAGATGTGACGTGAGCCTCCTGTCTGACAGCTGTAGGTCTTCTAGTAGTTGTGGAAAGTGAAAGCTGAATCGCGTTGTTTAAATATTTTCTCCCGTTGCTTTTGGCTCACTATGGGCTTCTCCTCATTCTTCTCCCTTGACTTTATCAGACTTTATGTCTCCACGTCCCCCCGACTGTCTCATAGACAGTAAAAGATTGCCTGCGAGCGTCTCCTCAGGTCTATACGGTAATTTCTCAACTGTGCGACAGGGTCGCGTTGGTTATGACGCAATAGTTAGCCTATTTTTACAAAAACAGCTTCTACGGGGCGATAGTGTAAGATACAAGGTAATGGAGCCTTTTATACATTGCCGTGTTTCTTTAGAAATAAACAATGGACAAATGGAGTCTTTAAACGTCTCAGATGTAAAGTTATTCACTGTCAAAGTGACTCATAAATGAATGGGAGTCAATGGGATGCTAACAGCAGGTGATGGCTTGGTTAGCAATGGCAGCCCCTAGGGGTGGAAAGCTTTCCGAGCGCTAGATTACCCCCTTGCATATACCGAGATGAGCAAAATCGTGATATTGTAGTAACCTTACCGTTTTAAATAAAATATATACCGGTATTTTTTCAGTAGCGGTATACCGCGCATCCCTTATGTAGGTGTGTATCATGTGTTATTCACTAGAATCAGTTATTTTTAGTTTTCCTTGATCTGCAGAGCACTCAAATGATGTGTAGTGACCAATAATATGGCAGCAAAATGACGTCATCTGATGGATCTTTATTTTAGCAATGCAATACATTGAAACACTCAGTCCAGATCCAGATTCCCCTCAACACAAACAACGTTTAAAAATGAGACGGGAACAAAATCATTTAAAGCATTGCCGGGGAACATTAAAAAAAACACTGATGCTTAATAGCGTTTTTTTTAAAAATGAGACAGTAGCCTGAATTTTATAATGACCACTTTCACATATTTCTCAAAATGTAAACAAAACACTGCAGTAACAAAAACACATTTTCTTAATATCAGAAAATTCTATCATGTGAACTTATTTTGAACTTCTCTGGACTGTTTATCAGAGCTGAATTAGCGAACACATGTATAGCTGCTCATCTAAAAATGTCTTTCACTGAACAGGTTTATTGTGAATTTGGTGCAATAAGGCCTGCATTTGTTTTTTGTTACAGTAAAGGTTCTTACTGGCAATGGAAAAAACAAAAAACACAAAAAAACATGTATTGTCTCACTGCTACACAAGTTTGAATAAATTAGTCAGTTCCTGTAGGTCTCAATAGAGATCATCCATATTGCAGTCATGCAACTTCTACTGTAACTAGGGATGCACAGTATATCAGTGACCATATCAATATCGGATGAGTTTTTTTTAAATACAATTATCAGTATTGGTCTTTCCCACATGTATATGCCTAATTTCACATGAAGCATGGCAGTTTTTTAATTATTTCATGTTTGTTTCATAACTGACAGCCAGTGTGCGTTCCTTTAAAAACGTGACATGTTGGTTAGCAGCCATTAAAAGAACTGGTCAAATGTCTATATGAGTGCATCCCTAATCTCTAGACCGTATTCTCTTTTTTCCATTGGGACGGCATAATTGTATTTTCTTAATTGGCAAACTGATATGCAAGTAGCAGGTATATACATCTGAAAAGCATTAATGAAATATTTACAGGTTTGACACAGATGCAGATGATGCGGAGCTGGTTGGTTCATGCATTAGCTCAGAGAATCTCACCCTCTCATGGCCTTTAACTCTATGACCAGTCATTTTAGTAAGAACTGAAATGATTTATAGAATTAAAGTGTGCTTTTCTCGGATGAAAGAAAACCGTCACATCACGTACAGGTTACACGTGTACATACGTTGATGAAATATGAGCTGGAGCTACAGGGCTCGCGGGCGTTTGGGGTTGATCTGCTTACTGGCCTGTTCCTCCTCTTGAAGAGCAGAGCGGAAAGACTTCACTTTATCTGAGACCAAAGCAAACACAGTTTACTGTATGTGACTCCTGAAGCTGACACAGCGTTTAATCTGACATGAAGGAAAACAGCTTTGTGAGGGACACGAGTGTGTCAGTGGGTTGTCATTCTGTCGTGTAGCCTGGGAGTCAAGCGCGGAACAACAGCAGCAAAAAAAAGTGAAACGGTCAAGAAATGTGCGGCTCAATTTCAGCCCAAAATCAAGAGGATTTAATTCATAAAAAGAAACTGCACTATATTTAAAATATTAATACATTTCCATTTATTATTAAAAATTTGAACATGAAAAAATATGCATATAAACAATATCAATTCTAAAAATATAAATAATATATATATACATATACAATATAATTGATTAATATGGTTATAAATATTTGTTATATATATATATATATATATATATATATAATTTTTTGTAGTTTTTTATACTACATTCATTTAGAATTTTAATTAAGACCATTTTAAATATCAACATGGTTTTCACTACTGTTTTATAATTTGGAATATTACTTCATTATTTCATAACATTAATTAATAAAAATAAAAATTGTGATTATTATTGTTACTATTAATAATAAATTATCTAATTTTATTTTAATTACATTTATAGTAATGATATTTTAGGAGAAAATGTTGATCCCAATGCAAAAAAAGGAAATCTTTTGATTAAGTGTCTTCTCTAATTAATATGGATGGCATTTAAAAGACTCCCTGTATTACAAATGAAGGATCTTGGAGGACGACTGTAAACACTGACCTCTGAGCTCTGTTAGCACATCAATCTTCTGATCCAGAATTTGTTCGAGCTGAGTGGCGAAGGATTCCACATCGTAATCGACTTCCTCCGTCATCTCCAGCAGAACCTTCTCATCCTCGAGCCAGCGGATGGACTCCTACAACACACACCAACACACACCATGAGCAGACGGGAACCTCTGAGCTCCTGAAGAAGCCGTCACAAACACATTCAAGACATCTAAGAAAAACGTTCTCCATAACAAAAAAACATTCAAAATATCATTTATTACACATAAACTTTTAGATTTTAATGGCCATATAAAATGTTAATTTTGGGGTGAACTATACCGTTAATGTTTTTATTTTTATTAATATGTTATGAAATGATGCTCAAAATAAGAGTGTAAAACTGCCAGTAGCCAGTAGGTTGCGCTCATAAATGTCTAAATGAGTCAAAATCACATACATCTCTACCAGGGCTTGACATTAACACCCGCCAAATTTTAGAGTTTTAGGTAGATTTCAGCTGTGGTGGGTACGGCAGCCACTCCCACTAGCCACTTATGCCAAGACGTTCGTATCACAAAATTGGCTACAATTCAACTATAACTCTTTATAATTAGTGAAGGCGAGATAGGCGGAATCGCACTGAATGACACACTACAAAAGCTCTCACTCTCTCGCTCTCTCGCTCTCTCTCTCTCTCTGCATTCAGGAGCCCAGTTAAATACCTGTCTGTCATTAATGCTAATCAAACAACTACAGATGTTAAATAAATGTATACATATTAAATAAATATGTATTAGTATCTGAATTTTTATTTTATTTTTTATTTAGGCTACTATTTTTTTGTAATTTGCTTAGGGTATTTTTTTTAATTATATAGCCTATATAAATATATACTAAAACTCATAGCCTATCATATTACATTTCTCATATTAGCCTATCATATTGCCCACCTCCTTGCCCACCGGCACATCCCAGCTGATATACAATGTAGTCTTGATTTGGGGGGGGGTCACTCTGCATTTGAAAGTTTGAAAGGGTTTTAAATCTTCTAAATCAAGTAAAATGACTCATAATCAAGTAATTTACGCATGCCAAAGTCAACTTGAAACATATACAATGTAATTTCCAAACAGCAAAATTGTGGCTAGTGAAAATGCTGAGTGGCTAGTAACTTTGGAAAACCTTGCCACAGTGGCTGGTGAGCAAAAAAGTGAATGTCAAGCCCTGATCTGTACTATATAGTAGGCGAAAAAGCAGTATGTGAATGTAAAGTAAAGTAATTGCTTATTCAAAATAAGTACCTACTCAATAGAGTATGCGATTCATTCAGGAATAAAGTCAATGGCTCTCTTTATGAATGGGTCATTGATTCGCTCAAAACAGATTTATTCAGAAATGAAATGTCACTGCATGTTGCTCGGAGACGCACAACAGTTCTGCTCTGGCTTTAGGTATATTTCTGTTAGCAAAATTGAGCAAAAAGAGACAATATTGTGTCTAAAATATAACAATATTAACTTATTATTTATTAAAATGTTGCATAAAATCAATATCACAATTGCACAGGACAAAAACAGCACTTGTGTGATATTTTTCTAACTTTATCATGATATAAATATGAGACAAAAAAAAATCATACAGGGGCATTTTTGACGCTATGTTGAATTTTTGGGTCATTCAAACTGCGTTCTATAGGCTTCATCACACAGAGAGCTGTTGCCCTGCTTCATGTTCGTCACCATCAACAGTATGAAATGTAAGATGACCTACGTAGGTGCGTGAAATGCGTTAATAATTTTAACACGTTATTTTCCCCCATAAATAATCATTTTAATTAACGCATTAAATCGACAGCCCTAATATATATTTTATTTAGCAAGGACACATTCAATTGAGCTTTAGCATCAACTCATCATATTATTATGATTTCTGAAGGATCATGTGACACTAAAGACTGGAGTAATGATGCTGAAAATACAGCTTTTATCACAGGAATAAATTACATTTTAAAATATATTCAGATAGAAATTAATTTAAATTAAAAAAAATGAAAACAGTTTTGCATTGGGTACTGTTCAGAAATATTTTCTCTGAAAACAAGCATTAATTAAAGGGTTACTTCACCCAAAAATGAAAATTCTCTCATTAATCACTGTCCCTAATGTCGTCCGACACCTGTTAGACCTCCGTTCATCTTCAGACACAAGTGAAGATATTTTTGTTGAAATCCGATGGCTCAGAAAGGCCTTCATTGACACCAATGTCATTTCCTCTCTCAAGACCCATAAAGGCACTAAAGACGGCGTTACAAAGCCCATCTCACTACAGCGGCTCTACAATCATTTTATGAAGCGGCGAGAATAGTTTTTGTGCTCAAAAAAACTAAATAACGACTCATATAGTGATGGGCCGAATTCAAAACAAAGATTTGAACGGTTATGAATCAGCGTATCCATTCGTGATTATATATCTTCATTTTGTGTTCCGAAGATGAACAGAGGTCTTACGGGCGTTGAACGACATTATTTGCATTTTGAAGTTTAAATGATGTCATGCTACAATTTTTTTAATACTTTAATACAGCAAAATTTCATTTTGATTAAATAAATTGTGGTAACATTTTACAATATGGACCCTGTAGTCAATTATTGTATCCCTTAAAACTCATCTTTGATCATCAAAAGTACATATTAAAAAAATGTATTATTTATTCATGCCTTAAAATAGATTGTAATGTAACTCTACAATCTTGAAATTTTAAGTTAATACAATTAACATTTTTTGAGATTCGACAACCTTTATTAAAATTGTATTAAAAGATTTTGTAAGCATATTGGGTAAATGTGTGTTTTATTTCTGATGACGCAGTGAAACATGCCAAATAGTGCTATTTTCATGATTTATTATCACATTTTTTATGTGGTTCAGATACAATAATATTTTGAGTTTCTATTTATTAAACAAATTTCTTTCATTGTATCAACTCAAAGTTTTAATTTCAATAAACTCAAAATTTTAAGGCAACCAGGTTACTTACTTTTTTAAGTTAAACCAACAAAAACCAACCATTTTTTTTTACAGTGTATATATATATATATATATATATATATATATATATATATATATATATATATATATATATATATATATATATAGTCTATACCTTATCCCCACCTCCACTCACTCAATGACAACGTAATCAATGAGAGAATTTTAATTTTTGGATGAACTAACTCTTTAACCTTTTTGAAGTACTTTTTGAGGATATTTAGACATATCTAAACATAGAGTTTAATAAGATCTGCGCACCTGAAACACGGCGCGGTGGTCCTCCAGAACCTGCTCCTCCATCTCCACCAGCTGAGACACGACCTCATGGAAGGTGAAGAGCTGTGGAGACACTTCCTCTTCCTGCGCACAGCATGCATCACATCAGCACACGTCACGTTTTCACGCCAACCAAAACGAGCTGATGTGTGCGGTGAAGCACTCTTACGTTTTGTTCACAGAGCAGCTTGAGATCGTCTCTCTGAGGAGAGCTGCCCACTCCCCACTGCGCCTCCAACACGTCCAGCTGGTTGACCGAGTGTCCGACGGACCGTCCATCCATCACGGCGCTGGGGTCGATGGTCAGCTCCTTCACCCTACGGTCACAAACAGCGTCTCAATTCAAGACAATCAGCATATCGTCAATGTCGGGCGGAAACCTCAGATCTCGTCGTTTTTCCTCATAAATCATTGCTACTGGTCACGCTTTACATCAGACTGTGCGTTTTGTAAATATTTAACCAACGGAAATATTAAACAGTGCTTGTGATTAAACCCTGGAAATCCATTGGTAAACCCTCATAACTCCAACCGCCTCTGTCGTGAATGAAGTGCCACACACATTTTGGGCCGTCTATGCTTGTTTGCAATGCGGTGGGAAATAAAGAAATGGTTGTTTGAATAAGCACCCACATCGCTACAGTAAACTTTATAACCTGTAAGATTATTGCAAATGTAATGCAATGCACTTACTGCCTCAGATAAGCTGTTCTGATGATGGATAAAACACATGTGTCTGGTCATTTGAGCTTGATTTTGGTCATATGTTATTAATATAATGATGACACATTGCATGTCTGACCATATTTGGAAAAGTAGTGCTTTTGGTAATATAAGGTTTCCGCCTGACAGTGACATCATGAAAGCACAAGGTATTCACGTCATGATTCAATAAACCAATGGAAATGGTTTATGTTACAGACACATGGTCATGCAGCATGATAATGATGGACTCCATCCGCTCTATAAGGCACAAGCAAACACAAACCAATATGTTAGCGCAGCTGCAATGGAAAACGATTAAAAAACGCAACAGAAAATACAGATACATGGCTGAAATGTGGTAAAGATGGACTCAAAAAACAAGGGACAAAAATAGCAGCCGACCAAAAGGGAAAGATGCACATGTAGAACTGAAAGTGAAGCGAATCATTAGAAACACAGGAGTGTTATGGAGGCTCTGTCTGAAAAGAGACAGGCTGGAAACTGGAAAAGGGTGAGACCTGCTGGGTGAGGTAGCAAAGTCATCGTACTCATAGGTAGGAGAGAGCTCGGAGCGACCGCCACCCCCCTGGGTGAAGGGAATGTCGGAAGGGCTGATCCCGAACTCCTTCACTCTGAAGACGGGATGACAGACGGCAGCGAGACAGAGAGACGGGAATTACAAACCCCTCCAACACAAACATTCCTGATTCATAATCAGTGGAAAAGAGTTAAACGTGAAATACACTCCAGCAGTCCATGCCACTAGTTAAGAGTTTGATACTACATTTGATACTAAATTTAATACTACATTTGTAAATAGATAAAGATTCAAATAATTGATTTCAAATCATTTAAATTTTTTACAAATGATTGTTTTATAAAAATAATTTTAATAACATGAATACAATGTAAATGCTTATTTGAATATAATGTAAACACTTAAAATACTTATTTAACATAACGTAAATCCGTAATATTTATTTATAGAATGTTTATATATATATATATATATATATATATATATATATATATATATATATATATATATATTCTATATATAATAAACATAAATTTTAAGTGTTTGTGTGTATGTATGTATATACATACATACATACATACACAGATATACACGCACAAACATACATACATAAATAAATAAAATAATTGATTAGAAAAATATATAGAATTTTACAATTAATATAAAACATTTGAGAAATAATTCTAACATCAGTATTACATATATTAATACATATTTAATATAATAAATGTTTTTAATCATAATATAAGTATTCTATTGTTTTTACAACATTTCATTTCAATTCAATTCAATTCAACTAAATTCTATTTGTAAATTCTTATGAAAAATATGTAAATACATAAAATGCCATTGGTTAGTTGTCTACCAAATATTAAATGTATGACTGATATATTGGATTATAAAAAAAACATTGTATATAAAATGATTTAGAATACAAAACTCACTCAGATTTGTTATATAAAATTGTTCTAATAAATACTTTTAATAATATGAACATAATATAAATGAATGAATATGTACATAATGTTAAATATATTTTTTACATATTACAAATAATTAAATCATTAATGTTCTTAAATCATTCATGTTCTTATGAAATATTTACTTATAAATAATATAGATTGAACAAGAGTATATAAATACAATATAATGAATTATATATACGTAAAATAATATAATTGTGAAGTATTTTTTTTATTTTTTACAAATGATTAATCTTAATAAAATAAATAATTTTTATATTATGTGTATCAATATATGTATATTATACTGTATATAATATACATGTACAAATAAACATTACATTAATATTCAAATTCTTGTATAAAGGGTCAATTATGTCCATAATTTTGTCATTCTCTGTGATTTTTCTTTTTTAATAGCTCCAGATTTGTCTGTCAGATTCCTTGCATTAAAAGCCTTGATTTCCAGATACAGTGAAGGGTTGTGTGTCATTGGCTAGCCTCTTTCATTGTGTTTGGAGCGGTCTGATGTGCTCACGTACCTGTTGGCGTATCTCAGAGTGTTTAATGTGTTTTCACATGATGCCATTCCAGGAGAGATCGTAGCGATCTATTACAAACACATTTAAACCATTAGCAAATACACTATTTTGCTCCAAATGAATATATTACTGATCCGTGAACATCATCATCAGTGTTCTTACCATACATGTTCTCGAGTTCTCTCCGATGAAGGAATCTCTCAAGACCTGCGTGAGTTTACTGGCTCTAAACGGAGTATGCGGTTTGTTTCGACCCAAAGCCCTGATGCATTCCTGTCGCACACAAACACAAACAGACCGTGATAATACCATGACAACAAATTATTTCTGCTTAAAATGATGAACCAAAAAGATCAAAATCTAATTCAAACGCATATCATTAGTTTCTGTTTTATTCAGACAGGTCACATTATGGAAGTTGTGAATGATATCTTATAGTTTTATAAAACATATTTTCATATTTGCTACTTTGTACAGTGTGAGACTGAACTAATTATTTTTTTATATATATTTATAGAAGTTTTATTTATTTTATTTTTATAAAATGATTTATTTCTATATGTGTTACTTTGTACATTATGAGACTGAGCAAACTGTATTTTTCATATTTGTAATATTTTAATATATGTATTATATTTTAATAAAAATATTTCTATATTGTTCATTTGTACAGCATGAGACTGAATAAATAAAAAATGTGTATCTGTTTTTTTTATTAAATATTTTATATTCTCATAAATTAGTTTTACATGTTACTTTGTACAGTGCAAGACTGTACAAAAAATGTTTCTCTCTCTCTCCCTCTGCTTTTGTAAATATCAGTAATATCTTTTCTAAGTTTACAGTTATGTCAGGTCAAAACATGGTGAAATCAAGCAGTTCTGGTCCCCGTGTGCAGTAATGCCAATAACGCGTTACTATTTCCAAACCAGTTATCAGATTAAAGTAATTCATCCAAGTCACTGTGAGTTACTATTTTAGTCATTTTCCTTAGTAAAAATACTAAAAATATATTTTTGCTTTCTTCTTGCGTCCTCGGGTGAGTATTTTTTCAGAAAATATTTTTTAATTTCAATTTAAAATGCCAGGAGATACATTGCTGACGTTACTGTTAAAAATGCACCAATAAAGTGAGTGTTGGCAAACACGGTTGTCATTTCTATGTCTAGGCGGCAGGGGTGTTGTCAGCAACTGCTGAATGTAACTAATAAAGTAACTTTTAATCTTACTTAGTAACTTTTAAAATCAAGTAATCTGCAAAGTAGTTTAGTAATCAGATTACTATTTCAAAGTAACTGTGGCAACACTGCCCGTGTGAGGCGATTTGAAGCACAAACCTTCAGCGCGAGGAGACTTTTGTTGATCTCTGCGCCCTCGAGGCGTGTCTGTCGGTCGGCGCTCGACGTGTCCGCCCCTCGCTCGTTTCCCGCCAGGTCGATGAGAGAGAATTTGCCGTGCATTTTGCCCCTCCGGCGTAGAATAATCTGAAACACGGCGTGACTGCGGGACGAATGAGCGTTAGCTGAGGTCTGTCCAGATGTCCTGAGGAAAACCAGATACAAAACTCATGATTAATACACCTGTTTAACAACACCACCGGCAGAAAGTCTGGTCCGATTGGTCGCACCTGCAGCTGTTGCCCATCTCGATGAGTTTGAGCACGTCCTCTGTGCATTTGACCTCTCGCTCCTGCAGTCCGACCACCTGAACCTGCTGCTTCCCGTCTTCAAGAACACGCAGCTTCGCCTTCCTGTTTAGGAGGTCAAACACCTGCACGGCACGTTGAAAATTGACTTCATGCACTTTATGAATATTAAAGGAGCTCATTAACTATTCATGTGTAATAAAGAACTTGCCTTCCCGCTGTAGATTTCAAAGAACGTTGCGTACACCTGAAGATCCAACTTCTTGTAGTTTGGTTTTTTTAACATTAGAAAAACATCTCGTGCTGAAAGAAAAGATAATTCAGGAAACAATAACGCAATATTTATATTGAGAAACATCAAGTCTGACACATACCGGCGAGTGCGTAGATCCCTTTAGAGCAGTCCTGGTTCTTCCCTGAAAAATCTCCTCCCATTGTCTGGAACGAAGGGAAAATCGATTATGACAGAGGCAAGTGGAGCGATCCTTTGGGAGGATGTTTTCCTGTAATGTGATGTCATCTGGCTTTGTTATAGAAAATCATAATGTCAGATACTTACATGAGTTTTCCCGCTGCCCGTCTGACCGTAAGCAAAACAGGTCGCCATTCCCCTCTCAAATATGGTCTCCACCAGCGGCCGGGCCGTAAACCTGAAACAGATTATTAAACATGAATATTGCAACATGATTGCAAAAAATCTAATTCAAACAATGTTTGTAATAATTTCTTTCATGAAACTACTAATGCAAGGCCATGTAGGCAAAGAAAATAATAACCAATAAGAACAGTCTACTTACTCATGAACCACATTACAGAAGTTGTAAATGACATTTTATATTTTTATAAAAAATATTATATCTTTTTTATATTTGCTACTTTGTACAGTATGAGACTGAACAATTTATACATTTAATATATATGTATTCAAATTTTTGTATTTTTATGAAAAAAATATTTCTATATTTGTTACTAGGGCTGTACTCGACTAAGGATTTAGACAATCGAATCAGAATTGTCGAATCTCTCTATGGTCGACTGATAGTCGAATCATCCGTGTGTGTGAATGGGTTGGGAAGGGCACGACACTGTCAGCAGAAGGGTAAATCTATTTTTATTTTCCTTTACACACTGCACACAGCAACAACTTTTAATAAAGCGACCAAAACTGCCTGCCAACTGACAGACGAACTGACATGCTTTCTTATTTAGGTTCAAATAGCCTAAAAGGTAATGTGGTGGATAAACATTAATAAACCGTTTGCTCATAACATGTTAAAGCCCCGATTGAAATACAGAACATCACACAAATATATAAAAGAACATTTTGATAAATAAACCTAAAAAAATACCTGCCTAGAGAGGAAAAGAACACTTTTACATGCACGTTTACATGCACGTTCTGAAGCACTGCGCGCCCCAGGATCTCACTCACACCGCCACCTGACGCGCACATTATATACACGTGAACTCTATTTAGAATTGACTGACAGATGAGTTGCATGAAAGCGCTCTTTGGTACGGCAGGATTTTAAACAACTTCCCGAGTGGCCGTGGACAGGCGCTGAATGCTGCCGCCGGTGTGTGTACACTCATTGAACGTGTTCTAATTTTAAAGGCGCGGTGCGAAGCTCAGCGCCCTTAAAGGGGTCGCACACCGATGCTCAGCTCAGCTCAGCACCGCGACACGTCTTTAAAATATTGAGCACCCCCATTTTGCCAAAATGGTATGATCCTTGTTTCATAACACCCGCGGTCGAATCAGGCTGCGCATATCGATGCATCCAATCTTCGACTATTCGGTGTCACCCCTATTTGTTATTTTGTATAGTGTGAGTATTGTATTGAGTTTTGTATTTTTCATATTTTCATGTTTCATAAATATATTTTATATCTGTTACTTTACAGTATGAGACTGAACAAATTATATTTTTTATATATATAATATTTGTAATATACTATATTTTCATAAAACATTTTTATCTTTGTTACTTTGTACAGTGCAACCAATCCAGAGCCATAATATCCTTACTTGAAGATGCTGAATTAAGTTTTATTCAGAACGTTCAGATTACAGGATTTTTTTTTGCCATTTTATATTTATATATATATATATATATATATACACACACACACACACACACACACACACACACACACACACACACACACACACACACACACACACACACACACACACACACACACACACACACACACACACACACACACACAGTGGGTACCAGTGATGCACAGGTTGAGCCAAAACAAGCAGGTAGACACTAGGCGGGTTATCTGAAAACGTCAGGTGGGTGCGGGTTGTTTATACATTGACCCGCCTATCACTAGTGGGTACGGAAAGTATTCAGACCCCTTACATTTTGCAGTCTTTGTTACATTGCAGCCATTTGCTAAAATCCTTTAAGTTCATTTTTTTTCTCATTAATGTACACACAGCACCCCATATTGACAGAAAAACACAAAATTGTTGACATTTTTGCAGATTCATTAAAAAAGAAAAACTGAAATATCACATGGTCCTAAGTATTCAGACCCTTTTCTGTAATACATATATATTTAACTCAGGTGCTGTCCATTTCTTCTGATCATCCTTGAGATGGTTCTACACCTTCATTTGAGTCCAGCTGTGTTTGATTATACTGATTGGACTTGATAAGTAAAGCCACACACCTGTCTAAATAAGACCTTACCGCTCACAGTGCATGTCAGCGCAAATGAGAATCATGAGGTCAAAGGAACTGCCTGAAGAGCTCAGAGACAGAATTGTGGCAAGGCAAAGATCTGGCCAAGGTTACAAAAAATACTGCTGCACTTAAGGTTCCTAATGGGTCCTGCACACTGTGCGATTTTTCAAAATCCTTTGCGAATGTCCCTTGTCAGACTGTACGAACATGATCCCCGTGTCACACTGTAAGATCTCAGTTGTCATTAATGTCAGACTGCACGATAGTTTAGGCGCGCTAAAAACGGACGCGCGCAAGAAATCTCACCCGGAGCTATATCATCAAGGAATGACGCGTTCAGTGACAGTGAGCTGCATTACACGCGGGACTGAAATGCTGGCTACAAATAAATTTCTAGCTCTCGTTTTGGTCATAGTTTGTCTTGAAAAACCGAGATATTTGACTGTTGTCGTAGGAGAAGTCACACTGCAGGATTCTGTGCCAAATCTTCTGACACTGCCAGAATTTCGTCTGAGGTAAAATTTGATCGCAGCGCTCATTAATCGGCTGCCGGTGAACATGTCAAACTAACGACCAAAGACGTCAGATTTTAGCCTAGGATCTGAGGAATCTTTTAGGATTTCCTAAATTTGTCTCAGACGGCCAAATCGTGGCCAAAATCGCACAGTGTGCACCCGGCTTAAGAGCACAGTGACATTGGACCTAAATAAACCTATAAACCTATAAACCCATAAACCTAAATAGAAGACGTTTGGGATGACCAGAACCCTTCCTAGGGCTGATCGTCTGGGCAAACTGAGCTATCGGGGATAAGAGCCTTGGTGAGAGAGGTAAAGAAGAACCCAAAGATCACTGTGGCTGAGCTTCAGAGATGCAGTCGGGAGATGGGAGAAAGTTGTAGAAAGTCAACCATCACTGCAGCCCAGCACCAGTCGGGGCTTTATGGAAGAGTGGCCCGACGGAAGCCTCTTCTCAGTGCAAGACAGATGAAAGTGTGCTAAAAAAAACACCTGAAGGACTTCAAGATGGTGAGAAATAAGATTCTCTGGTCTGATGAGAACTTTTTGGCCTTAATTCTAAGCGGTATGTGTGGAGAAAAACCTCTTCTGTCCAATACAGTCCCAACAGTGAAGCATGGTGGTGGCAGCATCATGTTGTGGGGGTGTTTTTCAGCTGCAGGGACAGGACGACTGGTTGCAATCGAGGGAAAGATGAATGCGGTCAAGTACAGGGATATCCTGGACGAAAATTTTCTCCAGAGTGCTCAAGACCTCAGACTGGGCTGAAGGTTCACCTTCCAACAAGACGATGACCCTAAGCACACCGCTAAAATAATGAAGGAGTGGCTTCACAACAACTCTGTGACTGTTCTTGAATGGCCCAGCCAGAGCCCTGACTTAAACCCAATTGAGCATCTCTGGAGAGACTTAAAATGGTTGTTCACCAAGATTTACCATCTAACCTGACAGAACTGGAGAGGATCTACAAGGAGAAATGGCAGAGGATCCCCAAATCCAGGTGTGAAAAACTTGCATTTTTCCCAAAAAGACTCATGGCTGAATTAGATCAAAAGGGTGCTTCTACTAAATACTGAGCAAAGGGTCTGAATACTTAGGACCATGTGATATTTCAGTTTTTCTTTTTTAATAAATCTGCAAAAATGTCAACAATTCTGTGTTTTTCTGTCAATACGGGGTGCTGTGTGTACATTAATGAGAAAAAAAAATTAACTTAAAGGATTTAAGCAAATGGCTGCAATATAACAGAGTGAAACATTTAAGGGGGTCTGAATACTTTCCATACCCACAGTATATACTTTTTAATATTTTATATATAAATGTTATTATATATCTATATTGTTACTTTGTACAGACTGAACAAATTATATTTTTAATATTTCAATATATTCTTATTATTTTCATATTTTATATTTGTTATTTTGTACAGTGTGAGATTTAATAAAACAATTACTTCTCTCTTTCTAGTCTTTGCTTTTTAGTTCTAATATTTCTCTGTAAAGCAATAAATATCTAACCTGTAAACCATTTCGTTTGTCGAGGTGTCGTCGAAAGCGTAATCAAAGCGAAACGTCTGGTTCTCCAGGTATCTGGTTAAATCCACTTTCTGCTTGGGCTCGTGGACCATGACCACATCTTTACTGGGGATGGTGATGACATCTAGATCCTTCATGGTCAGCTCTAAAAGAGTGAACAGATGATGTGGCGTCTCATAAACAGTACTAGACGAACATATGGTGGAATAAAAATATTTCATCATCACCTTTCTTGTTCAGTGGACGTGTCCGCACACACACGCATATCCTGTGATCCTCAATCTGAGAAAATATACATATTATTATAATTAATCCATACATACTATAATACCATGCAATACTGTTGATAAATTAAATGGAAATTAAATGACATAAAAACAGATGAGTGATAATGATGTAGTTACTCACCAGATCTGCAGTGGTCAGCGGTCTGTAGTCCAAACTCGCTCTGAAGTCTCGGATCATGCACATAATTTCATAATTAGGGGTTATGGCCTCGACATCCTGTGTAATAAAAACTCTTGTAAAATATTGTAAGAGTTAGAACATAACTTCACAAGAAAGTTAAGTCATCAAAAAAAAGAAAAAGACAAAATTTGGATTAGAAATTAAATACATTTTAATTACTGAGATTTGATGACTGCTGAGTAAATGTGGTCTGTAAACTAGTGTTTAAAACATTAAAGTTTATTACATACAGTGTTTCTGGAAAGTATTCACAGCACTTTTTCCACATTTTGTTATGTTACAACCTTATTCCAAAACGGATTGAATTCATAATTTTATCCTCGATTCTTTAATACCCCATAATAACAATGAAAAAGAAGTTTGTTTGAATTCTTTGCAAATTTATATTAAAAAAAAAAAAAAACTGAAGAAAAAAAAAGAAAACTTTTGAGACACTCAAAATTGAGTTCAGGTTCATCCGGTTTCCTCTGATCATCCTTGAGATGTTTCTACAACTTGATCATCTAACCTGATGGAGCTTGAGAGGTCCTGCAAAGAAGAATGGGAGGAACTGGCCAAAAAAAGATGTGCCAAACTTGTAGCATCATACTGAAAAAGACTTGAGGCTGTAATTGGTGCCAAAGGTGCTTCGACAAAGTATTGAGCAAAGGCTGTGAATACATATGTACACATGATTTTTATTTTTAATACATTTGCAAAGATTTCAATAAATTATTTCACATTGTCATTATGGGGTATCGAAAGGGAGTGGCAAGCGGTTACCTCACAACTAGATGTCACTCAAATTTACACAGTGAACCTTAAATATTCCAAATGAGTTTTTATTTTTTCTAGTTATTACATTTTTTTGTAATGTTGTTGTGATTTTGTCATTTTCATAATTTCATAATATATTTTTTTAAATATATCTATATTATTTTTGTTATATTAAAATGTTTTTATTTTGACTAACGAAAATGTTTTTTAATGGTTTTTAGTCTTATATATATAAAAGCAACATAAACAATTTGTCACTAAGCTAACAATATTTATAATAAATAATAAATGAATTAATACATAAAATTGTATCATTATAATATGAAATAAGCAACACAACATATTTCTAAAATAAAAAGTTTATCATAATACGCATGTCAATAAAACAAACGCAACATAAATAAATAAAATAGTAAACATTAAGCAACACTAAACTTTTCAAACACAAAGTGTACGCCAGTGTGTTTTGTCACCTGTGCCCTTTTCTCTCTCAGCTCCTGCTGCTGCAGTCGTCTCCTCTCCCGCTTTTCCTGAAGTTTCTCTACTTCCTTCACACAGTTGGACTTCCTGCGAGCTAAACACACACAGAAAACTCAATGCATACAGACATCAATGTTTAACAAACAGTTGCAATATCATTCAGCTAAAGCTGATTTGCTCACTTTAATAAGCATTTTGTTTGACATGAAGTCAGTGTGCATTAGCTTGTGTTAAATGTGTTTGAGTGATTCCCTCAACAATGGCATCATGAGGGGTCATCTCTGAGACGCGCTGGAAAACAACTCTAAATGCTGCTTTTGTTTTGGCGTGACGGCAGACAACAGTTGTTTGTGACGGCGCTGAGAGCCCTTCAGCTCCTCCATCACTGCTGGAGTCTCTTCATACACTCACAGATCAGAGATTACACACCCAGGTATTCATAAAGGCTCTTAACAGTAGTCAAAAATAATTACACTACTGTTCAAGGGTTTGGGGTCGGTGTTTTTGAAAGAAGTCTCTTCTGCTCACCAAGGCTGCATTTGATCAAAAACAATAAAAACAGAAATATTATTTCAATTTAAAATAACTGTGTTCTATTTTAATATATTTTAAAATGTGATTCCAATCATGACAACTCTCAGAATAGGTTTATCATGTTATTGAATACGACAATATTAATGTATTTGGTCTTGGTGGACTAGATCTACTACACTACTAAGTATGGACTTAATCAATTCACAGACACGCTGCTGTGAGAATGTAAGATATGCTGCTGCTGCATAAATAGACATAAATCCCACAGCAGATCTAGGCAGGTGGAGCTGGGGGAGGTGGAGGGTTTCAGAGGGCTATCTTACTTTTTTAACTTTATCTTACACACAATGAATCAGACTATTTAAAGTGATAGTGATTTAAGTGTTGAAGTTGTTCCAAACCTTTATGAGTTTCTTTGAACACAAAAGAAGATATTTTAAAGAATGTTGGTAAGCAGACGTTTGACGGCACCCATTGACTTCCATAGTATTTTTTTCCTGATTGATTACCAGCATTCTTTAAAATATCTTCCTTTGGGTCAAACAGAAGAAACTCATACAGTTTTGGAACAAAATGAGTGATGACAAAATGTTTGCTTTGGGGTGAACTAAACACTAAATATTCAAATATATACTATATACTGATCTGCACGCATTGACACTATATGATAATTGAACTGAGCTAGATAACATCAATGTTTTCTCCAGAGCGGCAGTACAACTGAATTAAATTCTGTTGCAATATTTTCCTGTTACCACTGTAAAGCTGCACTGGAAAAGTGCTATATAAATCAAAGTGACAGTGACAATTAACTATCCCTTTAAATATAGAGCAAGCAATCTCACTGGCTGCAGAGGCTCATCTCCTTGTGCCATGCAGTAATGATGTGATTGCTTGCAGAGTGAACGATCTGAGCACATGGTCTGAAGCACATACTGCAGGTGCAGCAAGACGTGTCTGAATCCCCTTTTGCTTGTTTAACGACGGAAAAAACAGTCAGCACGCCAGGTACAGACCTAAAAGGGTTGTACCTTAATTGTACCCAAAGGGTTGTCTCTTGATGAATCATGGGTGTGTTTTTGGCGTAACCTGCAGTAAACCAATCAGAGCCTCATCTCCCATTCCCTTTAAAAGCCAATTCCGCTTGCACCATGACGGATTCATTATTAACAAGGTGGAATTTGCAAGCGTAAAGACTGAACACTCTCCGGTGAGGAATCCCTTTAGATGTGTGTGTGTAATTATCAGAGAGTACACGTGTTGTGCACCTGCCTATAGGCGCATATTATTATTGCGCCCTTTAAATAACACAAAAAATACTGTGCTATTGTCATTAGACCTGCTTTTTGATGGTCAATTTTAGTTTCTCAAAATAGCAACAGATGGTGTGAGTGCATTTGCTATTTAAACAATGTGGCGCAAGACGTGAAAATAATAACTTTGTCGGGCTGAAACTAGCAAAAAAAAAAAAACCTGCCGTCGCATTGTGCCGGGTGTATGATAGGGCACTTAGAGTTTCATGACTACACTTCATTTTTATTCAGTGATTTTCAGCATTATTCACATGATCCTTTAGAAATCATTCTAATATGCAGATTTTTTGGGTTATCATCCATGTTTAAGCCTTAATATTTAAATATTTTTGTAAAAACTACGATACATTAAGCATTATTTGATGAACAGAAAGTTTAAAAGAACAGCATTTATTTGAAACTGAAATCTTTTGTAACATTATAAATGTCTTTACTGTCACTTTTGATCAATTAAATGCATCCTTGCTGAATAAAAGTACCAATTTGTAAATGGTAGTGTATAACAATTAAAAAGGAGCTTGATGTGTGCTGTGGTACCGTTCTGCTGCTGCTGTAGGGTTTGGTGTTGTATCGGTGGAGGTGGCGCGGGCGCTGCTGGAGGAGGTTCGGTCTGTTGGCTCGGCCGCGCTCGAGTCGTCCCTACAGAGACTGAATAATGGAGATCACATCATCAGGTCGTTTAGAAGCATATGCTTATTTATGACACTTCTGTTTGATTGTTTTACATGTTAGAATAATAGTAAGTTATCAAAACTCTGAAATAACACAAATAAAAATTTGGGAATGATGTTGTGATCAAAACATGGTACACATAAAACCTATTTGTTGACATCAGTATGGCTTTTAAACAGCACTGAAAGAGGAACAGGTTTGCTTGGTAATGCTTTTCCTTTATTATACACAACTCATCCATTAAGAAAAAACTTATCTTTGTGATAAAACTTATCACAATTTATCTCTGTCAATTTTCAGGCAGTATTATTAAAAATCAGGTACAAATATGTACATGTATTAACGTGTAACTACGTCGCTTTAACATAAAGTGTTACCAAAAATCTATTTTCTTTAATAAAGAAAATAAACAGAAATAGATAGAAATAAAAACAAATAAAGCTGAAATAAAATCAAATATAAATACTAGATAAAAAAACACTTTAAATTTAAACAAATTAAATGAAAAATAGAAATGCTGCATTGTTTACAATGCAGTACTGAAATGGTGTATAATATAAGAAATAAAAATAATAAGAATAAATAAGAAATTTGACATTTGAAATAAAGATAAATTAAAGCTAAACATAAATACAAAAAACTAATGCAACTGAATAAATTTTAGATTTTATCTAAAATTAAAAAGAAAATTCAAAATATAAAAATAAAAGCTATTTCAAAAAATATTTAAAGCTATAATAGATAAATAATACTAAAATAACAATGATTTAACGAATTTTATAATCCTGAGTAACATAAATTTAATATTTACTGCTGGTGTATAATTTAAAAACATACTTTTGAAATCAATCTGTGCTGGAATTAATGCAATTTGAGACTAAATGTGTAACTAGATTATAATCTTTCTTTTTAATAACTTGAACACCATACCTCGATTATCCCTTGCAGGTGTTTCATTTTTTGGTGGCGCTACAGTTCGGCGATTCTACAAAAGATGAACAAGAAAAATGCAATCCAGTCTGCAATCTAGCTACAATATATAGCTACACAATCATTCACAGTGAATTTAGGCCACATTATAGCTGTGTTGACAAATGTGACCCTGGACCACAAAACCAGTCATAAGAGTAAATTCTTTTCATTTTAATTTATACATCCTCTGAAAGCTGAATAATTGATGGTTTGTTAGGATAAGACAATATTTGACTGAGATACAACTATTTTAAAATCTGGAATCTGAGGGTGCAAAAAAATCGAAATAGAGAAAATGAAGTCCTTAGCAACGCATATTACTCATAATAATATTTTTTTATATATATTAGGAAAGCAAAGGAAAATTTCCTTCGGTAGGAAATTTACTAAATATCTTCATGGAACATGATCTTTACTTAATGTCCTAAAGATTTTTGGCATAAAAGAAAAATCGATAATTTTCACCCATACTATTTGCACCTCAGTATTGTTGTAAATAAACAGGATGCAATAATAACATAAAGTGTAGCCTAAATGATTATATTTATTCAAATTATTAAATGGATGCCACCTTAACAGAATAATAAAAGCCCTCCCTATATCTGATATGTGATAGGAGAGAGTGAGAAGAGCGAGCTCTGAAAAAGGCAGATTTGAACCCGGATCGATCGCGTCAAAACCTAGATCTTCAAGCCTTATACTTTACTGACTATGCCACTGAAAACACTGAAATACCCACATTATTTTTCTTTATCTTGTTTTTCCCAAACAGGCATTGTTAGGCACAGCTAGTGCGAACAGCACTTGCAAACAAAGCACGTTTTTTGCACTTGGTGTAAATATACACTCTGCACAAATAAACCCGTGTGACTTATGACTTATGGTTTTCTGCTCCAGGGTCACAAATTACAGTGACAGTCTGTTACTGGAAAAGTACTTTACTAATAATAACAAATGACAACATCTTCCTATAATTATTCATGCATATATCATTAAATTATTCAAGCACAAGGGCTTATGGATAATCTCTCAATGTAGAATGACACATGCAAGCTATATTAGTGGGTTTCTTTATGTTTTACGACAGGAATTTACCCAGACTGAATTGATTTCAAAGAAAAAACTTAAAACATTCTTTATGACTTTATGACGCCTGTCTGTAAATTAGAGAAGTTATAAAAGCAGACGGAGTGCACTACAGTCATCTGTACACCTCTTCTTGGTTATGACTACTATAGTGTAGCAAAAATGGATACCAACCTTGTTTTGGGGGATCTTGTTGATTTTCATGGCACTCGACACAGGTGGCGGAGGGGTTTCAGGACTTTGTGGGATTTCCTCTTCAGGTGCAACATCTGGATTTAGTGCAAATATGCTTTCCAGATCGATCTGTTCACAGAGAACAAGAGCACGAGCGTGAGGCTGCCGGTTTCAAAAGCGATTTTACTCACGGCACATGAGCGCATAGGAGTAGGACTTTCCACAGTTGTAAAAGCTGCTAAATATTATTATCCCACAGGACAGAAAAACAAGTTCAACAGGTTCTCTGGACAGCAATTCGATTTACCAATCACTTTGAACTTAGAGGATGTTATCGCACAGGACTAAAACTTACTGGATATGCTCACACAGAGCATTACACCCCATGATTTAAAAATAATAATAATTTAGGACGAGGGTTCCTCATTACACTCGTGGTGTTTCCAAGCAAAAAAGACCGGCCTACAAAAAATTGCTTATAATTTATCCGATGTTATTGCCAAATTTTGGATGCAATCTTTTTATTAATTTGTTTTCTTTTAATTAGCACAGGTTTTTGTGTTTCTTTTTGCAACAGTATTATCAAGAGCCTCATTGATCTGAGTTTACGCACTTCATTTTCACTCAAAAACTGATGTATATTTTACACCAAATTGGGTCAAAGATTTTCAACACAGCACCAGGATCTAACAGAGAGCAAATCCAGACGTGTGTCTCCTATAAAGCTTCAGAAGAGATCTCAAATTGTGTTCAGATTTGCCTGCAATTAAAAGTCAGAGATCTCAAAATGAACTCAGATATTTCTCATTCAATTCCTTCAGGAGCATATGATATGAGCTGCTATCCAGATTCATTTTTATAGCTCTATTTATTATTAGGATTGATTGGAGAAACATCTGAGATGAAGTTGAACTACATGAAACATTTTCATTCATTCATTTTGCACTTTACAACTCCACATACAGACCAAAGTGGTGTACAGTCAACATACAAATACATCACCATAATACAAGATCAACTAAAACACAGATTCTAGCCCAATTTCTTAAAGGCTAATGACAAGAAGTAGTTTTCAATACCAGTTTTAAACCGCTCTAATTTCCTACGGCAGACTATTCCAAAGCCTCAGACCCGCAACAGCAAAGGCCTGATCTACTTAAGTTTAAGAGGAGTTTGTGAGATAGATTCAGCAGCTTCTTTCCTAGATGTTTGGCGAAATGTACGGTAATAAGCTCAGTCACACAAGGAAGAGCCATTTAATACACTGCTTTAAAAACATACAGCAGGGCATTATATTTTATCCTGAAGTGATTTAGATATGATCACTCTTTTTAGCACTCACAAGCAGCCTGGCCACCGCGTTTTGAACTAACTGACTGTAAGCGTAAAATAACGTTCTGACGGGACCCCACATACAGAAACAGAACATCAACAGTTACAGTAATCCAAAAGAGACCAAATAACCACAGCATTGATCTGCTTGTCAAATTTCAGTTCTATGTCAAAAACAATTAGATTGCTTATTTGGTCATAACAATAGGCTGACCAAAATCTGAGCATCCTCTGATGGGCCCGAAGATCATAATCTCAGTTTTTCCTTGGTTTAACTGAATCAAATTGTGAGCCATCCAGCTCTTAACCTCATCCAGACATGACTAAAGTGAGTTAAAAAACACTACACTCTCCCAATTTTAAAGAGAAATAAATGTTTCAGACAAGGCTTAAACTAGTCTCAGACTAAATGCATGTTTGAGCTGTTTTAACTGAAAGCAACTTGCACCGACATCTTAAAATACTTTTTCCACATCTTGTAATATTACAGCTTTATTCCAAAATGTATTCAATTAAATATGTTTCCACCAATTCTACAAACAATACCTCATAATAACAATGCGATTTTATTAAAAATAAAAAACGCCAAAAAAATCACATGTACATTTGTATTTTCAGTCTTTGCCATCACACTCAAAAGTGAGCGCAGGTGCATCCTGTGTCCACTGATCATCCTTGAGATGTTTCTACAACTTGATTGGAGTCCACCTGTGGTAAATTCAGTCGATTGGACATGATTTGGAAAGGCACACACCTTTCTTTATAAGGTTCCACAGTTAACAGTGAATGTCAGAGCACAAACCAAACTATGAAGTCCAAGAAATTGTCTGTAGACCTCCGAGACAGGACTCGAAGAAGGCACAGATCTGGGGAAGAGTCCAAAAAAGAATTCTGCAGCATTGAAGGTCCCAATGAGCACAGTGGCCTCCATCATCCATAAAAGGAAGAAGTTTGAAACCACCTGGACAAACTGAGCGATCAGTGGAAAAGGACCTTAGTCAGGGAGGTGACCAAAAACCTGATGGTCACTCTGACAGAGCTCCAGTGTTTCTCTGTGGAGAGAGGAGAACCTTCCAGAAGAACAACCATATCTGCAGCACTTCACCAATCAGGCATGCATGGTAGAGTAGCCATATGGAAGCCACTCCTCAGTAAAAGGCTGGCTGGAGTTTGCCAAAAGGCACCTGAAGGACTCTTAGACCATTAGAAATAAATTCTCTGGTTTGATGACACAAAGATTGAACTCTTTGGCCTGAATGGCAAGCATCAAGTCTGGAGGAAACCAGGCACTGCTCATCGCCTGGCCAATACCATCTCTACAGTTAATCATGGCGGTGGCAGCATAATGGTGTGGTGATGTTTTAAAGCGGCAGGAACTCAGAGACTACTCAGGATCAAGGGAAAGATGAATGCAGCAATGTACAGAGACGTCATTGATGAAAACTTGCTCCAAAGCACTCTGGACCTCAGACTGGGGCAAAGGTTCATCTACCACCAGGTCAACGACCCTAAGCACACAGTCAAGATAACAAAGCAGTGGCTACAGGACAACTCTATGTATGTCCTTGAGTGACCCAGCCAGAGCCCACCCCAATTGAACATTTCTGTAGAGATCTGAAAATGACTGTGCGCCGATGCTCCCCATCTAACCTGATGGAGCTTGAGAGGTCCTACAAAGAAGAATGGGAGAAACTGGCCAAAAAATGTGTGCCAAACTTGTGGCATCATATTGAAAAAGACTTGAGGCTGTAATTGGTGCCAAAGGTGCTTCAACAAAGTATTGAGCAAAGGCTGTGAATACTTACAATGAGCACATGTGATTTTTTTGTGTGTTTATTTTTAATACATTTGCAAATATTTCAAACAAACTTCTTTCAGGTTGTCATTATGAGGTATTGTTTGTATAATTGAGGAAAAAATTATGAATTTAATCCATTTTGGAATAAGGCTGTAACATAACAAAATATGACAAAAGTGAAGCGCTGTGAACACTTTCCGAATACACTGTATGTCAGTGGCATTGTTTTGTCTCAAGATGCACACCAGTAATGTTTTTTCCTATAAAAAAGAGCATCATGTGAGGAATAAAACCTTTGTCTTTGTATTTTATGCACACATTAATTTACAGCATTTACTGCTGATAAACCTGAAAGATATTTAAAGGGATAGTTCACTCAAAATAAAAAATTATACAGACAAGTGCAATTCAAAGTGCTTATGCTACGTCGCATTGGTTACACTTTTTCGTAAGTTGAATATAGAAGGCGGTCTGGCAAAGGCTAGATATTTTACTTTATAACATTTTAAATATGGATATTTTTCTTACACAAACCCATCGATTCACTTCAGAAGGCCTTTATTAACACCCCGGAGCCGTGTGGAATACTTTTATAATGGATGGATGCACTTTTTTGAGCTTCAAATTTCTGGCTCCCATTCACTGTCATGATAAAGCATGGATTAGCCAGGACATGTTTTGATACAACTCAGATTGTATTCGTCTGAAAGAAGAATGTCATAAACACCTAGGATGGCTTGAGGGTAAGTAAATCAGTAATTTAAATTTTTGGGTTTTCATTTTCATTTTTCATCCCTTTTTAGGCAGAGGTACAAAAGCTGCTTTAGAATAAATCTCCCTCGATCCTGACACATCAATATTACACAGCCAGCTTAAAAACATAAGGCTTATGAAAGCAAGAATGATGACTCTGCTGGAATCATACAAGCGTTGTCTTTAGAGCATTACGCCAATATGATGGACATAGCAAATTAATTAAATGAATATCAGCCATCACCTCTTTCCCTTTTGTGTCTCCGTTTTCAATCCACTCCACCGTCACACTCTCATTGTCTTCATTCAGTGACGTCACCATGGCCTGGTGTATTCTGCCTGAAATAGATAACAAAACAATGGTTTACTGCAAAGATCTGCAGCCAGATGATAACACTCAAAACACTTCATAAAATTCATTAATAAAGGAGTTACATCAACGGAAAACTCAGGTAATGACATAACGTAGTACTGTTTGTAAGTTATGAAAGGAATAAAGTAGGTATCCAGTCGGTTATTATAGTAAAAAAAAATAACATATCATCCTGAAGGAGTTTGTTTTGGGATAATGACCAACTGATTGCACATTACACTTGAAAATGCATTGACTAAATAGACTTTAGATAGATAAAAGTTGTAGAATAACATTAAAGTCACAATATGTAATTTTTCGCCGCTAGAGGTCGCTAATTCAAAACAAAGACGTACCTTGATGATGCCTTGATTTCGGGGAGCTTTTATTAATCCGCAGATGACTGCTTCTGCTTCTTTCAATCATGCGTATGTGAAATAACGCAGCGCTGTTTTGTCGTATTTGATTAGAATGTGTTGAAAGTTCTGCTATAATGCTCCTCCGTCTGTGCGTTTGCTCAACGCCTATTATGAGACACTTGTTCACACTGCAGTGAGCTAGATCGATATTAGGCATGGTAAAACATGGTACTCGTAGTAAATCAAGAAAACAAGATTTAAACAATAAGATTGTTGAGTTAGATAACAATGGTTAGTTTTCTGTCGATGAATGTATCCAAACAGTTGCTCACCAGTCTAATAAAACACATAATATAATATATTAAACTGTCTTTGGTGTTTCTATGGTTTCTACAAAATAAAACCGGAAATTGAGGATAACGCAGGACAGGTATTATGTCATTGATAGGTCCCGTGTCCTGTTTAAAATCGTTATTTCTCTGGATTGAAACATTCAAGTACACAAGTCAACAAAATATATAACATTGTTTAAGTGGTTTTTGGATATTTTAATCCAAAAATCTTACATATTGTACTTTCATGCTTGCTTTCCATACAACTTTGATATGGACATTTAGGTTGCTATAACATTTAGGCCAAAGGTTAATGATTTATTTCATGTGCATTAAAGAGAGAGAAAAATTGTCTGAACTTTACACTTATACATTACCGTAAAGCCAATAAACTAAAAGAGATTATAAAAAATAAACAAGAACAGCAGTACAAACGAATTTGCAGGCGATGTCTCTGGGCGTCTTCCTCAGGGAGGATGCTAAGAGACTGCGAATTTACGAGCGTACTATGGGGAAGGTTTGACATATGAATATTAATCACGTAACATGACGTTTCCCCAGTAGGCTTATCTGATTGGTTGAAAGGCACACATTAGCGCGTAAGCTCCTGTCAGCCAGCGAATCGGTGGGGTGACGTCGTGGCTTATGATTCTGCGCCTAGACGCTCCAAAACGGTTACCAAGCAACGTCAGGAGGACAACATTAATATTTATGAGTCAAACCTCCGCCATAGTACAATTAGTAAATTCGCTAACGGGTTAGCAGGAGCATGCATCCCAAAAACAAGCAACACAGCGGCGTGCCAAGGACAGAAAGGTATTTGATATGTATTTGCACGCATATATCGATCCTCTCCCGTCGTTTGCAACAGCTGTCTTGTGTTAAACGGCTTTACTGGGTTAAACAAAGATGATGCACCGACAAACTGCATCTCAGCCTGATAAACGAGCTGCTGCTGGGTGTGACTCACCATCACTGCGCTTGATCTCCACATAAATGCCGATCTGGATCTTCCCGAAGATAGCTGCCATGCCTCATGTGTGTGCCAGGATCTGTATGGCTATATTTGAGCGGGTTTCACGGGAGAAGTTGTTCAGCAGCGCAAGAACCGGGAGGAGGTCAGGAGGGAGAGAAAGATGAGCGCGCATGCGCAGATCACACACACACCCATCACAGAATGTCACATCAACCTCTTTTGTCTAGTTGCAGTGGACACGATCTGTCCAGCAGTTTTTTTTAATGGTGTTTATTTTATTTATTTACTTTATTTATCAAAAGTGAATAAAATAATTATAACTTTTGCATAAATATTATTTAGTACCATAAAATGCACTAAAAATACAAAATAAAAAACATTATCGAACTAAAATATCGTACAATAATTTAAATGAAATTTAAAAAATCAGTATTTTTTGACTCACACAAGAAAAATAAACAACATATAAACAGATTGTTTTTATTTTCATTTAAAATGATTGTACTATATTTGAATAATGTTTTTATTTTTAGTGGCTTAATCCTTTCATTCACTCTTTGAGCATGGACCTGAACATTAAATTTCCAACTTAAACTGTTAACTTAAATGCTTTGGAGCACAGACTTTAGTTTTAACCTCTTAAAGACGACACTTGGAAAATTATTGCTGAAGTAAAAAAGTAAAAAAAGTGAACATTTTATATTTTATTTTAAATTTACATTTATTTAATGAAAAATAAAATTTAAATTGTTTTATTAAATATACTGTATATTTTCCAAAACACATTTTACTCTTAAACTCTATGAAAATCTAATTTGTCCAAATTTGAGTTTGATATCTCAAAAAAATTTGCCTTCAAAAAGATTTTGTTTGGGTGTCATTCAAATGTTCCCAGATGAATCTCGTCTCCCATTCATTTCCAATGCGGTCATTTTTGACCATGAACAATACAAATGTGACTTTTCCCCCCAGGATTTCCCCCCACTGAAGTGCCTTGAAACACACAGCATTATTCAATGTATTGACGCAATTTCCACTGAAACAGGAAGAAAGGGCGGGACATATCGAACAGCTCCTCCCCCTTTTTAAATAGCTAGTAGCGTTTAGTTTATATCGCAGCTCGGCCAGAGCCGTTGACCTTATTAAAGCTGCAGTTTCCTCCTAATCGCCTCCATATCTCTTTAAAATACAGCATTCTGTGCAGAATTCAAATGGGTCCGATATATTTTGCTCTGCTGATCCGCTTTGTGCTATTGTGTCTGGATATCATATTTACACTGTCATTCCCTATCAGTATACTGTACATATCCAAATTAAATTCATAATCAAAGCCTTAATCAATATGTATCCTCCTATATTATTATAATTTCAATAAAAATCAGATTTTTAATGATTCTTTCCAGTTATGATTTTGATTTTTCTTTCATTGTTATTATATTTTATTAATTCTATATTTCCTTTTACTGAAACACTAAAGAATTGAATGAATATTGCCTGTACTATTGTCTGTACTCTCACTGAGAGAAAGCACATGTTATCGGTATGTTTTGGGAAATTTTCTTGTCAGAACTGGAGCTTAATCAGCTCCAACCTTGGAGAGACTGTGTGTCTGTGTATGTGCGCAATATTCTGTGTTACAAATCAGAGTAAAATGGACATCCTAAAAGATGGGTGCACTTGTTGTTCTGGGCAAGCTGGTGCCTGCTCCAGATCTGGAAGGTTACTACGGGCCTAATTCTGGGATGAAACTTCAACACGTGATCTATGGACACGTGCATCTGATTAACTGACAATGTGTGGACATTTACCATGACTGTTCATTTTCTCTGAGCCAATCAGAATCATCCACATTGCAGTAATGATGTGAATAGGCATTGAAAACAGTATAACTGTTGGGACATTTGTATGTACGGTACAACAAAGGGCGGCGCGACCAGACAGGTAGAGAGGGAGCGCAGCCTATGAACTCCTTTTAAGACTTGAAGCTTCTGCTGATGAAACTGCAAACTATTCTTCAGTAAATGTTTCTTTAAGTAATCTTGGTCTTCATTTTTCACTACTTGTATTGGGTCATAAACTGTTAACCCCCTAACAATGGTATTTCCCCAATAAAAGTATTACCTGTACACCGATCAGGCATAATATTATGACCACTAAGATGAAGTGAATAACTCTAACCCTAACATTCATTATCTCTTCATCACAGCACCTTTTAGTGGGTTGGATATATTAGGCAGCAGGTGAACATTTTATCCTCAAAGTTGATGTGTTTGAAGCAGGAAAAATGGGCAAGCGTAAGGATTTGAGTGAGTTTGACATGGGCTAAATTGTGATGGCTAGATGACTGGGTCAGAGCATCTCCAAAACTGCAGTTCTTGTGGGCTGTTCCCGGTCTGCAGTGGTCAGTATCTATCAAAAGTGCTCCAAGGAAGAAACAGCCGTGAACCGGTGACAGGGTCATGGGTATCAAAGGCTCATTGATGCACGTGGGGAGACCATGTACACCTTTTCAAGGAATTTGATCAGCGGGATATCTTTCAGCAGGATAATGCGCCCTGCCATAAAGGAAAAATTGGGGGGAATGGTTGACTTGGCCTCCAAATTCCCCAGATCTCAATCCAATCGAGCATCTGTGGGATGTGCTGAACAAAAAAGTCTGATTCATGGAGGCCCCACCTAGCAACTTACAGGTCTTAAATAATCTGCTGCTAACATCTTGATGCCAGATACCCCAGCACACCTTCAGCGGTCTAGTGGAGTCCATGCCTTGACAGGTCAGGGGACCATCACGATATTAGGAAGTCAGTGTAAATTGCACTTAATTCAATATCTTCACATAACTGTTTAATATCTTTAAGCTATTTGCCTCCTTCTACTGGCTGCAGTGTTACTTCAAAATGTAGGCAAAATAACCCCAGTGTGAATGGAATGGAATGTCTTTATTGACAGGAAGTCTTTAAAACTCAAGAATTTGAGCTTCTAGTTTAGCTACAGTGATTTTTTTTATACAGATATGAGAGTCTAAATTATTGTGCAAAAACAAAAATAGAAATACAGCAGCAACATTTCCTACAGCAGAGCTGACTCTAAAATCTGAGGACACAACGAACAATAACAATAATGATAATAATAATACGAAGCACTGTTTACCACCATTCTCACATGCTGCTTGAGCTCACAGACGTTTAATACTGTACGAAAATGTGTTCAAAAGAGTCTGAGACGTGAGCTATACAACGGTCCACCATCCTTCATTTGATTGTCAGCAGGAAATGAATCTAAGTTCCCAGGAGACTCTAGACCAGTGAAGAAATATATTTTACTGTAGTATTAAACTGATTTAGGGCATGAACTGTGATGAAACTTTTCATTGAGGGTGTCCGTGTATCTGTATCACTTCAGTGTTTCCATACAGACTCCGCCAGAGCTTGATTTTTCATTTCACTGGCAGCCGTGCTGCTCGTCCCTGACACGCCGACTGTGAAAAGAGGTCACGTTTCTGGTTTCACCCGAGATGTGTGTACGGTCTTCACCACCTTGGCAGTGTTTTTAGCGTCCTGTTCAGAGCTCTCTGAGAGAGTGTCCTTGGAGCCTTTCTTCTTCTGAAAGGAACAAAACAAAAACAGGCACACTACAGTGAGAAACATCAGACGCTGATTATATGACTAAACGTCAGACAAAACGTCAAGAGTTTAGAATCTTTTTTTTTTTTTTTAAGATGTTTTTGAAAGAAGTCTAATGCTCACTAAAGCTGCATTTATTTGATTAAAAATACAGTAAAAACAGTAATATTGTACAATATTATTACAATTTAAAAGAACTGTTTCCTATTTGAATATATTTTAAAATGTAATTTATTCCTGTAATGCAAAGCTGAATTTTCAAAATCATTACTCCATGATCATAGTCACATGATCCTTCAGAAATCACTCAGCTCAATTCAGTTCAAATTTAGTTAAACTGTAGTGTCAGTGCAGTTAAATCGATAATATTGAAATTAATTGTCTTTTAGACCCCAAAGATACACATCAGAAATTACAGAATATTATATTTTATGTTTATTTTATTTTATGCTATTTTACTTTATGAGTCTAAGGCCTGTTCACACAAAGGACGATAAGTGTAAAGAAAATGACAAAGACCATTAGCTATAATGATAAGAGCACAGAAACTCAGACCGATTTTTTCCAGTTAATGAATGATAAAAACATTGACAGGCAATCAGAATCCATACTGACTTTAATGAGCTCGTACATTTAAAGCGACAGACCAGAACACTGCTTAAGCATTACGACATTGTCCGCTGGTGTGGATGCTAATATAGTTATCTTTATAGGAGTCATTCTTGGTGTGAAAAGGTTAATATTTAGATAAGAAATGAAACTTTCACTAGTTAAATAATTAAGCAGGCCTTAGCAGTAATAAAGTAGGTGGGCGTCTGACCTGCGCAGGGGTCGAGCTGGAACCAGGCACGTCTGCGGTGCGGGTTACAGGGAGAGGAGGCACCAGATCAGTCCGAGAGCTACGGAGATAAAGAAGTGGAAAGAGCATTAAAGAGGACCTATTATGCTTTCTTACATGTTCATCTTTCTTTAGTGTGTAATGTTGCATAAAAAAGCTCTGCAAAGCACAAAGTCCCTCCAGTGGCAGCTGGTATCCTGTATCTGTTCTGCAGAAAATGAGTATTGGAAGCGTTTTAGATATTTCAGTATTGATATGTATCATTGATATGAATCAACATTACACTGCACTTTTAAAAGGCTACAATTGAAAAATTTGTTTGTGTGTAACTCGCTGTTGAATTTGATATATATATATAAAATTCAACCCACCAAAATGGCTAGTAGGAGTACATCGAATGCAGACTTCAGAATCTCACTTGAAGTAGTGATCCAGGTACTGTGACTTCGGACATACTCTTGTCACATCGGACTGGCCACCCTAAAATTTAGATTGCGGTTTCCATTTCACATCCAATTGGAAGAAGCATGTATTTTGACGTGCGGCTGCGCAGCATATTGTTAATGTATTAACGTTGAATATTAAGTTTAGCAAGTAAACAAGCGTCACGCGAGGATAGCGAAAACGGCAGATCATGGAAATAAATATCATGTTCCAGACTGTGCAGGGGACGTGAGGACTTTTCATACCCTTCCCACGGATAAAAAATGTCAACAGTCATGGTTGATGTTTATTTACAATTGGATACTGCAACAATTTAATTCAGAGTTGTTTGTTTGCTCGGCCCATTTCACCATGGAGAGTTTTTCTAACCTGGGGGAATGTAGCAGGATTCGCTCAGAGTCTGATACTGAAGAAAGGGCCGATTTCAACCGTATTCCTGCAAGCAGTAAGTAGTGATTTGATCCACTTCTTGACTGTTGAACCCATTTCGGATTAAATTGAAAGTTTCTTAGTAAGAAAACATTACGATAATATCCCCTGTGTTGTCTAGATCTAACGCAAGATGCTAAAGAAACAATTGGACACTCCAAGTAGCTCACATAACAGTTTGTCAAATGACAAAGGTTAATATTATTTCCATTTGCCAGTTTTGTCATAAAATACAACAGTAGATACGTATGTCGATCCCTTTTGATGGATTGAAATCTAAATTAGCCTATATTTCATCATTGACATAACTCAGAAACTAACTATATTTACTACTACTGTTTAGTTGCTTACAGATCGCTCACTCGATTCTTGTAGCTAACGTCACCTTCTTCACCATCTAAGTTGAAACGATAGTCATTTGACAAGGCTTGTTTTCTCATTTTTGAAAACTCAAGTATGATTATTTTGCAGCGGGTGAGTAGTAAACATGACACTGACTATTTTGAGTGGCTTCTACATTACTTTGTTTGGCTAAATAAATCGACTTTTAAATCAGTACTCTACTGTCAAACTGTAACGTTACTGTACAAACTACATATTTATGCGCTGCCCAGTTCAGTTCGTGATTCAAAGTTGAGAAGCTATCATTGTAAAATCATTGCCATGATGGATGTTATAGATGTGTTAGCTGTCATTGAGCAGCAGTGGAGTGAAACAGCCAATCAGAGCAGTACTCTGAATTAATATTCATGACTCTTCCAAATAAGGCAAAAACAGAGCATTCAATCCTATGGACAATTTCTAGGGTTGTAAATGGACCTGTAAAACTGTATCTGGACAGTTTTTGACCTTAAATAATCCACATACCCTTTATTTAGATACCAAAGAAAAATTTAACATGTTGTTTCAAATCATTCTAGGGCACCTTTAAAGACTGGCACAAGACATGGGTCATATCATAACCCTTGGCCACCCCCCGGCCACCCCATGTATAGAATTTTAAAATCCGCCACTGTATGGTAAATGGGGCGGGAAATTTCCAAAACACGCTCAAAGTGGCTGACCAATCTCAACACAGTGGAACAGCCAACCAATCAGAGCACATTGTGCTTTTCTGAAGGAAGGGCTTCATAGAGACAGGAACTAAACAGAGCGTTACTAACAGACTTGAAAGAGAGGAGCTGCCATGAAAACCTATTCTAAAAGAGCGCAAAAACGAAATCTAGGACATAATACTGTAGGTCCACTTTAAAATGAAGAACAGTGACAGTGACAGTGAGTGTGATGCATAAAATACTTTTGACCGCTCTGGACTTACTTGACCTCGGAGAGCACAGACCTCTCGCCGTCCGAACAGTGGGAGCGCCGATACTGCCGGAAGCTCCTGGGAGAATGGGAATGGCGGATCTTGATGGGGTCACCTTGTGTTCTGAAACAAGATACATTCAGTTGTTTGCATGTTGGTACCACATGGGGCCTAGTCTTCAAAAGCTTCTTTCCAGGGTTACTGCAAACTCAGCGTTCATCAGATTTACATGCAGCTCATCAGGGACACTGAGAGGCTCAGTGAGCTGAATAATGCATGATTCTATGGGCACTTATTGTCAGTGTAATGCACTAGGGATTTTGACACACTGACAGACATCATTATTTTTAAAAAATTCATGCGCCTTGTAATCTTTTATCACAATATGTTCCTCGCTCTTGCAGTGACATCTCTTCTCTGATGATGCGTTTACTGGCGTGAAGGCGGGGCAACCTGTCACTCACATGAGATCAACCAATAGAAAACCACAAACGTCCAATCTCACCCCTACAGTTATTCTTGATCAAGAAGCTGTTTCACACAATAGGAAAGATAAGCCTTTAAGGGTATGTTATCAAATATAAAAATTTGGGGTTTTCATTTTTTGAGACAGCTAATTGTACACCATTTTTGGAAATATTTTTTAAATGTTTTATTTCCTATGTAAAAGAGATGAATGCATCATGAATGTTCTTTCTATAACACGAAATAGACACAAATTCCATGTATAATCAGCTTTATTTTGAAATAAATTAAGAACAATAGTTTTCTATTCGCCCTTGAATGGTTTTGCACATATACTGTGACAAAAGAATGTATATATATATTTACTATTCATTTCTTAATTAAAGTCATTCTTTAATCTTAATTAAATCATAATTTCATAATAAAATATATGAATGGAGCATCTGAAGTCAAAGGACACCTTTCACAACTCTATAATTAATGAATATATTAATGTGATGACGTAAAAATGTATTTACAATTACAATTTTTCAGATAACCTAAATAGTTCATTAACTGGATTCATGCAAGTAAAACATTTAATCTGACAATATCAATCTGATAAATGATAAGAATGGAAGTCATTTTTTATGGGTTAGATCAGGTAAAACAGATCTGTGAAGTTACAGTTTGCAGGTTAGCACATCTTTTCATAAGAGTTTGATTTGACTCACTCCACTTTCTTGTACGGAATCTCCTTTAGTTGCTCCTCAGAAAGACCGGAAGGATCAACCAGCTCTTTCCTGTTCACAAACACAAAATGATCATCACTGACATAGACCGAACTTCTGCTTTATCGTAGATTCATTTTCACTGTCTAAGAAGTGACGAGGGTGACGTTAAACTCACTGGATGTGTTTCCAGAGCAGCTCTTTAGCTTGAACGTCAGGACTTCGTCTACGTCAAGAGAAAGAGTTCAGAGACTGGTACAAGATATGGGTCATATCATAGACTCTTTTATTATATAACACTATACATTTACTGTATCATATTTTATATGTACATTTTGAAGCCTGTTGCACACAATCTACAACACGCCTTCTGTCGTCTGATTGATATTTTATACTTTTTAATCAACTAACAGGTCTTTTAGTATATTTGTAAAAACGTCCATCTTCAGGTCGTAGTTCATGAGCGTTTTTGCTGTGAAATCTTTACTGATTTTAAACAGTATATGCAAGAAAAACGTTTATATTGTTAGTAATATTTTAAGATGGACAGCAGCTTAAGTTGACTTGATTATCCATGGATAATTTTATAGAAACATCATGTTAAGTATGAAATGAGTATCAAATAAGATCCATCAGTAGCATTGCATATATATCAGTTACATTGCATTTAAACTTACCAATACATATAATTGAAATATGGAGTAAATATATAGATAAAATGGATGTCTGATATATTGTTATAAAGATCTAATTGATTTACATTACAAGCAATCAGGATGTCATCTTACTTTTATTAGCCATATAAATATCAGCAACTGCACCAAGTAGCACATTCATGCTCAGTTTGGGCCTCTGAATTAAAATAGAGCTGTTTTTCCTCCATATCCTCATTATATCATACTATATATAATAAGATTTTGTCTAAAGGTTCAATAGCCTTTCCATTACAAACAAATGATGAGCGGTTAACGGTTTCATCTCGGGCAGAGGCTTACGATCGCGAGCGGTGTCGTGAGCGCCGCTGGTTCGGATCATTGGCTGCTTTTTCTTTCTGTCTGCGCAGCACAACCTCCCACTGCGGACCAGAATCCACCATCTCGTTCTCCTGACGGGACCTGCAGCGCATGACATATTTATGATAGAGTTTTAGTTGTGAATTCATTGATACTGTGATTCAAATTCCAGTTTCCTGCAATCATTTTTTAAAGACCTTTAAATTACATAATTTATAATGGGCATATATTTCACGATAGCAGCAGGACGGCAGCCCTGTGCCTTTTATGGTCCCGAAAGCTCAGCGGATTCACCCACCGGTTTCTTTTTTTACGATGTTCCCTGTTGGAATTCTCGGATTCGCTGCCGCTGCTGGTGTTGCCACGGGAACGTGATCTAAAGGGGCAAATCAGAGGGGTCAAAAGTTGACAGGGCAGAACGAAAGAGGTACACACATTACTGAATAGTTCTAGAATGATTATCAACATCAGTTTTGAAAAAAAAAAAAATTCTCAATGAGAAACTCCTTTCTGATATTGCTGTAATATTTTTTCCTGCCGCATTGGGGGAATTAGTGATCCTCTGCCCATCTTGACTGCTGAGGCTCTTTTTATACCCAATCATGTTGCCAATTGACCTAACACCTTTTTTGAAATGTGTAGCTCTCATGAAATCCAAAATGAGCCAATATTTGGCATGACATTTCAAAATGTCTCACTTTCAGCATTTGATATGTTATCTCTATTCTATTGTGAATAAAAAATAAGTTTATGAGATTTGTTAATTAGTGCATTCCCTTTTTATTTACAATTTGTACAATGTCCCAACTTGTTTTGGAATTGGATTTGTACACAATGTAACTATAGAAGAGTCAAGTTTTAAATAGGAAAAATATCAAACGTCTTTGGTCATTTTTTGAGCGAGATGCTAACGGCCTAATCAGATTCAACAATCTATGCTAAGCTATGCTAAAAGTGCTACTGCCAGACCTGGAGATCGGCTAAATGGATTTGAAACAGTAAAACTCAATTGTTTAACTCGAGTTGGAAAATGAGCCTATTTTCAAAAAAAAGTGGATTGTTCCTTTAAGGTAAGTATTTGTACTAATATGCACCTTTTAGGAGTAAAAAAGGTACAAATGTGTCCTTTTAAGGGTACTGCCCGAGTGACAAGCTGTTGTATCCCTAAAGGTACAATTTTAATACCCTTCTTCTCTGTGTAATATTATATTAGTTTTGAATCTATTATAATCTAAAGGAGCAAATAAATAGAAGTGGACCTCCTCCTGTGTTGTTTGTTGGCCTGCGGGTCGTCAGTGGTTTGACCTCTCCTGTCGAAACAAAACACAAGGAAGGGCGTTTAAAGAGAAACACTGACTGTTTCATCATCTCTGACAGACAGACACAAGCGCCTGCGATGCTTTGAGGATTTATCAGTATTTATTTATTCTCATTCGTTCTTTCATCAGTCCCTCGCCTGCGGTGGGACTCGATCTTATTGATGCCCTGAGGCGAGAAAGAACTTATAACTAGAGTAACTTTTAGCTCCTTCACTGCCAGACAATGAGACTTGAGCTGAACAAATCATGTTTACATGATACAAAAGACCATTTATAACTAGACATTCAGTTGGTTATCAATTATTCAAAGAATTAAAGAAATGATTTAGATGCAACTCTTCATGTTTGGCTTCTTAGTACAAATAAGAGGTAGTAACAAAGGACGTTTGTTCCATTTTATTTCCACTAGAGGGAGCAAACGCATTTGGATTCAAATTCAGGCTGTGTCCGAAAGCTTAAAAATACTGACTATAGAGGTAGGACAGAAAGAATTAATGTTAGCTTTACTTCCTGTATCCCGAGATACCTTCATCTGAGTGATTTTTGAAGGCAGCATCGATGTATCCCACAATCCTGTGCTTTCCATTCTGTAATAGTTGAGCTAAACAATAAAGATGGCACCTGAAAGTTGTTGTTGGTGGTCAGTTTGTGTGTAAATGAACATTTTCCACCTCTGATGTCATTGCTAGTGAGAAATATTTTCCTTAAAATATAAATATTTGCTTAGGTATCATCCCCAAGGCTCTCTCTGTTTTGCTGTAGATCATTAAACCGTTACTGCTTTCGTGAGGAGTGTGCAAATGCTGCCTGCAAAGTCATTGCTTGATAAAGCAGCGAGGCAACTGCCCAAGTTTTCGGACACAGCCTCAGTGTTATTTTCAAAAACTCCCTCAAACTACATTTTGGACATAGCCATTGAGTCTTAAAGGGTTAGTTCACCCAAAAATGCAATTGATGTCATTAACTCCTCACCCTAATGTCGTTCCACACCCGTAAGACCTCCGTTCATCTTCAGAACACAGTTTAAGATATTTTATATTTAGTCCGAGAGCATATGCAAGTGTATGCACACCAGGGCTGGACTGGTAATCTGGCATACCGGGTCATGAATCAGCTTATTGATTCATGATTCGGATCGCGTGTCCAACTGCTGAAATCACGTGACATTGGCGATCCGAATCATTGATCGATTCACTGATTCATAACCGTTTGAATCTTTATTTGAGTATTTAAAACAAACACGGAAGAGAAGACAATGCTGAATAAAGTCATAGTTTTTGTTATTTTTGGACCAAAATGTATTTTCGATGCTTCAAGAGATTCTAATGAACTAACTGATGTCTCATATGGACTACTGTGATGATGTTTTTATTCCCTTTCTGGACATGGACAGTATAGTGTGCATACACTTGGATACGCTCTCGGACTAAATATAAAATATCTTAAACTGTGTTCTGAAGATGAACGGAGGTCTTACGGGTGTGGAACGACATTAGGGTGAGGAGTTAATGACATTAATGTCATTTTTGGGTGAACTAACCCTTTAATGCAGAAACTAAATGCATGTGAACACAACGGTGCCCTCTTGAGCACATGAGCGCGCACCTGCGGCGGGCCGAGTGAGATGTCTCGTTCTCGCTGCCCCCTGAGGGTGAGCGTCTGTGAGCTTTTGGGAATTTGGGAGATTTGTTCCGCTCACTGGCCGAGTTGTACAGTCCGCTGGGTAAAAACAAAGAGAAGACAGCTTAGAGGAGACAAGAATGCACAGAAAAGAAGCAAACACTAGAGTGGCATTAGTATGTTTATGGAATTACATCAAACACCTCAGTACATGAATATAAATCAGTGTTATTTGGGTTATTATCGTTAACTAAAACTATTAAAAACATGTATGTTAATTGGAATAAAGCTGAAATAAATTAAAATATAAATATTAGTTGAAAAAGCAAAAAAAGATAATGTATGCATTGGCAATAAACTGAAAGAACTTTATCTTGAAGCATTAAAATTATTAACTCAGTTTAAAAACTGAGCCTAAAAAGCAATAATAATAATAAAAATACATAAAATAACATAAGTTGACATAAGTTTGAAGCTAAATAGAAATAAAAAGATATGTAATAATATTAACAAAATCTGTCAAAATAAATAAATAAATAAATAAAAAAACTTAAACTAAAATTAAAAAGAAGATAAAGATATACAAATAAAAACTAGTTTAAAATATTAATAAATACTATAGTATACAAATAATTCTAATATAATAATAATAGTAAATTATATTTATATTGCACTTTTCATTACGAAGAATCTCAAAGTGCAAATATGTGTAATATTATTTAATAAGTGTAAATATGTGTGATTTATTGTTGATTGTTGAACACGTGCTCTCAGCACTGTACCTCTGTGGGGCGTCTTCCTCCCATGGTGCACTGGGCTTCTGCTGGTCTGAAGTGCTGTCTGTCTTTGCTTTGGGACTTTGGGAAAATACAATGAAACACAAGGCTGAATTTTGGAATTTGTGATAGTTTGCAAAGAGCTTGTGCTTTGCCATTTCGCAGAATCCTGTAGGAAAAACTCTCTAAAGAGATTTTATCGTCATCAATGACTCAGCAAACAGAGACCAATCCGAATCTCCTGCTTCTCCAGAGACAGTCATCTCACATGGATGAACCTCCTCCAGAGCTTCAGAGGAGTTTTAAAGGTGCACTATGTAGTATTTTTGCAGTAAAACATCCAAAAACCACTAGGCCAGTGTTATATATTTTGTTCAGTTGAGTTTTTACAATATCCCAAATGTTTCCAACTATTTGTAAATTGAGAGAAAATTGCTATTTTAACCAAGGACCGGGACGTGTCAGCATAGCGTTTGAGCGAGTCGCCTGTCAATCACGTCATATCTGCGCTACCCTCGGTTTTATTCTGCAGAAGCGCTTTTCTCTTAGCAGTGTGAACATGTCACAGCAGCGCCGAGCGAACGCACAGAGTAACATCATAACATCTTTTTAAACACACTTAAATGTATCTGATATGATAAACAGAGCTGCTTCACCTTATAATCATGAGATCATCAATCAAATTTTTCCGGAAGTGCGCGCCCCCGGCGATTGTGTCCCGTCCCGTTTCCGTACCTGCTTCACACTACAGTAACGTTAATAACCGCATTCGTGAACATGATTTCTGCCCGAGTCCTATTTTCCACCGGCTGTGAGGTGAAGACCACATCTCCCAAGATGCTGCGCTCACACTTGGCGTCATCAAACTACGCATTTGTTTAGAATAGGCGCCCTCCAGTGGACGGAAAGTTGCATAGTGCACCTTTAACATGAACTCAAACTGTTCTCATCATGTTCCCTTAGGATCAGATGATCTGAGCTGCTATACAAGAAGCAAAATCACTTAAGACTTAAGAATGTTTAGTTGTAATGGAAAACAAGACAAAAATACCAAGAAAGAAAATCATTCAGCAGTTTAAGATACTTAATGAGGTTCCTAAAAATGAGGTCTATAAAAGGAATGTGCTCAGCTCAGATCATTTGATCCTGGGAGAATGTGATATGAAATGTTTCTTCTGAAACTCTACAGGAGATCCATGTGAGATCACTGTGACCTTTATCTCAGAAGAAAACACCTGAGAAGCAGGAGCTTCAGCACCGTTTCCATTTGCTGTGCCACTGATAACTATGAGAAACAAATGAGATCTCATTTCAGAGTGCTTTGGAGAAGAAAATCATTGTTGCTGTTCAGAAACAATAAAACCTCTGGATGGCTGTGATCAAATGAGTTTAATACCTCTTGAGCGGCGTAAGTGCAGTGGTTTTGGACTGGCTTTCACTCATGTTCTCCGTCTTTGTGACCGCCTGGCCTCCGTTGCTCCGTCCTAAAGCACACATTTCCGAAACATGAGGGCTATTGTGGCCAGAGACATCAATCTGATGTTACCGTCTCCATCCAGTTAACCAGAACAATTCCTTATCACACTGGCTGCATCCATCTGTATCCGCCACACAAGCCCTCTGAGTTCTTTCCTCTGTTGTTTCAAGTGATTGCCGTCTGAAGGCCGTTTGGACAGAACAATAGAGGTGCAGCACAGGCAGGGAGGTCAGGTGCGACTTCACTTCACTTCACACACACACACACACACACACACACACACACACACACACACACACACACACACACACACACACACACACACACACACACACACACACACACACACACACACACACACACACACACACACACACACACACACACGTTTGTTTTTGTGACATATGGGGATATTCCATAGGTGTAATGGTTTTTATACCGTACAAATCGTATTTTCTATCCCCCTACATTTTGTAAAGTGGGGACATGGCCAATGTCCTCATATTTCACCATCTCCTTGTAATACCTATGTCATACCCATGTCATTATACACATTTGTGTCCTAATATGTCACAAAAACATATCGTTGTGCCCCCCCCCCCCCCACACACACACGTCTGGTTCACTATGTTTACTTTCTCCCAAAAAAAAAAAATCTTGTATGATTTATAAGCCTTTTGAAAAAAGTGTATAGGTTATTTCAATATAGGTGATCTCAGGTTTTACTATCCTTATGGGGACATTTGGTCCCCAAAGTCTAATATAAACAAGGACACATATACACAGACACACACACACACGCACACACACACACACACACACACACACACACACACATAGGGCTGCAACGATTCATCGAGTAACTCGAGTTAATCGAATCAAAAAAATCCTCGAGGCAAAATCATCTGCCTCGACGCTTCGCTTAGTCCATTTAACTACACACAGATATTGGAGAAAGACGTTTTCTGTGTAAGGACTCGGAGTATGAGCGGATTGCGGTTATATCCGCGGTTCAGGTGCGTAAACATCCCAAACATTGCAGGTGGATGAGAGAAATCGTTAATATGTTGATTTTAATAAAGACGCGGAACTCTCATATCACGCTAAAACACAATGAATGCGTGTCGTTCTTTAACTTTCGTTTTCAGCTCATGTCTAGATCAAAGACCGCAATGCGAGAGAGAGAGAGCGGGCGGGCATCAGCACTGGTAATATCATTTAATATCGCTGTTTTTAAATGAAGAAAACTGTGTGTTGAGCTTCAGGATGCGACGCTGAACATTTAAGTTTCATTTGCGGCAGTTCACGCGTCAGCTGAGGAGATACGAGCAACTCCAAACACATGAACTCGATGGAGTTTGCAGCTTTGCACATGGATCACCGTCATTGTGATGTGTGTGTGAAATCTTTAATGAGACTTTATATATCCTACTTGATAATATCTTCGAAATGCACCATTAGATGTTCTCAATACTAGGCGCAACAAATATCAGAACAAGCTGTAACGCGCGCGTGTGCGTGTGTGTGTGTGTGTGTGTGATTAGCAGCGCTCGTGCTTTCAGAGCTCAGAGCTGCGTGCTTTCATTGATTTGTGTAATTTAAATATCACACTTTAATCATATTTATAGCTACTAACTTAAAGCAAGCTGTGTTACAATGATGAATGATTAGCTCAAAAGATCAGCATGCGTGATGTACTTTAACTGAATTAAACATATCTCGCGTTTGATCACATTCTAGCGGTTATTCCTCCGTGTGATGTATAGGTTGTCAATGTCAACCCTGCATTATGTAAATGTAATTTTGCCAAATAAGTTTTTTTGTTTTGTTTAGCAACCTACTTCAGTGTAACTAATTTGTGACGATAGCATCGCGCTTAACACGGAGGATTTGAAGTTGTGACTGCCGGGTGCGGGTGGATGGTTTGCTTCTAACAGCTGATTCGGTGACGGTAGAGCTGATCCGCACATCTCTTATTCCAAGTTAACCTGTCCAATATGTTTTGCTTCAGTAAAGGAGTAAATAAGACAGTAAATGCTTATGTCATGCCTGAGCTGAAGCTGATACATGAAAGTTAAGTTGCACAACATAAATACAATGTTTAGTTATTTATATTATTTATAGAATATTTATAGAATATTAGAATATTTATATTATATAGAATTTATAGAATATTTATATTATTTATATTGGCATTATTGTTATTTATATTACTACTATTTAGATTTATTGGTTGTAGGTTTAGTTTTAGATTGAACTATGTTTACCTTTTTAAAGTAATTTGAAATAGATTTTTATTTAATATAATATGGCAATTGTATGCATTAAAATTGTTTAGTTTCACAGTTATTAATGTATGCAATTTCAGCAATAAAACTTAATTTTTCTAAAAAGAAGACAAATTAGATGTTAATTTTAAGATACCCGTCTTATTGTCTCTTATTGCTCTTTAATAAAGAAAAAGTAATTATTATCCGATTAATCGATTAATCGATCGATTAAGTGGTAGATTAATCGATTACAAAAAGAATCGATAGCTGCAGCCCTACACACACACACACACACACACACACACACACACACACACACACACACACACACACACACACACACACACACACACACACACACACACACACACACATTCTTGTCTTAGCTGAGTAACAACAGCTTTCTGTTGGTATGCCAGATCACCACAGTGTTGATCTCAATCACATGCCTGTGGAGCGCTGAAGTAAAGGCGGTTTCACACAGAACCGGATCCGCTCAGGTGGAACCAAACGGACCGATCGCACACCTGAGCTGCATGTCATGTGATACTCGGGCTTTCTTTAAAGTTTCTTTCTACGAGCCCTAGCAGTTGTCAGTTTAACGTCCAACAACATGACTGTATCAGACAACGTGAATGAAGATATTCATCGCAATCCTGCCATGCTAAGGTGTTGATATGCAGTTGCCAGGGAGTTCTGTGTGGTTGCTAGGGTATTTTTTGTGGTTGAAAGCCAGGTGAAAGTATAAACAAGGCTTTATGCTTTTCCTAGGGTTTTGTACTGTTGCTACGTAGCTGTTAGGGTATTCTGTGTGGTTGCTATGCAGTTGCTAGGGTGTTCTTTGTGTTTGCCAGCTAGTTGCTAGGGTGTTCTGTGTGGTTGCTAAGTAGTTGCTAGTGTGTTTTGTATGGTTGCTAAGTAGTTGCAAGTGTGTTTTGTATGGTTTGCTAAGTAGTTGCAAGTGTGTTTTGTATGGTTGCTAAGTTGTTGCTAGTGTGTTTTGTATCGTTGCTGAGTAGTTGCTAGTGTGTTTTGTATGGTTGTTAAGTAGTTGCTAGTGTGTTTTGTATGGTTGCTAAGTAGTTGCTAGTGTGTTTTGTATCGTTGCTGACTAGTTGCTAGTGTGTTTTGTATGGTCGTTAAGTAGTTGCTAGTGTGTTTTGTATGGTCGTTAAGTAGTTGCTAGTGTGTTTTGAATGGTTGCTAAGTAGTTGCTAGTGTGTTTTGTATGATTGGTAAGTAGTTGCTAGGGTGTTTTGTATGGTTGCTAAGTGTGGCGAGCAGCGGGGCGAGGGACCGCGAGAGCGGGCTGGTGACGAGTGGTAATGAGTACCATCTTCGTGACACACCGGTCTCGTCTCGCGGCCAAGGGACCGGAGCATAAAAGGAGGAGCGAAGGCAGCGGAAGACGAGAGAGGACCAGGCCTGGATTTTATGTTGAGTTTTGTTTACGTTTTATTATGTGTGTGTGGGCAGTCGTCCGTGAGGGGCTGCCCACGTTTTATTATGTGTGTGTGGGCAGTCGTCCGAGAGGGGCTGCCCACGTTTTATTATGTGTGTGTGTGTGTGGGCAGTCGTCCGTGAGGGGCTGCCCGCGGTTTTACTTTCGTTTTTGTTTGTTTATTTTGGAATTAAAGTTTTTGAACGTTCGCCGGTTCCCGCCTCCTTCCTTCCCATCTACAAACCTCATTACACTAAGTAGTTGCAAGTGTGTTTTGTATGGTTGCTAAGTAGTTGCTAGTGTGTTTTGTTTGGTTGCTAAGTAGTTGCTAGTGTGTTTTGTATAGCTTTTAGGTAGTAGCTGGGGTTTTGTACTGTTGCTAGGTAGCTGTGTGATTGGTAGGGTATGTTTTTGTGGCTGTTAGACAGTTGTTAGGGTGTAGTGTGGTCGGTTGTCTCAGGAAACATAATGTCCGACGGGTGTAACAGGAGTAAATCTGCAGTGAGATGCAGCTGACCTGCCGGCGGTGCGCTTCTCTTCGGGTAGGTCTTGCTGCGGGTTCGGATCACCTGCAGGTCGGGGCGCGGGAGAGTTACAGACGGCTCTCTTACAATTTGTGTTGCAGTTTTTCCACTAGAAGCAGAAACACACATTTTAAATCAAGTCTTCCCATATCACTATAAAAATATAGTTCACTCAAAAATAAACTGAATGTTTTTCCAAACTTGTATGAATGAATAAATTATATTTTTTTGCTGTCAAGTAAACTGTTCCCTTTAAAACTGATGTTTAGTTGTTTATTTCGTGTTACAAAGGTGCCGTCAGTTTGCCAATTGTTTTAACTTCTTTTGCTTTGAGTTCGACCCACATTTTGATAGATGTGATACCGCCATTTAAGCAGTTAGACTAGTTTATTTAATGACTAGCCCTGAGAATAAAAGACGTGTCAGTAACACGAGTCACTGCTGTTTAACACATTCAGCATTATATCACTGTCTGTGACTAATACTGTATCTGTCTGTACATTTGACATGTCATTTCTCATGCGTTAATAACTCATGCGTTGTGTTTTTATCTGACTATAGATTTATGACTACTTCTACACTACCGTTTCAAATTTTGGGGTGGGTTGGTAAGATTATTTAATGTTCATAAAAGAAGTATCTTACACTCACCAAGGCTGCATTTATTTAATCAAAAATACAGTAAAAACAGTGAAATATTATTACAATTGAAAAGAACAGTTAAATGTAAAAGTAAAATGTAATGTATTCCTGTGATCAAAGCTGAATTTTCAGCATCATTACTCCAGTCTTCAGTGTCACATGATCCTTCAGAAATCATAATAATATGAGGATTTGCCACTCAAGAAATATTTATGATTATTATCAATGTTAAAACCAGTTGTGCTTTTGTGGAAACAGTGATACATTTTCTTAGGACTCTTTGATGGATAGAACATTTCTAAAGAACAGCATTTATTTAAAATGCAAATCTTTACTGCCATTTTTTGATCAATTTAATGCATGCTTGATGAATAAAACCATTTATTTATTAAAAAAATTCATTTAATTAATCTTTTACTAACCTGTAGCGATGCTTCGAGCCCAGAGAGCTGAATTTGGACAGTTTTCTTGTTAACGAATTAGTCTCGTTCTCTGGCATTCTGTAAAAGACATTTAAGAAGGAACATTTACACAAAAAACATTACATAAACAAGAAAGTTTTAAAAGAAGCGAACATAAACAGAACCTCATTGGTTCTCGCTGAAGCTCAAACGTGCTGCGTTACACGAGAATGAACCTCATTGGTTCTCGCTGAAGCTCAAACGTGCTGCGTTACACGAGAATGAACCTCATTGGTTCTCGCTGAAGCTCAAACGTGCTGCGTAACACGAGAATGAACCTCATTGGTTCTCGCTGAAGCTCAAACGTGCTGCGTAACACGAGAATGAACCTCATTGGTTCTCGCTGAAGCTCAAACGTGCTGCGTAACACGAGAATGAACCTCATTGGTTCTCGCTGAAGCTCAAACGTGCAGCGTAACACGAGAATGAACCTCATTGGTTCTTGCTGAAGCTCAAACGTGCTGCGTAACACGAGAATGAACCTCATTGGTTCTTGCTGAAGCTCAAACGTGCTGCGTAACACGAGAATGAACCTCATTGGTTCTTGCTGAAGCTCAAACGTGCTGCGTAACACGAGAATGAACCTAATTGGTTCTTGCTGAAGCTCAAACGTGCTGCGTAACACGAGAATGAACCTCATTGGTTCTTGCTGAAGCTCAGATGTGCTGCATAACACGAGAATGAACCTCATTGGTTCTCGCAGAAGCTCAAACGTGCTGCGTAACATGAGAATGAACCTCATTGGTTCTCGCAGAAGCTCAAACGTGCTGCGTAACACGAGAATGAACCTCATTGGTTCTCGCTGAAGCTCAGGTGAGCTGTGTAACAGAAGAATGAACCTCATTGGTTCTCGCTGAAGCTCAAACGTGCGGCGTAACACGAGAATGAACCTCATTGGTTCTCGCTGAAGCTCAAACGTGCTGCGTAACACGAGAATGAACCTCTCTGGTTCTTGCTGAAGCTCAAACGTGCTGCGTTACACGAGAATGAACCTCATTGGTTCTCGCTGAAGCTCAAACGTGTTGCGTAACACGAGAATGAACCTCATTGGTTCTCGCTGAAGCTCAAACGTGTTGCGTAACACGAGAATGAACCTCATTGGTTCTCGCTGAAGCTCAAACGTGCTGCGTTACACGAGAATGAACCTCATTGGTTCTCGCAGAAGCTCAGATGTGCTGCGTTACACGAGAATGAACCTCATTGGTTCTTGCTGAAGCTCAGATGTGCTGCGTAACACGAGAATGAACCTCATTGGTTCTCGCTGAAGCTCAAACGTGCTGCGTAACACGAGAATGAACCTCATTGGTTCTCGCTGAAGCTCAAACGTGCTGCGTTACACGAGAATGAACCTCATTGGTTCTTGCTGAAGCTCAGATGTGCTGCATAACACGAGAATGAACCTCATTGGTTCTCGCTGAAGCTCAAACGTGCTGCGTAACACGAGAATGAACCTCATTGGTTCTTGCTGAAGCTCAAACGTGCTGCGTAACACGAGAATGAACCTCACTGGTTCTTGCTGAAGCTCAAACGTGCTGCGTTACACGAGAATGAACCTCATTGGTTCTCGCTGAAGCTCAAACGTGCTGCGTAACACGAGAATGAACCTCATTGGTTCTTGCTGAAGCTCAAACGTGCTGCGTTACACGAGAATGAACCTCACTGGTTCTTGCTGAAGCTCAAACGTGCTGCGTTACACGAGAATGAACCTCATTGGTTCTCGCTGAAGCTCAAACGTGCTGCGTTACACGAGAATGACCCTCATTGGTTCTCGCTGAAGCTCAGATGTGCTGCGTAACACGAGAATGAACCTCACTGGTTCTTGCTGAAGCTCAAACGTGCTGTGTATCAGAAGAATGAACCTCATTGGTTCTCGCTGAAGCTCAGATGTGCTGCGTAACACGAGAATGAACCTCATTGGTTCTCGCACATCAAGTGAACATGCTTGAGCTTCTGTTTACAACTGTTGTGTGAGTTGATGAATGTTTATTTGTGAAAAAAATCCTACATTTAATCTGTTTATCATATAAAGCGATTGAGTCTTTTCAGATAATTTGGACTTAATTCATATGGATTAGTTTTATGATCTCTTTATGAACTTTTTGAAGCGTTTTGAAGTTGCATACCTGTTAATGGAGAGACAGACAGATTTTTTTCTCAGATTTCATAAAAAAAAATCTTCATTTGTGTTCCGAAGATGTCTTACGGGTTTGGAACAACATGAGGGAGAGTAATTAATGACAGAATGTTCTTTTTTTGGTGAACGAATCCTTTAATTTACATGTTTTATGTATTTATCTATTCTCCTTTCCTTTCCTTTTTTTATTTTTTATTTTTACTTCTGATGAAACATGGATGCTCCTTCCAAACATCTGCGGGGCAAATCTGTTGTTTACACCCATATTTTAATGAGGTAAATTACAGAACGAGTGTTAAGGAGAGCTTTCCTCTCATTAAAATTCAAAAGATATAAACATGCAGCTGATAAAACACAACCAACCAGCAGAGAAAATAAAAGCCAAAACCTAATGAGAGATCAGGCTAGGACTGATGCATGCTGTAGAAGGCTGTGCAATTGCTAGATAAAACATTCAGTCATCTTTGTGTTAAGATCACAGAACATGATTTGGCTTGTTTTAAAGTCCGGACGGTCCGGTTTCAGATCAACGTTTTAAGCAAGGTTTGCCACTTAGCTCTGCTCGCGTTATATGAACAATAGCGATAGCAAACAACACTAACAATCAATAATTCAGTGACACTTTACAACAAGGATTAATCTGTCATTGGTTAACATGAACTAACAATGAACAATACTTCTATGGCATTTATTAATCTTAGTCAATGTTAATTTTGCTGCTAACTATGTACAACCCCGATTCCAAAAAAAGTTGGGACACTGTACAAATTGTGAATAAAAAAGGAATGCACTAATTTACAAATCTCATAAACTTGTATTTGATTCACAAAAGAATATAGATGATATATCAAATGTTGAAAGTGAGACATTTTGAAATGTCATGCCAAATATTGGCTCATTTTGGATTTCATGAGAGCTACACATTCCAAAAAAGTTGGGACAGGTAGCAATAAGAAAATGGAAAAGTTAAATGCACATATAAGGAATGGCTGGTGGACCAATTTGCAAATTATTAGGGCCTTTGGCAACATAATTGGGTATAAAAAGAGCCGGTCAGAGTGGCAGTGTCTCTCAGAGGCAGAGGATCACCAATTCCCCCAGTACTGCGGCGAAAAATAGTGGAGCAATATCAGAAAGGACTTTCTCAGAGAAACATTGCAAAGAATTTGAAGTTATCATCATCTACAGTACATAATATTATTAGGGCCGGGACTTTAACGCGTTAATTAAGATTAATTAACTACGGGACTTTAACGCGTTAATTAATTACGCAAAAAAAAAAAAAAAATTAATCGCACTTATTTTTGCCCCGCGGAACGTTTTTCAATGAATGAGTTTTGACGGACCGATTATACTGGAACACCAACTAGCGCTCATGAGTCACAACAACAACCATGAAAACAACAAACCATAGTGAACATGAACGAAGAAGCTGATGAGACCGCTTTGCTTGGCCCCGTGGATGGGAAATTTAGTTTTAAAAAACGAAATGATGGAAGCGTCGACAAGAGCATGGTTGTGTGCAAGCTATACAACAAGGGTATCCAAAGTCGGTCCTGGAGGGCCACTGACGTCCTGCAGAGTTTAGCTCCAGCTTGCCTCAATACACTGCTAAAGTTTCTAGTATGCCTAATAAGACCTTAATGAGCTGGTACAGGTGTGTTTAATTGGGGTTAGAGCTAAACTCAGCAGAACAGTGGCGCTCCAGGAGCAGGATTGGACACCCCTGCTATACAACAGGGAATTAGCGTATCACCGCAGCACATCGAGCCTCAAATATCACAAATATGCTTTTGCTACACTTAATGGCAAACATTGCACTGGTCTGCTGGACTGAAATAAATAAACAATATTTTGTTGATTAAGCTTATGTATTCAGTCATTATTCAATGGTATACTAAAAATACATGTGAAAAATTACTTCTCATTGTTCTCAGGTAAAATATTTATATGAGATTAAAATGCGATTAATTTCGATTAATTAATTACAAAGCCTCTAATTAATTAGATTAATTTTTTTAATCGAGTCCCGGCCCTAAATATTATCGAAAGATTCAGAGAATCTGGAACAATCTCTGGGGTAATCTCTCTGGGTACTGAAATGGCCAGCCTGCAGTCCAGATCTTTCTGCCATAGAAAACATTTGGCGCATCATAAAGAGGAAGATGCGACAAAGAAGACCTAAGACAGTTGAGCAACTAGAAGCCTGTATTAGACAAGAATGGGACAACTTTTCTATTCCTAAACTTGAGCAACTGGTCTCCTCAGTCTCCAGACGTTTGCAGACTGTTATAAAAAGAAGAGGGGATGACACACAGTGGGAAACAGGGCCTTGTCCCAACTTATGTGAGATGTGTTGATGCCATGAAAATTACAATCAACTTATTTTTCCCTTAAAATTATACATTTTCTCAGTTTAAACATTTGATATGTCATCTATGTTGTATTCTGAATTAAATATTAAAAATTGAGACTTCCACATCATTGCATTCTGTTTTTATCCACAATTTGTACAGTATCCCAACTTTTTTGGAATTGGGTTTGTATGAACAAACAACAAGCAATTGCATTTTTTTCTAACATGATGTAAAAAATACATGTTAGCTAATGCATTTGATGGTGTTAACAAATGGGTAAGTGTTAGCAATAATTTTAATAAAGTTTTAGTATTTTGTTCACACAGTTTGAAAGAGTAACTTGTCTAAATCTCGCTCCCATTGCTCTTTGTGTTTCCCAAGCTTGAGTTTCACACGCGGATTACCAGCTGAAATCTCCAGCCTCCTGCATTCTGTGCGGCGTAAAGCTCTTTGGGGAGCGGAGTGAGACCGCTCTGATTAAACAAACACCAGAGACGACTCTGAACGCGCGAGGCGATGCGATGCGATGCGGGGAGGATCGGTGCACAGCCCCCGAAAGCTTCTCCTGTAAATGAGAGCCTCGGCAAAGCCCCGGGAATCTGAAGAGCCCTTCAGTTCACAGAGTTTCTCCGTGAGAACGTACAGGATAGAGCGCTAGTCACAGTATAATGCAGATGCTTTTGGCTTTCTGCACTAAAACAAGAAGTTTAGACAGGATTAAGAGAATTTAAAGTGCATGAGGTTGTTTGAACCGGTGTCATTTTTAGTATAATTTATTTATTACGGCTTACTAATATTTTGAATAAGATTGTATTTGTATATTGTATGTTAAGTTTAATTTCAGTTATAATTTAAAGTGTTTGTCATCTTAATTTTTTATTCTAATATGTCTATATATTTAATTTTAATTTTTTTCCTTCTATTTGAAGTAATGCATTTTTTATGGTTTTAGTTTTCGTTCACGATAATAACCCAAACTGAAGGATGCAGACATGTACGAGGCTGATAATTAGCTGAACATATACTTGTTTAATTAGTGACACTTAGCTTACTTTTTAAAATCTTTATTTGAATATGGCAACATACTTATTTTAAACATTTTATTTGAATATAGCAACATGAAACCTCGTTCAACAAAATATTTCTATAATTAAATAAATCACTGACACAGCCGCGTGTTGTCCCAACTAAGTCCCAGCAGATGATCCAGAACGCAGCAGCACGTCTGGTCTTTAACCAGCCTAAGAGAACCCATGTCACACCCCTCATGATCTCCTGATTGTTGCCAGAATCAAATTTAAGGCTTTCACATTGGCTTTCAGAACTACCACAGGAACAGCAACTCCCTACCTCAATTCTCTCATATAAGATTAAACTCCCACCCGCCAGCTAAGGTCACTGAATGAGCGGTGCTTTGTTGTTCTTTCAAACCGAGGCAAAAAGTCACTCTCCAAATCATTCACCTTCTCTGTTCCTCTCTGGTGGTGTCTTTTTTTATTCATCTCTTTTAAGTCGCTTTGGATAAAAGCATCTGCTAAACGCACATATGTAAATGTAGGTGATGACACCCTGCATTTGATTTCACTTAGAAAATTGTTGCTCTACCTAAAGAAGGTATGATGCTCCACACAGCACTTCCACAGGTTCTTGCACGCCGTCTTACTGGGAGCGTCAAAGAAGAACGACGTCTCATTACACTGCAAAGAAACAAGGAAGTTGAGATATTTGTATGTGTATGTATCTGTTGTCCCATCACCAGTGGTTTCCCTCACGTGCTCTAATTAGTCTGATCTCACAAGGTTAGATGAAGAGGGTCAATAAGGCAGAGTCCTCGAATGAGAAGACGCCTTCACTCGCAGGATAAATTGGCCCCTGGAGGAAACGGGTTATAGACACTTTCAAGGAAGACTCACAAGAGGCTTAAGGCCAGTCATAACACTCAATCAATGATGGGATTTTCATTGACTCCTCATAAAGGATTTTCCTCCCAGTGACCTCGATTGGGGAAATCGATGTTATGGAAGCAGTCGCAAATAAGTAAAGTAAAGCAGTTTTATATATGAATTTTGTTGCTTGCTCAGTATAGTGTTTTTGTTTGAGCACAGGGTCAACACTGAGGGAAAATGTCAAGCCAAAATTCAAGTCAGGTCAGATTTATTTGTGTAACGTTCACAAAACGCATTGTTTCAAAACGGCTTTACAGAAAATCATGATATTTATATTTATAATATCTTACTATCTTCATGTCTTATTAATTAGTGCTGAGCAATAATATAATGCAATTTTTGCCTGTAAATGAGCGGGATTTCGAGATCACTCATCTGAAACACATCTATAATTGTTATATTATTTCTTGTTATGTTCTTTTAAACAGAAGACTTACATCTCGGCCCATAACCCTCAGCTCAAACTGTGTTTCCTTGAAATACACTTTCGTGATTCTAGGCCTGAAAAAACAAATAATAAAAGTTACATTTTTTAACATTGTGTCCAAAAGTAAATTAAAACAGAATTACAGAGTAATCATATAATACAATTAATATAAAATAATTAATATAATGTAATAATCCAAATAATTTTGTTTCAAATGAGTAGTTATGTTCCATGCCATTAATAGGACTGAGGCTTCAAGCTTCAAAAAGGATAAAAAGCGCCATTAACGTATCATAACATAACAATAGCCCATCTGACTTCAAGCTTTCTAAAGAAGTCAAAGTCAGCTTTGTGAGAGGAACAGACCCAAATGTAAGCTGCTAAATGGGACTCTGGGTGAATTATTCCTTTAATCGGTTAAAAATTCAGTTTAAACAGCAACCTACCAGAAATATTTCCCAACTTGCGTTTTGTTTTTGTAAACCACAACCCCGACAGGCGTCAGCCCCAGGAAGTACTCCGACTGTTTTTCTCCCTGAAAAGAGACATATAAATGACTTTACATTTACATATCCATAGTATTTTTCTTTCCATACTATGGATGTCATTCGGTTGCCCGCATTCTTTAAAATATCTTCTTTTGTGTTCAACAGAACAAAGAAACCCATTCTGGTTTAAAACAACTTGAGGGTGAGTAAATGATGAAAGCATTTTTATTTTGGGGGTGAACTATCCCTTTAAGCGACTTACATATACAATGCCAGGTTTATTAGAAAGCTAGACTGAGAAAGAAGCTAGAGCAGAGGAGAAATGCAAGGAAGAATTAAATCATTGACAGAAAAGATAAATGTTGGTATTTTATCAGAGCAGAGCAAAATCCTCTGTTGATATAACGGCAGGAACGCTTGTGGGCTCTACTTACAAACACAGGGTGCAGATCGACTCCATACATTTCCAGTGTTTTGGCAATCCCTAAGTAATTGTTTTCTGCCTCGGCGGGCACCTGACCCCTGCACACAGAGGTCAACATGTTACTGAACACTCAGAGCCAAGAAATACTATCAAAATACATATCCGGGTGTTTAAAGAACGTAAAACCCTTTTGGAAGAATGTGCATAACCAGGATTATTAAATGAGGCAATGTTAAACTGTGCATTAAATGTTCCTTTGAAACAAAAAATAACTATTTCCTTAGAGCAAACATTTGAATTGTCAAAGTAAACAAGAGCAGCATAAAAGAGGGGGGAAATCGCATTTTAATCATTAACTCACTGTTCATTTCCAGAAAGGTGTAATTTCCAATATTGCTTTAGTATTAGGGGAGAGCGGGGCACAACCTAACACTTTGTGACTTTTTCAGTTCATGCTATCCACTTGGGGTCCTTAAAAGTCTACTATAATAATGTGGTTTTGTTTCATCAATGCAGTGTACACTTTTTTTAATATTTACCCTAAAAGAATGGAAGTGAAATGTGACAACATGCCCCATAGTTGGGGTACAGTGTAACGTGTGGGCTACATTTTAACTTGACCAAATCATAGATTAAAATGCTACCTGATATAATTAAAAAAACATTCATGACAAACCAAAATATTTAGTCAATAAAATACAATTATTAACTTTTTAAAATAAAATGTAATTTCTTAATTATTAAAAAATATACATTTTTGAGTTCGACACAAACACAGCGCTACATACAGCTATGCAGCATAGTTAAAAAACATAATAATAATGGATAATTTCTGAACATTAAATCTCAGTCTTTATTCACCCTTTTCTCATGGTTTCTCAAAAGAATTGATAAAAGTATAGAATATAATAGCGTAGTTCAAACAGGGGCTCATTGTAACAAAGTGTTACAACATGCCCCACCCGCGCAACTGGGATTGAAACCCGGCCTTGTGTCTCCTGCATTAAAGAAATATCTCAACTGTTAAATAACAGATTTAAGATTCAAATAATATCAGATTTGTCTTATTTTAAATAAACAAAAAACAGATGAAAAATAAATTGAAAGAGTTACGTCAGTGATTTAGCATTAAGCTTTGATTTTAAACTGGGTCATTAATGTAGCGGAAATGTGAAATCATTTTTGAATTTGGTGCTTTCTAGACTGAGAAAAGACAGAAAATGTATTTTTGTCTCATGGGGATGAAAGACTACAATTCCCAGAATGCTTTGCTGCCCTACGAGGCCACTCCCAAAGCCACCGCAATTGGATCACTTTCTCACCGCGCCCGCGTTCATTTTCATAAAATCAGTTCAGTTAGAGAACAGACACTACAATTAAAAACTGAACATGTCTGTTCAATAACGTGTGTGAGCCGAACGAGAGTCACGGCACAAACGCAGCAGGAGTCAGATTATATTCATCACGAGAGCTGAGGTAAGCGTGTTCGTGGCATACATTCACAGCGCGTGTTCAGTCTGCCGTGTTTTCAGTTCATGCCATACGCTCTCGGACTAAATACAAAATATCTTAAACTGTGTTCTGAAGATAAACGGAGGTCTTACGGGTGTGGAACGACATAAGGGTGAGGAGTTGATGACATCAATTTAATTTTTGGGTGAACTAACCCTTTAACTTTGATAGGAATTCATTTGAAAAGGTGAAATAATCACTTCCCTCCGCACAGCTCCGTTTCCATGAATGCCTGCAGCTGTGAGCTGAGCTGTGAGTGAGATCCCACCCCCCATGGACGGGTTGAAAACATGCAAAAATAGCTCCCTCTACTGGCTGTAGTCTTTATCCTCTGGCCAAAAAATCCTCAGATTTTTACTTTTGCTATGGTTAAATAAATGTTCAGTAAAATCTTCCAAAGATTTTTTTATTTTGCCGTATTTTTTATGCAAATAATGTTGACATGGCAACTAGTAAATACACTAAATTTCGTCACGCTGGCATGTGTGGAAAGTTTTAAACCATGCGTGTTTTACCTAACCCCACGTTAGGTTGTGCCCCGCGCTCACCCATATTAATAGTATACGTTTTAAAATACACAGAAAAAAAAATGATAAAGGGATCATAAAAGCATGTTACAATTGTGAAATGTGCATAACCTGGATTATCAGATGAGGGAATTTAAATCTGTACATTAAAACTATAAAAAAATATTTTCAACAGAAAATGATTTACTACGAGCAAACATTTGGAATACCAAAGCACACAAGCGCAGAATAAGACCAGTAAAAGAAGAAAAACAAAGAGTCAGAAAACTAATCATTAACTCAATGATTTCCCCAGAAAGATTGAATGTGATATTTAGTGTTGCTTTAAACTTATTCAGGAAATCAGTGATGTGTAAATGTGTGTTTGTCACGGACCGAGAGGCAGACCATACCAGTGAGGTCAAACCTGAAACCATGTTTATTTAACCTGCAGGAATGTGCAGTCAGAGCATGATCTGAACACAATCATTAGATCTATCTATCTATCTATCTATCTATCTATCTATCTATCTATCTATCTATCTATCTATCTATCTATCTATCTATCTATCTATCTATCTATCTATCTATCTATCTATCTATCTATCTATCTATCTATCCATCCATCCATCCATCCATCCATCCATCCATCCATCCATCCATCCATCCATCCATCCATCCATCCATCCATCCATCCATCCATCCATCCATCCTTGCTTGCTTGCTTGCTTGCTATAAAAATTAGTTTCAACTCATAATAATTTCAAAAGAAATGCAATGCATAAATGAAAGCATTCTCTCCACCCTGTTCCTGTGGTCAATCTAGCATATGTACGAATGCGTTATGAATTCCCCTCGCAGCGGCAGGAGGGTCTCTGATGATTATAGATGCTCTTTTATAAGTGTCAGGCCCCGTCATTTGCAGGCACCCTGGGGACTCGTCGCGTTCATCCGGGCGCTGCGCGTGCGGCTGCATATTGCTTCTTAATCGCTGGATCTTTGCGTGCATGCAGAAAATATGATGCAGCACAGCCGGTCTGAGCCACATCCCAGACGGGAGTACCCGTGAACCTTTTGTTCTGTCTGAGAGGGTCGCCCTCTTGCTTTAACCGCAAATCTCTTTGTCTTTAGGAACACTCCAGCATGCACACACTCTATCTTTTTAGTATGCAATTCAAACCATAGCACAATTTTTTTTTGTCAAATGATCTTAATAGTGGTGATCAGTTTTAATCAAGCAGCAACCTCCCCTAGTTCCTATTGAAGCCAATACGGAAGTGACTCAAACTGCAATTTCTCGACTGTCCACTAGAGTCAGGCTCCAGAAGGGAGCAGAATGTTATTGAGCTCCATGTTAAAGGGTTAGTTCACCCAAAAATGAAAATGATTTCATTAATTACTCACCCTCATGTCATTGGACACCCATAAGACATTCGTTCATCTTTGGAACACAAATGTGTGTCTGAGACCTACACGAAAGACAATATCTTGGCGGATAAAGTCATTTTTTTGTGCACAAAAACTATTTTCGTCGCATTGTAACATTATTGTACAGATGGACTTTGTAGCGTCGTCTTTAGTGCCTTTATGGGTCTTGTGAGTGGGTCAGTGGGAATGTACTGAATGCCAATGGAGGCCTTTCTGAAGCCTTTCTCAGCCATCAGCTTTCAACAAAAATATCTTCATTTGTGTTCCGAAGATGAACGAAGGTCTTACGGGTGTCCAACGACATGAGGGTGAGTGATTAATGAAATCATTTTCATTTTTGGGTGAACTAACACTTTAAAATGGCCAAATTTACAGCAGAAAAAAACATGTTTACAGTCTGGTACAAATTGTGGTTTTGGTCTATACAGCTAATTTTGGCCTTCATGACAACTGGGGTTGGGTAAACTCGTATAATTTGTTTACATTATATTCATAAGTTCTGCATAATTAAGGGTGTGGCCACTTGAGTGACAGGTGGATAGCCATTTATCCGCTATCTGTTAGTCATCACATAACCTAAGCTCCGCCCACAACCCGATTCTTTGCCCATTTTGTTATCCCGGCATGACAAGCGGTGACGCGCTGCCATGATGCCAACAGCCAGCTCGTCTCTAGTTTACTGCTCTTCAGAATCCTATGGGTGACACCACATCCATATTTTTTTTACAGTCTATGGTTGTAATCCAGAATTAAGTACAGTTATTGTTCAAAATAGTATATAGTCAAGGCATGACCATCATTCAAATTGTGTGTGATTTGTGCCACAGTAGACCTTCTGTAGGCTCACAGCAGACAGGATAGTCTTTGTTGCCCTTGCCATTGCAACACACAAGCCTTGCCGTTTCAGAGATAATCTGACCCAGCCGCCTTGCCATAAGGGTTTGACCGTTGTAAAAGTCGCTCAGATCTTTATTCTTCCTATTTCTCTTAAATCCAACAAGTTTATTATGAGAACTGATTGCTTGCTTACCATCTTATCTACTCAGACCTTAATATGGCCTTGTTAGATGGTCAACGATATTCACTTCAACTGTGACTGATTGAGATATTTTATATATATATACGGTATCCAGAAAATTTTACTAGTATCCATCTTTTTTCATTTATTCATAGACATCTACCTTTATATTTTCAGCCTCTTCACTGAATTTCCTCACATTTTTTTGCCTTCTCATGTTTCCTGTTCTTAATCCCCAAACATGTTGAAGTGCTCCAGCATTCCTGATCAGAGTTTCTCATATTACCCCTGACTGTCATTCACAGGAACGCCTTTGCCTTAATACCGTCCTAACCCTCGTCTCTTTCATTTCCCATCCTCCTGCCTCTCTCAGCCAGCTCACTGGAATAAATCATGTTTTCCAGTAAAAAAAAACATCCAAACATCCCAAAAACAAGATACTTCACCTGACGATCAAAATTGCACAAGGGATTAAAGCTTGAATATATTTTGAATGTGGTTTATATTGTTCCACTTGCCACACAAAGACTTTTCTTGCAGTGCTTCAGTTGAGTCTCTGCAGTTAGAGGAAAAATCTGTCTTTCCTGACTGATCTGCTCTACTTCAGCTCCCCACCAAGCTCTTAAAAATCAGCCCGCTGATAATCGCACAAAACTACGAGTCAAGTGAGGACCTGAGCCCTAAAGGCAGAAAAAACATGACAATCAAATCAAAAGTCAAACATAAATTCGGTGGAAATTTGAGTAAGGTAAGAGCGCTGACTTAAATAGAAGCAGAAAAGAGTTTCAATGTCTCTAATAGTCTAATCAAGTCACTCTTGTGACGTTTCAGGTTAATATTGCAACAATAATACAAATATATCATTCTGTTTATGAAGGTAATATTGCACATAAACAATTTACATAAACATTAACAATCTCCCGCCACTTCGTTTATTTGAGCTCCTCAGCGTTCAAAGCTTGTCATCTTTTGTCTAATAGGCCGCATTTACTTTACACTGCAGGTCTTGATGACGATTACAATTTTTTCACTATATCTTATATTTTGAACAACAGCTTACATCTTCTTTTAAAAGTGATCCATATCCGATATCTGCATTCACTATAAACTTGGCGAAATAACACAAAATATGAGTGAACAAAACAAAATGCTTTCGCTTTACACCCCATCTTTAAATGTCAGACAAATATTGGGTTGAGGTCTCTTTAAAAAGAGTCGTTTTTTATCGATCGTCATGAGCTGACGTCATTCACCACTGATGCTTTTTCAATTATGTATGACTCGCATTGACAGGGGAATATCAGATCAGTCGGCTTACACGGCAGACGCAAATGCACGTATGCGATTAATATCAGATTAATTTCCACATATGAATGAACGGAATCCATGTGTTTTTTCCTGCTTACATGTTCGTGGTTTATATCCAATCTGTGCCAATGGGAGGAAAAAAAAATGGAATTGGGTCATTCGAAGCATGTAATGTAAATCCGGCCGTAGTGTGTCACCGGACAGGTGCAGCCCATCACACACTCACCGGATCAACACACGCAGACAGGTGAGTGTTTGGCAAAGGGTCAAGTCTTTCAAACACACTGAGAGCGGCTCTTGTTACTGAGACATGGACGACGGCCAGAGGGAGGAATCTTCACTGTCCCTCACGCGAAACGCCAGCGGCCCTATTCCCACGGGAAGCTCTTATATCTGCCGTAGCTTGTCCTTTCATTTGACTTTCAGCAGGAATGTGATGTTTAAGCTGTCGACAGCGGCGAGCTCTAATCTGTGATGGGATTATTACGGATTAAGGTGTGAGATGTGCTGTGTGTTATTGTCTTACATGAGCGTTTTATGAATCTGTTCGATGGTGTCCTCTAGTTCCTCTTTCTGGTCGGGGACAAAGCGATATTCTGACACGTAACCTGGCGTGTGTTTGTATGGGTCGTAATCTCCAAGCTCAGCTGTAGGAAAAGACAAAGAGGACACAATGTCATGTGGTATAAAGAAAATGAAATAATAAAATTAATTAATACAATGACATAAATAAATAAATAAAATGATAATAAAATGATGGAATGAAATAAAATTACAATAAATAAATAAAATGATGAAATACATAAAATGATAATAAATAAAAAAAATTAAATTAAAGGTTGAAATAGATTCAATTATAATAAATGAATAAATAAAATTAAATAAATCAATAAATAAAAATGATGAGATATTTAAAATGATAATCTATGAAATAAAATGGTGAAATAAAATAAAATGAAATGATGAAATAAATAACATGAAATGTTGAAATAAATACAAATATAATAAATTAATAAAATTAAATAATAAATCAATCAATAAAATAATGACATTTTGAAATAAATATATACTATTACTAACATTTACAATTTACTAATAGTAAAAAAAAACGAATTATATGATGATATAAAGAAACTTATAATAAATAAAAAATACAATAAAATAATAAAATAAAGAAATAACATGAAATTATTAGGTAAATAAAAAGTATAACATGAAATAAATTTGTACATAAATTAATACAATGAAATTATAAAAATACATAAAATTAAATTAAAAATAAAATATAAAAACATAAACACACATAACTATATTGTGTTAGATAACAATCACATAATGTAAGATGATGTTATAAACCAATATGTGTCATAAAATATATTATAAAAAAGGAGTTTATTTTTTATAAATTCTGTGAAGTAAATTAAGTGCTGACACATTGTTTCTGTTTAAATAACTAGACTGAAGTGACATTTGCTGTAGGAAATAAGGACAAATGTTGTGAATTTGTACGTACATTGAATAGCAAGAGCTCCCAGTTGGGTGCTGATATTAAAGGGACAGGGAAGTCTCCCCTGCAGAACATCCTGCTTTACCTGCAGAAAGAACTGATACCTGAGAGAAGACCGAAAGAGAGATGCGCTGCGGTCAAACACACTCACCGCCCCCAAACCCATACAGCATGATTTTTATTTTCATGTTACACAGAACACACACCTTGTAATTTCCTCTTTCAGTTTACAAGGATCTTCCGCATAAAATTTCACCCCAAAGTAGAGCGTGAACGGAGGTCCAGCTGGAAAGAAGAAAACAACCACTTTAAAGCAACACTTTAAAAAACACAAAATAAACCCTAACCAGTCTGTCCTCAATTAAAGCAAAAACTATGCACAATATGGCACAATCATAGCCGATCAGAACATATTTCATGTTTAAAGTAGAGCAGATTTTTAACCAATGAGATTCCACGCTATACATAGCATGATGTGCCACAAATAGAGATGATCAAATTCAAACGGTAACACATTAACATCAATCAGACAGGATTTGTAGTATTAGTGTTACACAGATTATTACACGTCCCAATAATTCATTGTCAAAGTAAGAACAATAATTACAGGTGATTTTAAGCAGTTGCACAAAACAATTACATGCAGTTTATTAGTATCACTCTCTACATGCAAGCAAAAATACAGTGTAATTTAAAGTGACTAATTTTACATTCCTGCAAAATTGTTAACAACCGAACCAGCTACTCAGGATTGTTATGGGAGGGTTAAAGAGGACCTATTATGTCTTGATTTTGTTTTTGGGCAATTGTTTTGTATTATTTTTTTACATCTATAATATTGAGTATGGAACAAAAGTGGGTGTTTCTAAATTTGTGGGTGTTTTCAAACTGATGGGTGTTTATAAATCACGCGATGAAACTGCAAAAAAAGGGCAAAATAATGTTGCCCTTAAGGGGTGGTTGCATGCGATTTCACTTTTTTAACTTTAGTTAGTGTGTAATGTTGCTGCTTGAGCATAAACAGTATCTGCAAAGTTACAGCGCTGAAAGTTCAATGCAAACGGAGATATTGTCTTTTAAAGTTATGGCAGTTTATTGCCTACAAAAACGGCCGGTTTGGACTACAACGAGCTTCTTCTGGGTTGGTGACATCATAAACCCTCGCTAGTCTCCGCAGATGTGACTTCTGCCCGTAATGGGAAGGGGCATGGCGTGTCCGGACAACCTGTGCTCGGCACTTCAGCCAACAAAAATACAGGAAACTACATTTGGCCATCTAACCAATCTAAGACCATTGTGTTTTTCAGAGGAATGGGCTTCATAGAAGCAGGAAGCAAACGAGCCATTCAAAGGACAGTGGAGACAGCTTTATTTATTGTGGAATAAAGGTAAAATATAGGAAAAATAAGGCGTAAAAAAAAGAAATGTTATACTGCGCCCCATAAACACAACCAAGCCTAGAAAAAAAAACACGAAACCACCCCTTAAAAGACATCTGTGAGGGGGTGATTTTTTTTTTTATAACTCATTCGTTTACATTATATAAAGCCATCAAGTTCTGCATAATTAAGGGCGTGACCACTTTGATTGGCAGGTGGATAGCCATTTATCAGCTCTCTGCTAGTCATTGCGTCCCCTGAGCTCCGCCCACATCCCGCCTCTTTGCCCATTTTCTGTTATCCGGGCAGCATGACGCGCGATTACGTGCTGACAAGATGGCTCTTCAGAATCCTATGGCTGACGTCACGGACACTACGTCCATTTTTTTTCTTTCAGTCTATGGTTTCAACACATTACTAACCAACTCAACCAGGCCCGCCCCTTTTTTTCTGCATACTAATTATTTAATGAGGAATATTGCGACGCGTTTCGTTCCCAGAAGAAAACTCAAGACTACAAATGGAGGCGTTTCAGGGAGTTCAGAAACTTTGACACTGATATAGAGAAGTACTCCCATTGGAGGGACTTTGAAACTGTTCAGACCTTTTTCAAGCTTAAACATCAACATTACACACTAAAGAAAGATGAACATGTAAAAAGGAAGAATAGGACCCCTTTAAAACAATAGGGTGGTTAGCAATATATCTAGGTTGTCCTCTAGATTCAAAAACAGCAACACATATATAATGCATTCATTTCCCAGAGGAGTGAATTAAACCAATCTGTTGTAAATTTTGCCCTACATTCACATCAGTAGATATGCAAATACTTAACTTTATTCATTAATAGATATTTGGATGGGCTTAACCGCATAATTACCTCTAAATTATCATTTGAAATGCATTTGAGTTTTATCAGGAGGCCTTTAAAGAATCATTACGTCTCATGCCGCGCTAATCCATTTTTAATCTGCACTGAAAATGGGTGGGTAATCATTAGGTCAATGTGTTTCGTCCCATGATGCACAAAGAATTAAAGACCATCTCTGAAGACAGCGAAAACCAGGGCATACTTACTTGTTATCAAATCTTTATGTTCAGCGAGTGTTTTTGAGGGATCAAGCCAATACTGGAAATATAAGAGAAGAGATTCGATCAGATACAAGATCAAAACACAATAAACTTCATGTAACCGAAGCATCAGCCTTTAATTAGTGAGAAGTTTTGAAGCTTTGCTTAAGTTTCACATAAAAGCTTTGAGCTGCTGAGATGTTCAGTCATGCAAGTGCTGGCATAATATGAGGCCTATTAAAACCGGCCTCTGAAACAGGCTCGTTAAAAATGTGTGGCCTCCTTCCATCAATAAAACATGAAGTTTGAGCACGCCAGAGCATGTCGTCTAGAGCTGAGCGAGAGTCTGTGGCCAGTAGCGGCCTTCACCTGTTAGACGGGACTCGATACAGAAGGGACCTCCAGAATGTGACCAAAATTGCTTCCAAAAACCAAAATATGTTACAAAAAAAGTTATTGTTTTTAATATCTATACAGTAAGCAATATCACACAAGCAAAAGTACGGTTTTCCTGATTATCAGCACGTTTGCAAATGTGATATTGATTTTATATAATAGGTTATTAGGTGACTTAAATTTTAGACACAAAATTGTATGTTTTTCCTCTATTTTGCCAATGAAAATAGTTTCCAGCAGTATAGTCCATTGTGTACCTCAGTGTTTTGTTACTGAATGAATCTGCGTTTTTGAACAAATTGTTCTAATGAATGACCCAACGACTCACTCACTTCTGCTTTGTCCCTGATTTAATCAGCCATTCAAAACTAATCATTTGACTGAATGATCAAACAGATGAGCTACTGGAGCTCAAACTGCTCAAGAAGTTATGCTGATTGTGATAGAAAGGTGTCAGAATACACAGTGCATCTCAGTTTGTTGTGTATGGGGCTGCGTAGCCGCAGACCAGTGAGGGTGGCCATGCTGACCCCTGTCCACTGGAGAAAGGGAGCACGTGAGCATCAGAACTGGACCGCGGAGCAATGGAAGGAGGTAGTCTGGTTTGATAAATCATGTTTCCTTTACATTACGTGGATGGCTGGGTACGTGTGTGCATTGCTTGGAACACATGGCACCAGGATGCACTATGGGAAGAAGGGTCAATAGCTGGGTTTACATCCAAACATGAAGCTAATCTTTTCAAAGTTTGCAAAAAAACAAACATAAAACAAACAAACAAATGTGACTTAGGTGTGTTTCTATCAAGTTGTTTGAGCGGATAACGGTGGTATTAATCTAGTGATCAACAATAAATACAGCACCATCAGCAGAAACAGCCGATTAGTCGTGTTATGTCAGAATTTATTCAGCGTATTTAATTTATTAAAGGGGTCATATAATGCCATTTTTGTACAAGTTAATATGATTATTTAGTGTCTAAATTAAAAGTTTGTAATATACTTTAATAAAAAATTCTATTTAGTATTCTAAGAAATCACTCATTTAACCTGGTTAAAAACAGCGCTGTTTTCATCAAGCCGTTTCTGTGCATGTGCCTTTTATGCTAATGAGCTTTGCTCACCCCGCCCCTCTGTTCTGTGGGGGGGTTTGAGTGTGAAGCATTGCTTAGACAACAGGAGAAAGTTTGACAACGCGAGTCTCTCAGGACACATCTGTGCAAGTTCAACCGTATCAATTCGATATATCAGAGATATCAAAATCAAAATGACTGCTGTGTTCATTACACTGAAGACCAGAACACCACAATCGCTTAGACGCCATTCTGCTTCAGCGAATCCACAACGCGCTCGCTCAGGGGGGGTCTGAGCTGAAACGCTGCTGTCAATCAACAGTCGTGGGAGTGGTGCCGACCGTGTGACGGCACACATCGAACGGCTTTATTTCAGACAGGTGAAAACAAAAGGAGATTAAAAAAAACACTTGATGGATTTTTATCATTATAGGATGGTTGTGTACAGTCACTACCAACACACATTGCTGTATAATCAACTTTAAAGTGCATGTACCATTATATGACTCCTTTAAATGTGTTTCCATCTCCAATTATTCGAATTAACTGTTTTTTGCACAATTGAAAAAAAAAATCCACCTCAAGCAAGCATAAAACCTTTTTTGCAAAAATAATGGGATTTTTTTAAATGCAAAATTAGCCATTTCCATCCCTTGTTTCTGATGCGATACTTCAAAATGTGCATAAAAACAGGGTGGTGGAAACATAGCTAATGACTAACATGTTAAGGCAATGATAGATTTCTAGGCTAGGGGAGGAGTCCTTTGACTGTTGAAACGGGCATCTGAATTGCAAATGTCTGTGGCTTAGTATATGTCCTAAAGTCTGTATTCTGTCATTCTTCAGACAACGTTTCACTAATCGCCATTAAAAGAAGCCTCAGGCTATAATTGAAAATCTTTATGCTGATTTTGATGCACAGAAGTGCAATCATAAAATCATTGATTGATTCTTCAGCTCTTGTGAGAGAGTGCGATGTTGTGTATAAAGAGACAAGACAGAGACCTAAAACCAACTTAAAAGCCAATGAGATTTTCATATTTCTACAGAGTTTGCCCGTGCAAAACTCACCCCCATGATGCTAGGTCAAGGTCAGTTTATTTATTTAACACATTTAAAAACAGTGTATGGCAAAGTGCTCTACATATGCAAATAAACTACATGTAGGCATGGATAACCATATCCAAATCCTTAAATATGAGCACAGATTTTAATTAGGCTATTTGCCTTAGTTAGAAAAAAATGCTCTTTACCACAGTAAACACAACTTATGTGTTTCACAAATTCACACTTACAAACAACTAGAGGCAGTAATGTTTAATGAGTATTTGGCATGCGGGGGTGGGGGTGGGGGGCTCTGAGTATATAAATGGTTAGGACTATATGTGTTGAAGAGGGGGTGGAGGGATACTGCTAAACTGTCAACAAATTGAGGTGAGACTGCTGAATATTTATAAACACCAATTATTGTTGTTTGCTTAGTGTTTTCCACTCATGTTAATTATCTGAAAGTGCTCCTTCCAAACTTTGTAAATAAAACATAATTTTTCAATATTCAGATTTCTGTGTCAAAAATCATAATATGATGATTCTAATATTGCGCTGGTCCCCCTTTTGCTGCCAAAACAGCCCTGACCCGTCGAGTCATGGACTCCACCTGACCCCTGAAGGTGTGCTGTGGTATCATTAAGATATTAGCAGCAGATCCTTTAAGTCCTGTAAGTTGTGATGTGGGGCCTCCATGAATGGGACTTGTTTGTTCAGCCCATCCCACAGATGCTCGATTGGATTAAGATCTGAGAAATTTGGAGTCCAAGTCAACACCTTTAACTCTTCAAAACATTCCTGAACCATTTTTGCTTTGTGTCAGGAGCATTATCCTGCTGAAAGAGCCACAGCCACCAGGGAATACCGTTTCCATGAAAGGGTGTAAATGGTCTGCAACAATGCTTAGGTAGGTGGTACGTGTCAAAGTAACATCCACATGGATGGAGGACCCAAGGTTTCCCAGCAGAACATTGCCCAAAGCATCACACTGCCTCCACTGGCGTGCCTTTTTCCCATCGTGCATCCTGGTGCCATGTGTTCCCCAGGTAAGAGACGCACACGCACCTGGCCATCCACGTGATGTAAAAGAAAACGTGATTCATCAGACCAGGCCGTGGTCCAGTTAGCAGTTGTTGCTTTCGGTGGTGGACAGGGGTTAGCATGGGCACCCTGACTAGTCTACGGCTATGCAGTCATATTCGCAAACAAACTGCGTTGCACTGTGTATTCTGACACCTTTCTATTAGAACCAGCATTAACTTCTTGAGCAATACAGTAGCTCGTCTGTTTGATCAGACAACATGGGCCAGCCTTCGCTCCCCACGTGCATCAATGGGCTTTGGCCGCCCATGACCCTGTCTCCGGTTCTCCACTGTTCCTTCCTTGGAGCACTTTTGATAGATACTGACCACTGCAGACCGGGAACAGCCCACAAGAGCTGCAGGTTTGAACACAGTCTTCTAGGCATCACAATGTGGCCCTTGTTAAACTCACTTTGAGGACAAAATGTTCACTTGCTGCCTAATATATCCCACATACTAAAAGGTGCCGAGATGAAGAGTGAGTGTTACTCACATCACCTGTCTGTGGTCATAATGTTATGCCTGATTGGTTTATTTCCTAATGATAGAACCCAAGGGGAACATATACAAACAATATAAAATAGGTCCCAAAAGGGACCCCTGAGGCCCACTAGGTGACCGGTGCAGAAAGAGAGGGAATGTTTCCAATCATCACTTTTACCGATCTATCAGAGATATGATGAGAACCTCATCTAGTGCCACGCCCCTAATGCCAACTTCGTCCTTTAGACGATTAAGAAGGGTAGCATGATCATCTGAATCAAATTAAAACGGCCGGTTTACTGGTTTATTGATGTTTTTGGTGGATGCTAGGATATTTTTATGCAGTTGCTAGGGTGTTTTAAGCGGTTGCCAAGTTGTTCTCATTTCTATGATTGTCTCATCTGTGGATCTTCAAACCTTCAGTTTGAATCTGTGGGATTTTTATCACCTGTTTTATGGTCAAATAGGTGAAAATTTTGCTAAAGTAACAACACTCTTCAACAACTGACACAAATTCAAATTCAAATGTAATTCAAATGCTGCAGGACGATACACAAACTGAACTTTAACACTAATGAGCAATTATTAAACACTAATATGAGCAATATTAAAAGAGATGCGACCATTAGCAAACAAAACATCAAACATGAGGGCATTAAAAGTTATTTAGTCAATCTGTGAGGCGGTTCAGTTAATTAACATCTCATGGCCTCTATAATGAACGGATCTCAGGGATTATCATGCATAAACACAGCCTGAAGATCTTAATGTTTTATACTCCTGTCAGGTGATTTTTCAGTGAAGTCATGAGGGGATTGGATCTGGCATTGCCTAGAAGACAAGATTTATATGCCATTTAATGGATGTGCAAGTGCATTCATGAAATACTTTATGAGCACGGGAAGCTTCACTTCCCAACAAACACAACAAACAAACACAACTCCCTCTGAACCACATTTACAAAGCAAACAAACATGTGTGCAAACAATAGGAAATGAGGGAAGGTGTGTGTGCAGACGGAAAGAGGATTAGTGCTGCATGTTATTAAATTAGAATACATTAAGTCATTAAGACTCATCTAATAATCACATTAGAGCAGCTGGTGTGTTTCACTGAACTGAAGAGCTCAAAAACACAACAGAGAGAGTTTTACACTGTCCATAATCGCTCCTATACCCTTAAAAAGGGCAGTATTTGTAGCGTTGTCGGAAACCTAGAAGTTATCGAGTGCACTCATTCAACCCACAATGCACCACAATAATAAATGGACAATCGATGTACTTTCAACGGTAGGCTAGGGAATACCCATAATGCACTGTGAGAGTTGCGCACCGAATAAATTCCCGCGTCTTGCCAGAAGATGGTGCACGCAGCTGAATCATCCATCCATCCAGCCGTTTTCAAACCTCTGGTCTAATGTGGCTACAGCGTAATGTCATACAGGAATAAATTCCTTTTTAATTTATTATTAATTAAGGTTTGTACACACTAGTTTCCACGACAGAGTTGAAGATAAATCTTTTCATTACTACTGGAACTGCCAGTTTGCTAAGTTTCAAGTGATTATTAAACAGCACACACTATGCAAAAGCGGCAGCCCTTCAGACGCACTCCGAATTCCTTCATCTGTTTTCATTCAATCCTTCAAGTGGACAATATTAGTAGAGTAATGTAGGACACAGTGCATGAGGGTATACTATAGGGCAGGGGTTTTCAAACTGGGGTCCTCCAGAAGATTCTAAGGGGGCCCCAGAAAATTTTAGAGAAATAAAAGACAAGGCAAAAATAGATAAAGTCTACCGAATATAATACCTTTTTTGAATTGTAATTCAAAATTGTATATACAGAATTGTATATGTTTGCTTTGTATCTTTCTGTTGTAAGGCAGTATTCACAATATGTAATCTACATACATTTATTGTGAAAGATTTTTATGCAAAAAATTTTTTGTAAATTTTTTTTCTTCTTCAGGTTTATACATAATACAATAATTATAGCCAATTTATTACGCTTGGAAACAATATTTTGCATTTATAATGTCACAATTTATCTAACAGTTTAAATGTTTCTTCATAAAAATATATGGATTTTTGGAAGGGGGTCCCTCATAAAAGATTCATTGTATTTGGGGTCCTTGGGATCATAAAGTTTGAAAACCCCTGCTATAGGGGGTGATTTCGGACACAGCCTTAAAGCTCCACTGTGTGATATTTTCCCCCATCTAGCGGTGTAAAGGTATATGACCATCCAGAGAATAATAGTTTCTGTTCCTCTTAATTTCGATTTCGTTTCAACTCCTACAGTGGCCGATTTAGTCATGGCTTCCAGTTCGACCTCTTCGGTAAGTGTTGCTTCAACTCAAGTGATGAGGTAATTTTTGAAAACTATTATAATTTGCTGTTATTTAATTTACCAAATGATCTATGATCAAATCAAAAATTTTATAAAATCAAATCAATTAATCTATGTAAAATGTATAATAGTTTTACGTTTTCGTTATTTTTAACCAGTTCATTGCTAACATCAGCTATCAGATTCCCAGACGAATGCAAGCTCTTAGTAAAGTAACTTTTATCAGTGCTATCGTTATTCTGTATATTGTACAACACCACTAGCGTAAGGCAAACAAATTATAATGCAATTAAAATATTAATCTCATGTTATCCGTCATAGAACACGGATTTATGTTATAAGGTAAACAATACTTTTTCATCATTGACGCGAGGAAAACTATCCTAGACGTCGTTCTAGTGTTATGCACAGCACACCATGATATAATTAGCCAAGCAACAATAAAACTTTCAATATACACAAATAGGCTGAATTAATATTACCTGTCGAGAAGAAAGCAGGCAACGTCGGCGTTCTTTTTAAAATCGTTGCTCCTCATGAGCTCTTTCCATCTTGGAAAGGCCACTCCAATATTTATTTTGTCTTGTTGATTTGCCTGTCGCGTTGCCGTCTTAATTCTCTTTTCCGCTTCTTTGGCGACTCTGATACATATCCCGCAATGTTTAGGTCCCCGACCCGGGTCGAATTCGGTAATCAATTCCGGGACGTGGTTGCTTTGACACAGAAGGCGATCTGGCAATGTTCCGGGAATATTGCGGGTCCGACGTGCAGTGTGAAAGGGGCTTAAGAGTGATGATCCTCCATCATCATATAGCAGCCTCAAGCAATCCTCCTCTTCACATTCGACACGGTGCCATCGAGTGTAAAAACGCGAAAAGCGAAGCTTGAATTTACGGGTATGTCCCTCTTTGGCTAATGTACTTTCAAGATGAAGGAGCAACATGGCGACCGGCATCCAAACCCTCAACACGTATGTATTTTCAATGGTTTATTATAAAATTACGAGAATGCATTATTACTTGAAAAAAGTAAATATACATTAATGAGCACATATATTTTTGAAAGAACTACGTGATTTTAGCTAAGAATAAACTAAAAAAGTTACACAGTGTAGCTTTAATGTAGAAGCACAAGGGAGGGCGTTTTACAACATTAAGTGATCAGACTTACAGTATTCACTTGTTGGATAATAACAAAAAAAAGGTAAAAAATTCCCACATATTTACAAATTAAGGAATTAATTGAAAGAATAAATGCTATTATACATTGTAAACCCCTTACATTAACAATTGAGGACAAATGTAAATTAAACAAATTAGTTCAAGCAAAATAACTTTTATGAGTATTTAGCACTTTCGTTTTCTTTCAAGTTCATAGAACTGATATATTTTAAGTAAACTGAACTGTTTCATTATTTAGAGTTTAATTTAGAATTAAATTTAAAGGGATAGTTCACCCAAAACTGAAAATAGCCTATGATTTACTTTCCCCTCAAGCCGTCCTAGCAAAATATGAATGCAATCGGAGTTACCGGTATATTAAAAAATGTCCTGGCTCGTCCAAGCTTTACAATTGCAGTAAAAAAAAGGTGGATCAAACTTTACAAACTGTAATCTCTAACTGTCACACGTGTGTTTATGAAAGACGTAGTTCCAGCGTATGACGTAGGACGCTCTGTTGAGAATATGCTAGGTCTGAGCTGGGATTTCTAGTTCCCAGAATGGTTTGCCCATGGCACTCAAAAAGGAGAGTAAATGCTAAAATTAAGTGTTATATAATGTGTTTTTGTGCAAGATTAATGTTAAGCGGGAGATTTAGTAGTGATTAATATTTTGTTATGAGTTTCTGTTAATGTGGGGTTTTGGAGAGTTACCATCATGGTGACAAGTGCATGTGGCTTGCTTTGAGAGGAACTACTGTAAATGCTTTATATTGCTGCACGCATTCAGCAAGTGCTAGACCATGTTAACATGTTAGCAAATTAGCATTTTCTGAATAAGCTTGTTATAAATAGCTAAGTTTATACTAATAAAAATGTTCACATTGAAGTTACATGACAATTTTAAGTTAAATGTATGAATTAGTGTACTAAAAAATTCAAGTTAAGAACAATTCAAATTCAAATGTATAAGTACGAAATAAATGATAATAAATAAAATAAAATAAATACGGTCAAATCTTAAACTTTGAATTTCTTAATTTAAAAATGTTGAGCTTTGCCAACTTATTCGGGTTTACAGTGTAGTATATACTAAACTATACCAAAATAACATTGCTCAAAACAACCACATAGCAACAACCTAGACACCACCCAAAACACACAACTGAATAGCAAGATGTTTAATTATCCCGAACACCTTAACAACTGAATAGCAACCCTATTAACAATGACCACAACTATATAGCAAACAGAAATGTTCAAAATAAGACGCTTTTCCTCCTACAAATGTGGACAGATGTTTTATTTTGCATGTCTAACAGCACGTTAGAAATGTCCCAACAAAATCTGTGCCAAAGGAATTTTCAGTGCCTTACAATTAGATGAAACATCTCTGAGTCAAGAGCGCATGTAAACCACACCCAGAGAGCAGAAAGCACCACTCTACTGCACAAATTACACTGTTTTTTATCTTCTGTCTTTTTACTAAAATGACCATTCATAGAGCTGATAGATTTGTGTAAATGTAAGTTACGGCGTGCCTCTCGCCCACTGCATGCTCAGTAATAAATTCAGACTCATGGGACAGGGCCCGGAAGGCATTGTGGGAAACACCTTTCTCATTGGTCGAGATAATGAGGTAATGACACAACGCTGCACTTTACCTAACCCAAAATTTGGCCCCTGGGTAAACCTTACCATCTTGACCTCACACGTGACCCTTAGGAACTCATGAAGGTTTTTAAAGGAATAGTACACACAAAAATTACTCATTTACTCGCCCTCATGTTGTTTCAAACATGTATGACTTTCTTTTTCCCCAGCAGAACACAAAATAAGATATTTTGATATTCACACCAATTGACTTTTATTATACACTTCTAAAAATAAAGGTTCAAAGAGAAGCCATGCTCGGTTCCACAAGTGAAAAGTTCTTAAAATAACCATTTTATTTCTTAGTGTAAAGAACATTTTAATAATCTAAACACCTCTTTTACACTATAAAAACGTTTAGTTCAATACAAAGGCTCCATGGATGTTAAATGTTCTTCATGGAACCAAAGGTGCCAATAAAGAGACTTATTTGTAAAAAAAAAAAAAATCAGTGGAAGTCAATGAGAACCAAAATGTTTGGTTACCAACTTTCTTAAACATTTTTTGTGATGAGGTTCAGTTCATTTAAACAATTAGTTTAGATTTAACACATTTGTATCAGGTTTCTGGTTCAAATGTGATTGCTTCATGCTAAATTAACTTTTACTTAACGTTTACACACAGTTACTTAACTTGATGTTTTCATTTTGAAATAGCGTTTTAGTCAAGTAACCCAAATCAAACTGTATTTTTTTAACTTCCTGTCATGCTTTGCACATGGCTAAATTGAAAGAATAAAAGAAAAAAAGTGTTATTTTTTTTGCTAGATGGAAAAATGGAGAGGCTTTTTCTTAGAAACTTTCTGCTATGTTAGTGGTTTTGCTTTAATAATAAATTGCTTATTTATAATTACATAATAATTCATAATTCCTTTAATAATAAAGCTACAGTGCTCTGGATGAAACCAGTATCATAAATTATATTTAGTCTGCTATGTAAATCACAGGAATAAACAAGATTAATTGTTGGATTATTTGAATAATTCAATCTAAATGAAAAACATTTATTTAAGTGAAACAAAAACTATTAATTGAAGTTAAATGAACACTATTAATTCCAGTTAGTTGTGCATGGTTGATTCTGTTGGGTTTAACTTGTTTCAGTCACATGGAATAACTGTCCATGATTGAATGATGTTCGGCCAAAGACATATTTTGGTTTTGAAAGATATGGGGGCAAGTAAATGACCGTTTTTTTCGGGTAGACTATCCCTACTGCTTTTTTGCAGTTTATATGTTCAATAATACATGTTTGGAATGGCATGAAGGTAAGCCAATGATGGCAGAATCTTAATTTTTGAGCTGACGTGTGATATCTTCAAACACTCACCGTTTGATGGCTATGGTCACAATAGCGAAGACCAAAATACTCTGTTTCAGCGAGGTTCAAGTGATTGAACACATAGTCCAGCACTAAAGACCCTTTGGTTGATTTCTGTGGAGAAATTAGAAAAGCATTAGAAATCACATCATGAACATACTGTTTTCAGAATAACGCCAGCAGCATCAAAGTGACGAGCTGGGCTGGGCTACATCTCTCCGGAGGATCTGCTGACAGTGAGAGGAGGGTTTGTGGCTTTGTTCTCTGATTTAATATCGTTTGACGGGTTACTTTCAACCACAAACCACACATATGATAAATGAGCCTGCACACCGGTTACAGCATGAAAACACACACCACTAACGCCAGTAAAGTTAAGCATGACTAAGGTAAATAAAGTTAAAATGAGTTCAGATGAAGGAAACACTGACTAAACTGGCTATTACGGGACTGTCTTATGATCTACTTTTTTCTTTTTATGGTTTTAGTTCTGAGCCCGTTTAGAACTGGCATGAAGATGCGCTTTTGGTCGATCAAATCACAAGTAGACGAAGGAGACACATTCCCGTTTACACCTGGTGTTTTAATCATTCTCTTTTGTCCACTTTCAACTACTTCTGTCCTGATTTCTTCAAGGGGAGGGTCTATGAGCGAGTTTTTTCAGATCTTTCATCTAATGGACAAAATAAGATCATGCAATTTACATATAAATGCGCCCGGAGACAAGGGAAAAAATATACAGAGAGCATCAGCTTTTGTTTCTTCTCTGAAAGACACCGACGCTGTGAGTGAGTGTTCATCAGGAATGGTGAGAGAATATTGTGTTGGTACAATTTTCCTCTTCAAACCAAACTTGGGACTTGAGGTGACAAAGTTTGAATCCCGTCTGTCTAGGGTGCTTCCCATAATGTTTACATGTTAGGTCAGTAGGAGGAGAGTAGACGGTCTTTCGTGGCTGTTTGAACATCCGACCACATAAGCATTTACTACCAAAGTAATTCGACTACTTCTTGAAGTGGTGGAAAGTGGACAAGCTCAAAACGTTTTAGACCCGTTTACAATTGTATTTAGCGTTGTCCACTTGTGAACTGCTCGATCAAACGCATCTTAATACCAGGCGTAAACAGGGCCTACGTATCCTACAGTTTCTGTCACAGGTCAAATCTGTTTTTCGGATCAGCAAAAAAGGTGGGGAGTGCACACATCCAAAGCATGCACACAAAAATCCACCTCTCATACTGTATAATACGTGATACTTACATATCTTTTTGCACTTTAATGGACAAATACACACAAAAAAACTCAAAATATCTTTGTAAACAGTGGGTTTTGTCTTAAGTGAACGTTAACAGTTGACAAAGAACACACATGACAGTATTTTGGATCCATGCATCTCTTAAAATGACAACAGCTTCACATTCCTGCCACTAACAAGGCTCAAAATAGCCTCACACCAACACGGTAGCATAATGAGGGTCCCTACATGCAAACCGAAGCATTGAGAACTTTGTAAGAGTACAAACAGTTTAATAAGAAGACACTTTATAAAGACAGTACATTACACGTATACAGACAGGCGCCATCTTGGAAAACAGTCTCGACGAGTCGAGCCACAAACGCTGTGCTAAGTGATGAACTGTGACTTGGAATCTCATATGGTCCGTTGTTTCCGGAAGAAAGCACTGAACGTAGCAGAGAAAATAAATAAATAAAAATAAAAATATCCATGTAATTAAGATTTCACAAGCTTAATTCCTATCGACCAGCTCACTTAGCGCAGCATTCGTGGCTCGACTCGTCAAGACTTTTTTCCAAGATGGCGCCTGTCTGTATACGTGTAATGTACTGTCTTTATAAAGTGTCTTCTTATTAAACTGTTTGTACTCTTACAAAGTTCTCAATGCTTCGGTTTCCATGTAAGGACCCTTATTATACTACTGTGTTAGTGTGAGGCTATTTTTAGCCTTGTTAGTGGTATTAACTAGTGATTAAATATTACTTATCCATGCCCCATAAACTTGCGTTATAAGCTAATCTGGTTTTAGAGATAAAACTCTTTACATTCGATTTTCATTAAACGCATCCCAGAGAACGATCTACTCAGTAACCATTTGTTAATTACCCCTAGGGTCATTTCTCACCGGAGTTGTCCTTTAATAATGCTTGAATGCTACACTCTAAAAAATGCTGGGTTAAAAACAACCCAAGTTGGGTTGAAAATGGACAAACCCAGAAATTGGGACCCATTCAAACAACCCAATTTCTGGGTTTGTCCATTTTCAACCCAACTGGGGTTGTTTTTAACCCAGCGTTTTTTAGAGTGTTTGTTACTTTTAAACCAAAGGCAGAAGTTCCTTGTGTGAGTGTTCTTCAGCCTGTTGTCTTTTGTACATGGCATTCAGCTACAATGAAATGTTTTGCAATAAGATTTAGAATAAATGTGAACGATATATCAAGCCTTTTTTTTTTTTTTTTTTTACCTTATGAGGATCGGAATTGTTAAAATTCAAACAATAGTAAAGTAACATTGTCAAAAGTTTGGGGTCACCATTAGGGTTGGGCCTAAGTATGTAGGCCTACTTTTTGTGAAGAAAAAGTGCATACATTTGAGTGTGCACCAGAATAGTTTTAGGACATACTACGTCATCATAATTGCTCTGTCAATGCTCTGTCACTTCCTGTCGCCGTTTAAACTGCCCTGTCAGTCATCTTAGTAGCATATTTATCTGCCAATTGCATAATGATGCATTTCAAAGTTAATGACCAAACGTATCTTTATAAAAATTCACAATGTCATTGAAGGTGAAATATAATGTGGATAACATTTAATAAATCAGGTTAGATACTGATTATTCATCACGCAAATGCCTTTATGTAAACCTACCTTCTTAATATCAGTCTCACAAACTGTATCCATCATGTTTGTAATTTTCTAAAACTTTTTATTAGTGTTTGTAGCTCTAACCGAATCCTCATCCAACACACAACGGGGTTGTGGGCAATAAGAGACTTAAAAATATCCAAACATGAAAATATCAACACTAAACTTTTGAACGATAGGGTATGGTCTTCCATCATTCTCGAAAGCTTTTGATAAACATTCGGTTACACCTCTGAATACAAGGCGAGTCATCAATATTTTTAATCTGTTTTCCTCTAAGATAAAAACTGTAAATGTGTATATCTGCTTAAAGTTTATATTTGGGTGTTATATTTTGGGCATGGGGTATTCAAATCAGAGGCAGATTTAAAACATCTCAATCATACCCGCCCTAATTCCAGTGGGTTTGGGAGAAAAAAACAAAACCAGTTCAGCCCTGTTCTAGTAAATTCATGCAACAAGTACGTTACCACCAATAAAAGCTTTACTATGGTAATAAATCTTCTGTGTTTATGTGACATCTCTGCTGATAGTTGTGCAACTGCAGCTCACACGTATGACACACGTCAGCTCATATGACACACGGTGAGTGAGAGGAATCCTGCAGGAGTTTCTCCCCACTGGGAGTGTGTGTTTGTGTATGCTGTAAGAACACACACACATATAAAACACACAAAGGGTTTAGCGTGTATTCAGGGTTTTGGAGCTCCACACAGACGTATGTCATGATCGCTCTTATTACACGCTGCAGGGTGAAACACAATGAACTTCAAATCTGAAACACTATACAGCAGCAAACCCACAGGACTGAAATATCACGCACAAGATCTCTTTAACATCTCCTAGACCGAGATGAGATTAAATATAGAGCACATGGAGAGCTCTCAGATGTTTCTCCAGGGGAAAAGACTCCAATAGTCTCCTTTCAAAGCAGATCTCAGAGAAGTCTGTCAGATTTTCCAGAGGCGGAAGTGATCTCAACATGATCTCAAACATTTCTCATCAAATGATCTGAGCTGTTATTCACATTCATTTTATAGCACTGGATGACAACAATTAACTCATTTGGGTCTGTTTTTATTCGAATACGTTTTATACTAATAGTTGATACTTCAATGAAATGTAATTGAAGCCTCCTGAGCCCTAAAAGACCAACATTTGGGAAATAACATTAAAATCAATAGTGATGCACCAAGAGTATTTCTTCAAATTTCAGAAAATTTATTAAAAGTTTTAGTTTTAATTTAGATTGCGTTTATTTTCCATTTTATTGACGTCTTTCCATTGTTCAAACCTTTTGAATGATTGAGTGTTTACATGAGACATGATCAATAAGTTGTACTGTATCTTTCATTAAAGGGATAATTCACCTAAAAATTAAAATGTGATGTCTGCTGACCCCCAGGGCATCCAAGATGTATGTGTTTTTGTTTCTTCAGTAGAACACAAATGAAGATTTTTAATGCTGTTTCATGCATACTGAGCTTTTTACACTGTTAAAGACTTGGATTCCCATCCTAAGCATAGACAAAGTTTCAAAAACTAATGTTGGACGTTTGATGGAGTATTTCTGTGTTAAAAATACTCCTTCCGGTTTCTCACAAGTTTCGGAGAGTTTTTTTCGAGTATGGGTCGGCTTGACGTTAATAGAGCGGAAGGTCCTTGTATGGGCCGTACGGGCTCTTCTCCCGGTAGGGTGCGCGCGCACGTGACTAGAGCGAGAGAGGAAATGCACGCCGTAAACACTGCTCTCAGCTGCAGATCCAGTCCTCCGTGAACACTTCTGTTGCGCGCCGCGCTCCACTTTATTCCTATGGGTGACGTCGACTGACTTCAACGCTTCAGCACAGCATTCCGGGAAGGCAGCGCTACATTTGAACCGATTTGAACGCAGAAATTACGGGAAGCTTCAAAGCATCGCTTCAGTCGCGTCTCAAAGTGGATTTCCACGGTCACTGCTGTCATAGGACTTCACCAAATCATACCAAAGAAGTGTGTTTTTGACGGAGCGGTCCCAGCGATAAAGGTTCGGTCCTGCTTTTGAAGCAGCCGGTGAGTAAATCTGTTTCAAATGTCTCTGCTGTTGGCTCGGCGCGTGAGTAAACATCAGTAAACGACACGATCGCGTGCTTCGTCATTCAAATGCGCTAACGGTTACTCCATTGTTGTTCTGTATAACGTTACACTATTCTGACTCTGACGTGCAAAACCGTATTGCTTGCTACTTCTAAGGTCTAGTCGCATACAATAGTCCATAAACCAAATAATGTCCTCATAAACTGCGAGTAAAGACACACAAATGTTGACAGGCCACTAAATACAGTACATACCACAGAGACGGACTCCTGATGTTGCCGTTTCTCCTGTTCAATTTATTCCTGCCTCAGATTTGATTGTGGATCATTATCTGTATTAGCTGAGATAGCCATGGGTTCCTCCACGCTTGAGGACGTCACCGCTTTGTTTGCGATCGTCATTCTTTAGCTCCGCCCACACGATACGCCTCCAGGCGCTCGTTTTTTTCCGGAAAGACTCGGTACAGCCTATATTTCTTTTATAAATATGATAAAACTAACGACTTTTCGGAGATATGAAGGGTACTCAAGATTGACATGAGATTGACTGAAACTGAGTGTTTCACCCCCCCTTTAAGAAATCAATGTGGCGCCATGAGTCACAGGGTTCAATATGGATTTGCATGTCTGTGTGTTTTTTTACTTTCATAGTACTTTCATGTCATGCCGTGAATCCGGCCAATCGTGGATCAGCGGTGTCGTCATCAGAGCTCGTGCAGCCACCCTTGAGAATCTGCACGTTTTTAGTTTTAGCCCCTACATGTCAACTGCTGCAAAAACTGACCAGGGTAAACTAGCGTATATTTTTCTGCTTTTTTTTTTTTTTTTTACTACTAAACAGTCACAGAGATCAATGTTCACAGATGAGGTATGTTTAAGGTGCTCATGTTCCCACACTGCCGGTACCCGGTGGCAAAATATCTATCAAAGCTGAACACGCAGAGGGAACACAGGTACGGCCTTACCAGGGAAAAACCCCCCATTGTGTGTGACCTCTGATGTCAGTGTCGTAATTCAAATCCCAGAAGCCCAAAGGGAGGAGAGGTGAATATGACAAACCGCAAACACACTGCTGTCTCCAAAGGGTCCTGGCCCGAACACGGCCAGGAAAGATCCTCCTAAAACATGCCTTCCACATTCCTGCCATATCTCTCTTCCCGATAAGACATTTGTGGTGGTCAGGGTGGGAATGTTAAAATAACAGGGAAGAGTGAAATGAATAGATAGGAAATGTATTTCCTTGTGTTGAGAAACGCTTGGCATCTGCACTTTTCCCACTTACTGCAGATAAAAATGATACAATAGAAGGGCAAAGCTTTTCTGTGCCGGGAGAGAAACTTAAGCCGCCACATTATATTTAATGCCTACGTCTTCTTATTTCCATCGGATAGTAATGTTGATGACAAACCCACAACAGATTAGTGTTCACATGCATTATCAAATGTACACTAATAACAGCCCTGTTGAGTGACACGTGAAAAACCTTTTCAGCATAAATAAGTGGCATTTGGAAAAAAGAAGCGTGCAATGCATTATAAATCCAAACACAAAGAGAAATCTTAGAAGACAATCTCCTAATCTCTGAACTTTACTTTCATTTTTAGACTCTGCCTTATATACTGTATACAGCTTCTATTAAAATAAATTAAATCAAAAGCATGCTTATATATATATCAGGCATAACATTATAAAGTGAATAAGACTGATTATCTCTTCATCACGGCACCTGTTAATGGGTGAGTGAACATTTTGTAAATGTGTTAGAAGCAGGAATAATGGACAAACGTAAGGACTTGATTGAGTTTGACAAGGGCTCAATTGCAATTGCTAGACGACTGGGTCAGAGCATCTCCAAACCTGCAGCTCTTGTGGGCTGTTCCCGGTCTGCAGTGGTCAGTATCTATCAAAAGTGCTCCAAGGAAGGAACAGTGGAGAACCGGCCACAGGGTCATGGGCGGCCAAGGCTCAATGATGCACGAGGGGAGCGAAGGCTGGCCCATATCCACAAGTGAGCATCAGAACTGGACCATGGAGCAAAGGAAGAAGGTGGCCTGTTGGATGAATCATGTTTACATCACGTGGATGGCCGGGTGCGTGTGCATCGCTTACGTGGCACCACGAGGCACTATGGGAAGAAGGAAAGCCGGCGGAGGCAGTGTGATGCTCTGGGCAATGTTCTTCTGGGAAACCTTGGGTCCTCCATCCATGTGGATGTTACTTTGACACGTACCACCTACCTAAGCATTGTTGCAGACCATCTACACCCTTTCATGGAAACGGTATTCCCTGTCAGCTGTGGCTCTTCCAGCAGGATAATGCTCCTGACACAAAGCAAAAATGGTTCAGGAATGGTTTGAGGAGAACAACGAGTTTGAGGTGTTGACTTGACCTCCAAATTCCCCAGATCTCAATCCAGTCGAGCATCTGTGGGATGTGCTGAACAAACAAGTCTGATCCATGGAGGACATGCCTTGGAACTTACAATATTATATTACATAGTCATAATGTTATGCCTGATCAGTATATATATATTATTACTAAAAAACAAAAAATTAAATACTATATACTGAAATCGAAATAAAATTATCATATATTAAGAATACTGTCATAAAATTATACATACTGCATATAGCAATAGAAGTATGATTAGAAGGGCATTCTTTCCGAAGTCCGGACGAAGCCTTTGTTAATAATTGCAGACTGGGAAGTAAATAAAACGAGCACAAGCAAAGATCTAATAAATAAAGATTGATCTGTGGTGGTACGCTGGCTTATGCATCAATTTCAGACTGTCAAGAAGACAGATGAACTAACGGAGAGAGAGACGGAGATTGTGAAGATCTGTTCACTGAAAGCAGAAGCTGAAGCCCAGGTGTCTGTCTGATAACACAAGCTCATCAAATGAACGCCTGATTGTGGTATTATGTCCAAAAGCGCACAAAGAAGATGAACTAATTGACACAATCCGACTCAAGTCCAGCTACAAAAACACACAACCTGGAAAAGATGCACAAAGTGCTCAAGCAAATATTCTCACATCCAGTCACATCATCATCATGAACATCATTCCCTTTCTCTTGCTGTTTGTTAAGAGTCCTTGGGTTTTGTGAAAGGCGCTATATCAATTACAGTTATTACTCTATTATCAGTTTATACAGAACATTAAAGGTGCACTATGTAGTGTTTTTGCAGTAAAATATCCAAAAACCACTAGGCCAGTGTTATATATTTTGTTCAGTTGAGTTCTTACAATATCCTAAATGTTTCCAACTATTTGTAAATTGTGAGTAAATTGCTATTTTAACTAAGGACCGGGACGTGTCAGCATAGAGTCTGAGGGAGTCGCCTGTCAATCGTGTCATATCTGCGTTACCCTCGGTTTTATTCTGCAGAAGCGCTTTTCTCTTAGCAGTGTGAACATGTCACAGCAGCGCCGAGCGAACGCACAGAGTAACGTCATGACATCATTTTAAACACACTTAAATGTGTCTGATATGATAAACACATAGACAGTAAAAGAAATGGACAGAGCGTTCCCATAGACTTTAACGGCGGAAAAATGAGGCCAATTAGAGGCGCTCACTTCCTGATGGCTGAGCGTACTGCGCAGGCTCAGACTGATCTTGACGACGTAGATGTGACATGAGCCTCCTGTCTGACAGTTGTAGGTCTTCTAGTAGTTGTGGAAAGTGAAATCTGAATCACGTTGTTTAAATATTTTCTCCCGTTGCTTTTGGCTCACTATCGGCTTCTCCCCATTCTTCCCCCTTGACTTTATCAGACTTTATGTTTCCACGTCCCCCCGACTGCCTCATAGACAGTAAAAGATTGCTTCTGAGCGTCTCCTCCTGTCTATACGGTAATTTCTCAACTGTGCGACAGAGTCGCGTTGGTTATGACGCAATCATTAGCCTATTTTTACAAAAACAGCTTCTGCGAGGCGATAGTGTAAGATACAAGGTAATGGAGCCTTTTCTGCATTGTCGTGTTTCTTTAGAAATAAACAATGGACAAATGGAGTCTTTAAACGCCTCAGATGTAAAGTTATTCACTGTCAAAGTGACTCAAAAATGAATGGGAGTCAATGGGATGCTAACAGCAGGTGATGGCTTGGTTAGCAATGGCCGCCCCTATGGGTGGAACGCTTTCCGAGTGCTAGATTACCCCCTTGGATAAACAGAGCTGCTGGCTTTACATTATAATCATGATTGGAAAAAGCGGAAGTGCGTGCCCCCGGCGACTGTGTCCCATCACGTCATAATTAAAGTCCCGGTACTCGCGAGCCATGTGTTTGTTTAACAATCACTCCAGCGGCCGTGCTCAGCTCCTCAACACTCGGTCCTGCTCTGCTTCACACTACAGTAACGTTAATAACTGCATCTATGAACATGATATCTGCCCGAGTCCTATTTTTCACCGCCTGTGAGGTTAAGACCACATGTCCCACGATACTGCGCTCACACTTGGCGTCATCAAACCACACCTTTGTTTAGAATAGGCGCCCTCCAGTGGACGGAAAGTTGCATAGTGCACCTTTAAGCCATTTCATTTGTTTCCAATGCAATTACACTAATATATTACATCAAAATGTGCTTAACTGCCATGAAAATGATGCAAATAAATGGCAATGGTCCTAAAACAGGCTTCTGTTTCTTTTCTTGTGGATGTGATTTGTGGATGAAATATGACCCGGACATGTTCTTGAGAGGTTTTCGTCAGACCCATCCTCGTTTGTGTCCTGCTAATGGCATTGTGGGGGATTCTGAAGGTTTGCTCATTTAAGGCATTCTTTGAAACAATTAACTTCCTCTGACATGCCCTGCTGTCCCCATAGCAACGGGGTCACTACATTAACGAGACCTGACCATCTGCTGCTGCCGGCTGTATGGGTGTGGCAGTGTGTGTGTGTGTGTGTGTGTGTGTGTGTGTGTGTGTGTGTGTGTGTGTGTGTGTGTGTGTGGTGCTGATATCCCCATCAGCAGATGTTCCTTTTACTCCTCCAGAGACCAGAAAGAGCCTAAATGGGTGAATCTGACGAAACCTGTCAGGATCATGTCCAGGTCACATTTCAGCCCAAGAAGAAATAATATTTTGCATAAAAATGAAGCCTTTTTCGTGATAATAAAACACGTTAAGCCCAAAATGATTTAATTAAGAATCTTGAGAAAAATATTAGAAAAGAAATCAAACACTGAGAAAAAAAATCTCTCTCTTCAAACACAAGATGAAGAAATTATAATTTGCATAAATCAAATAAGCCTTTTTATGACAATTAAACAGTTATTTAAAAAATTCTCTGAAAGAATCATGAGAAAATGTTCTCTTCGAACTCAAGAGAAAGAAAAAAGTGACATTTTGCATTCAAAATAAGCATTTTTAATGACAATTAAACACATCAAGACCAAATTTCATGGAGTACTACGAATCATGAGAAAATTCTTTGAAAAAGAATCATTAAAAAAAACTGTCTACAAACCCAATATAAAGAAAGAAATCATAACTTGCATAAAGATTTTTTAAAAACATTTTTGCATAAATAAAATTATGCATTGTTTAATGACAATTAAACATGTCAGAAGGACCGCAGTTTTTGAAAGAATCTTGAGAAAATTATTAGCAAAGAATCTCTCTCTTCAAACTCAAGAGAAAAAAATATAAATTATATTTTACATAAAGAAAATTAATCCTTTTTCAGTCCATTAAGCCCCAAAATACAAATGCAGACAATGTGAATGTAGTTTTTATTTACATTTTGAAAGGGTTTGTTTAATTGTGAAAGTATTACTATATCATGGTAATATTATTAAAAAAAAAAATACTATTAAACTCTTAAAAAAATTATCCAGGATAATGAGAATGACAACAAATATTGCAAAAAGACTTTTATTATACATTTAATTTCCTTGAGATTCATTTAAACACACACTGAAGGCTCTGCTTTGAGAAGTCACAGATACAAAGGCCAGGCTATCTGTCTCAGTTGGGATGATTTTACACAACAGAAAGGACACTTCTCTTCTTGTTTTTGCTGGAAACGGTCCAGATGTCTGAAACCCCCCGTACGGTGGCGGCACAGACCCTCCCAGTTTCCATAGTTACTCAAAAATAAAGACAAAGATGCGACACACGGAGCAGCGGCGGTTTACAGCCCCGACACTTTCAACATAACACCGGCACGGAGGCGGCTCTGACAAGCACAGTCTTGAGTCAGGCTGGAAACGCTGTATTGTTAACCAGTAATTTTACAAGCGGTTAACATTCTTCTGTGAATGCAAACAATTAGTAGGTTAAAAAAGCAGGATCTTTTAAAGGACGTACCATGGTATAGAAGGTAACCTACTTTAATCCCAAAAGGGGGTTTTGCAGTGCCCAGTTTTGGTTCACCAAAGAACCTTTCAGTGAAGACATTTATTAAATGAACTACACAATCTAAATTACCTTTTCCCCCTATAAAGGATCTTCTGTGGAATTGAAAGTTTGGATGTTAAAATGTATTAATCGAACCATCAATGCCAATAAAGAACCTTTATTTTTAGGAGTGTATTGAACAGAATGATTATCACATTTTTATTTACATGGTAGGCTACTCCAAGAATACTATAGTATTGTCAATTCAAATTTATTAGAGAGCTGTGCAATAGTTGCCATGGTACATGGCATTTCAATGCAATCATGTCCAAAACCCATGAACACAAGGGGGAAAAAAATCAAACCATTTGGAAAACAAGCGTATGTTCTGCAACACATACAAAAACTCACAATGACTAGAGGGAACACGGTACATACCATACCAGCCTTTGCAATCAAAGGCCGAGGATCTTGCACACAAATAAACACACCACACACTGATAACACACACTTTGAGCTCCAAACCAAACAAATTAAAGTTGAAAGATGAAGCAAAGCTAAATAAGACTCAAACATGAACCGTAAATAAATCAAATTAACACACTAATTTACTTAGAAGAAACTCACAGGAGAGCAAACTCACACTGAGCCTACACAGCAGAGATTAAATGGACAAAAAAAGAGACTTCTGCAGTTCTCAGATGTCACTGCTGAGAAACAGACAACAGTAATCTCACGCGTCTCCTCAAAAAAGTCTAAGATTTGCCAAGATCCCAAAGTCTGCAACAAACCAAGGTCTCAATATGAACTCAAACATTAATGGGCTTTCACATAGGTAGTTCTATGAACTTAGATCTTGAACTAACCAGCAGGGTGGTTCCCCAAGGACTAATGTTCCTTTAGGGGCGTGTTTTGTGTGCATTCAGCCAATCAGCAAACAATTATGCCATTATTAGTTGCTATTGTGCTGGGTTGGAACCTGTTCTGAAATAGGAGCTTATTAGGTTCCCCCAAAAGACATTCCTAGAACTTAAATTCCTAGTTTCTGAGGTGTGAACATGCCAAAATCCGCCAATACTTCTAGGAACTAAGGTTCCTCCAGTGCGAAAGCTCCTCTTATTAAATGCGATTAGCTGCTGCTATTCATTTTATTTAGAACCTAAAGGCCTGTTCTAAGCGCACGCTGTAGTTTTTCGTCGGCCACTTTAGAAGCCCACTGAAGTGCCTTGAAACGCGCCGCATTATTCAATGTGTTGACATAATTTCGCCTGAAACGGCTCCAGCTGTTAGCAGCTCCTCCCCTTTTTTGAAACAGCCAATAGCGTTTCGTTAATATACAGTTTGACTAGAGCGGACCGTTCTGTTTGGTAAAGCTAGTTTCTCTAACACTGTTTATCATCATAAACTCCTCCATATCGCTTTGAAATGCAGCATTCTGTGCAGAATTCAAATGGGTCGATATGTTTTGTTGTCTGCGCCGACTCACACATATGATCCGCGCTGCGCTCCCGTGTCTGTAGTCTAAATTTAGACCAGAGCCGTTGGTGTGTGTGCTGCTGCTGCGGTGCGTGAAACTAACGTGAAAACAGACTTCATTCGCCTCAAATGAAAGCATATTTACACTGAATCGTTTCCTATCACATATAGAGTGTGCTAAGTGCCTTTCACCAGGTAGAAATTAGTAAATTTATGTGACCAAATGAACAATTTAAGCTGCAGCTTCAGCAGTGTAGGGGGCGGGCTTTAGATTCTAGAGAGCATTTGATTGGACGAGAAGGTGAAGTCTGCGATGATGTCATCAAAATCTGTAATTCGTTTTAATGGAAGTGAGAGACTGTAAGTTTTGAATGCTTATATCTCCTAAATGCAAATTTTGTCATAGTTTTAGAACATACCAGTTGAAAAACTGAAGAAACAAAGACACCTACATCTTGGATGCCCTGGGGATAAGCAGATAAACATCACATTTTCGTTTTTTTTGTTGGATGAACAAACCCTTTTATTTCCACTGAAACAGGAAGACTGGGGGACATATAGAGCAGCTCCTCATCTTTTTTCAAATAGCAAATAGCGTTTAGTTTATATCACAGCTCGGCCAGAGCCGTTGATCTCAGTAAAGCCACAGTTTCCTCCTAATCTCCTCCATATTGCTTTAAAATCCAGCATTCTGTGCAGAATTCAGCTGGATCCGATGCGTTTTGTGGTCTGCAGCGGCTCGATCACATGATCCGCTTTGTGCTGTCGTGTCTCTGGACCGGAGCTGCGGTGGTTCGCTGACACTAACATGAAACTAGACTTCATTCGCCCCAATGGAAACTATATTTACACTTTCTGATCATTCCCTATCCCCTATGTAGTGCCCTATGTGACATTTACCATATAGAAAATAGTAAATGTGTGAACAAGTAACCACTTTATGATATAAAGCGCGGGGCTTCAGATTCTAGAGAGCATTTGATTTGACAGAGAATTCATCAAAATCATTGTGATTTTGTGAGAAAACTTTAAGTTCTGAATGTTTGAAATGATACGTATCTTCTTAATGCACATTTTGCCATTGTTTTGGAGCACACTAGTTTGCAGATAACAGTAAGACTAACATATTCAAAAGCCAGATAGGCAGGCTGTCATCTAGAAAGAAAAAAAACACTCTAAAAGTGATTCCAACGACATTGATTGTCTTCGTCGATATCGTCCTTGGTGCGACAGCAGACAAGAACGTTTCTTTTTCCTTTAATAATGAAATATAGGAAATCTCCTAACTACTGGATTTGAGTTGAAGATTCTAGTGTTCTAGTCTACAGATCAAGAAATAAAATATTTGATGTTTCTCTGGGAACCAGAAGCCACGTCTCTGTGGAGCTCTGCGGTTTGGGAGAGTTTTTTGCACGGCAGATGGATTTAAATATAGACTCCAGCATCAGTAATATTTCATATGCATGAGGCTTGTTGAAATACACGTGAGACTGTCACTGGAAATTTCAGCTTGATGACGGATGAGCATTTCTGAAAGCCTTTGTTGAACGTCGGAAGAAACTTACCAGGGCCATTACCAAACTAAAGACTGATGCTGGCAGTTTTCAGCGTGGCACGAGTCGCTGCTCTGAACGACCCGAAGCCAAGCACTTGATCCGGAACGACTCTTATCAAAGATTAAATGTTTAAAAAAGCAAAAAAGTTATTATTAGCACAAAATTATTTTTGTCTGCCATCAATAATTCAAAGTTCATCTCAAACGGAGCGTTGATGTAAATTTGATGAGCACCTCAATCAGCTAAATAATTAGCATTCTGATGACTGGCGGTGGTTCACGCCGTCAGTTTACTTGAGGGTGTTTCACACCGCGTGCTCACGCTGAAGGAATGTGTCTGTAGTGATCAGTGTTGCTTCTGCGTTTGACAGGCGAGATTATGACCCTCATTGTGACAAAAGAAAGCAGAGATTATACCTATTTCTTTTCTCGCTCCTTCAAATGCCTGTTAAATCCTCTAACCTCAGCTAACACACAAACACTGCTGACACCCAATCTGCAGATGGTTTTCGCATTTCTGCACCAATTTTAGACTAAATCAACAAAATACTGTAGAAATTAAGTGGATTTAACTGAGAGCCCTACACTCTTACTGGTAACTTAAAGCACAATCAAATATGATTCAAACATATCAAACAAACAAACACAGATATGCAAAATTGAATTGCATTCCTGTTGCTCTAGTCATCGTGGTCATGGGTTTTTGCCTAAAAGTTTTTGCCACACCTGCAAATGGCCAGTTATATACTGATACTGTACTGAGTTTACTTTCTCAACTGTTTACATTCACTTAAAGGGGTCCTATTATGCTTTTGTGGAGTGCAGTAAGTGATGAGACAAGAGACGGAGATGCGTTGAGTCAGCTTTACTAACACTTCAACATAATTTTCCAAACGGTACAGCGAGCAATGTAAACAACTCTCACACAACGTGAAACCGGAACTTCTCTGCCGGAAAAACCCGCTCCCTTAAAGGGGCCGCGTCTGGGTGAATGTCTCATACCGTTTAACTTGTAGGTCACCACACAGGCCCCCCCAGAATTCACCCCATATAACAGGCCCAGCCCGAACAGGTACCCCAAACCGAACAGTCCAGCTCCTCACAGTCCCTAAGAGTCAACGTATAGGGGGGCGGACCAGGCGGCCATACCGGCTGCGCTTAACAGGAGGGGGGCAAAGGGCCAGGGGCGGGGCAGGGACAGTGCTAGGGGCATGAGCAGGTGCCGAGGCTGCCGCCGGCGGGCGTCCTCTCCTTGGGGGTTGGCCCAGCTGAATGGGTTCACCAATATCCAGATGAGCAGGTTTGAGACGGTCTATAGCCACCCGCTCAGGCCTACCTCCCATATCCACAACAAAGTTCTTAGCCCCTCCGGCCAGGACACGGAAAGGCCCATCGTAGGGGGGCTGCAATGGTGTGCGATGGCCGTCATGGCGGATAAAAACATACTTGGCTGATGGTAAGTCCTTAGGCACATAGGGCTGGGGGAGGCCATGGTGAGACGTTGGAATAGGGACAAAGGCCTCTGCAATTTTCCGGGACACGGCACGATGGGAGGCAACCGACCAAGGCCCCGTGGCATCTGGAAGGAACTCCCCTGGAACGCGCAGGGGCTGGCCATACACCAGCTCGGCCGAAGAGGCCTGAAGATCTTCCTTAGGGGCGGAGCGAAGGCCCAGCATGACCCACGGAAGACGGTCAGCCCAGTTGTTGTCCGTAAGGCTGGCCCTGAGCGCAGCCTTCATGTCCCGATGAAAGCGCTCACAAAGTCCATTGCTTTGTGGGTTGTAGGCTGTGGTACGGTGGACCTTCACCCCCAGGACCTCGGCGAGTGCCGTCCAAAGCTCTGATGTAAACTGCGGACCTCTGTCCGAGGAGAGGTCTGAAGGTGTGCCGAAACGGGCCACCCAAGACATAATGAACGCCCGGGCTACTTCAGCTGACGTAATGGAGGACAGGGGACACACTTCTGGCCACCTCGTGGTCCTGTCGACCATAGTGAGGAGGTAAGTATAACCACGGGAGGGGGGAAGCGGGCCCACCAGGTCCACATTCACATGATCAAAACGTCTCTCCGGCACTTTGAAGGGTGCCAAAGGGGCCTTGGTATGACGAGTCACCTTTGCACGCTGGCATGCAACACAGGCAGCAGCCCAGGCCCTAACGTCCCTCCGTAGGCCTGGCCATACGAACTTGGCCCCCACCAGCTTGGTGGAGGCCTTCCCCCCGGGGTGGGAAAGGCTGTGGATGGCGTCAAAAACCTTTCGCCTCCAGCTAGCAGGTACCATGGGGCGCGGTTGGCCCGTGGAGACGTCACAGAGGAGTGTAGCGTTGGCCGTGTCAAATGCCACATCTTCCATGAGCAGCGCCGTAGGGGCTGTTCTGTAGGCTTGCACCTCAGAGTCCGCAGCCTGCTCCTCAGCCATGGCTGCGTAGTCAAGGCCCAAGTGGACAGACCCAGTGATCGCCCGGGAGAGGCAGTCTGCGACGAAATTGTCTTTGCCAGCCACATGCTGTATGTCAGTAGTGTATTCGGAGATGGCAGAGAGCTGGCGCTGCTGTCGACCAGACCATGGCTCCGAAGACTTGGCCATGGCGAACGTCAGCGGCTTGTGGTCAACGAAAGCCGTGAACTGCCGGCCCTCCAACAGGAAACGGAAATGCCGAGTAGCGAGGAAAATACCAAGGAGTTCCCTGTCGAAGGTGCTGTACTTCCTCTCATTGTCACGGAGCTTCCTGCTGAAAAAGGCTAACGGCTGCCAGGCTCCGCCCACCCACTGTTCACACACAGCCCCCACGGCATAATCAGAGGCATCCGTGGTAAGAGCAATGGGGGCGGTTGGAGACGGGTGCGCCAGCAGAGCAGCGTTGGCCAGTGCAGTTTTGGCAGCATGAAAAGACTCCGTCATCTCTGGGGACCAGTCCAACACGTCTGCCGGTTTTCCACCCCGCAAGGCGTCGTACAAGGGTCGCATGAGTTGGGCTGCATGGGGGAGGAAACGGTTGTAGAAGTTCACCATACCCAGAAACTCCTGCAGGGACTTTACAGTGCGCGGGCATGGGAAACTGGCTACGGCGTCCACCTTAGCTGGGAGGGGAACGGCCCCCTGTGGGGTGACATGGTGGCCGAGGAAAGTGATGGATGACCGGCCAAACTCGCACTTGGCCGGGTTGATGATGAGACCATGCTCACTGAGTCGGCCGAACAACTGCCTGAGATGCAACAGGTGGTCGTCTGCGGACGCGCTGGCCACAAGAATGTCATCCAAATAAACAAACAGGAAAGGCATGTCCCGCAGCACAGAGTCCATAAGGCGCTGAAACGTCTGCGCTGCCCCCTTGAGGCCGAAAGGCATCCGTAGAAACTCGAAAAGGCCAAAGGGCGTGATGACTGCTGTCTTGGGGACATCCTGTGGGTGGACTGGCACCTGGTGGTAACCACGAACCAGGTCCACCTTTGAAAAGATGGTGGCGCCGGCCAGGTGGGCGGAGAAGTCCTGTATGTGCGGCACAGGGTACCGATCGGGGGTGGTGGCGTTGTTCAGGCGACGGAAATCACCACAGGGACGCCAACTGCCATCAGCTTTGGTCACCATGTGCAGGGGGGAAGCCCACGGGCTGTTGGAGCGTCGCACAATGCCGAGGTGCTCCATAGTGGCGAACTCCTCCCTGGCGATCGCGAGCTTGGCAGAGTCGAGGCGTCGGGGCCGTGCGTAGACTGGGGGGCCCACCGTGGTGATGTAGTGCTCCACGCCGTGCTTAGCCACAGCCGATGAGAATGTGGGCGTGGTGATGTCTGGGAACTCAGCCAGTAGGCGTTGATACAGGTCTCTGGTGGCCAGCGTATTCGACAGACAAAGTGCCCCCGGCCCTCCCAGCGTGCAGGGGTATGAAGCAAAAGAAAGTGCGTCGATAAGGCGGCAGTTTGTAACATCCACCAACAGTCTGTAAGCGCAGAGGAAATCTGCCCCCAGGAGAGACGTAGACACAGCGGCCATGACGAAATCCCAGCCGAAACGCCGCCCACCGAAACATACTTCCACATACCTCGTGCCATAAGTACGAATGGGTGTGCCGTTAGCGGCATCCATCGGGGGGCCATGCCCGCCAGCCATAGTATCCACAATTTTCGCCGGCAGGATGCTGCGCTGAGCCCCAGAATCAACCAGCAGCCGCCGGCCAGACAAGGCGTCAGTGATGAATAACAGCTTGCAGTCACGGCCAGCACCCATAGCTGCTAATGAGCGCCGGCCCTGGCTTTTCCCTGGGCTCCAAAACTGCAAGGCTGACGACACTGTTTGGCCTTGGCCCCAAACCTGGAATGGTAATAACACCAGCCGTCCTCACGCTGTCGGCGGGCTGTCACAGCAGCTGCCGTGCCATGGTCGTCCCCCGGGGGCGGACCTGGGGCAGACGTGTGATGAGGGGGCAACAGCGCATGCACAAACTGCTGCCGGTTGGCAAGGAAAATCCTGTCTGCTTCCACAGCCAGCGCCCGGTAGTCCCTGGAGGAAAGGAGGGAAGAACTGGCCAGTGCGGTGCGCACGGGTGCTGGAAGCTGCCGCAGGAAAATGTGGGCGAAGAGGAATGACGGATCCGCTGCTCCCAACACAGTCAGCATCCTCTCCATTAACTCTGAAGGCTTGCTATCGCCAAGGCCATTCAGGGACAGCAGGCGGTCTGCTTTCTCCAGCTCTGACAGCTCAAAGAGGCGCAACAGGAATGCTTTAAGTGCATCGTACTTGCCTTCAGCCGGAGGAGCCTCTAATAGTGCCATAGCCCTGGCTGTCGTCGAGGCATCCAAAGCTGTTACCACATGGAAATACTTCGTAACGTCCTGCGTTATTCCTCTTAGCTGGAACTGGGCCTCGATGTGTTGAAACCATGGCCGTGGATTGTTCTGCCAAAAGTCCGGCAATTTGATGGTGGCCGCGTAGATCGCGCCGACATTAGCTGCGCCGACATTAGCCGCGCCGATAGCAGCGGCGGGCGCCGCAACGGCATCATTTTCACCACCGCCGTCGTGTAACATAATCCAACCTTATTCAACTCGCGTCGGGTCACCAATGTGGAGTGCAGTAAGTGATGAGACAAGAGACGGAGATGCGTTGAGTCAGCTTTACTAACACTTCAACATAATTTTCCAAACGGTACAGCGAGCAATGTAAACAACTCTCACACAACGTGAAACCGGAACTTCTCTGCCGGAAAAACCCGCTCCCTTAAAGGGGCCGCGTCTGGGTGAATGTCTCATACCGTTTAACTTGTAGGTCACCACACTTTTACACTTTTTTTAACTTAGTTAGTGTGAAAGATCTGCAAGGTTACAAAGCTCAAAGTCCACTCCAAAAAGACATTTTATTCAACAGAATTCACTTTCCAAGAATTACAACCAACGACTCATTTGGATTACAACACAATTGTTCTGGATCTTATGAAGTCACAATTTTACTCATTTAAATAATCTGTGCACACGGAATACACAAAAAGCTATTAACCAAGGTTTTGTTACCAATTACTGTTTGTATTATCTTAGTTTTCTGGCAAATTGCACGATTAAGTGTTGGATAACATTGTATCTATAATGTATAATAAAAATACAAAAAAATAAAATAAAATACCACTCTGAAACGGTGAAATCCGTGCTTGCAAAGTCCATTCTGCATGATCTTCTTGGTCTGAATCGGGCTTGAATTGGCTTGAAATTGAGTGATGCTATCCTCATTATTTGCACTAGAGAATAATTTGTGGTTAAGGAGGGGCGAGACATTTCCCAAACACATGCTAAGCGCTGCCAATCACAACACACTGGGCCAGCTAACCAATCACAGCACATTTTGTATTTCAGAAAGAGGGGCTTCATCAATATCGGTGTGTTTGAGCTAGACTGGGAGAGAGGGGCTGTAATAATGTAAAACATGTGAAAAACAATGTGTTCTTTTTCAACAATCAACCATGAAAACAAACATTCTCTCCTAGTACACCCCAAAACCTAAAACCAAAACCAAGGCTTCGTAATAGGGCATGATAGGACCCCTTTAAGACATAACCGACTATGTTTATTAGGATACTCGCTATATTTTGACATAATATGAAAGAGAGCTCAATTTAGTATTTGCGCACTGACTTACAGTGTGACATGGCGATCATGTTCGTACAGTCTGACAAGGGACATTCGCAAAGGATTTTGAAAAATCGCACAGTGTGCAGGACCCATAAGACGCTGCTTTCTGTTTTTGCAATTCAGCCGGTCCTATGGCAAGAGGATAGTGATGACCACAGAAGTGATTAAAAATAATAATTTTCATTATTAAATAAGATTTTGTTTAGGTGATCACCTAATCAGCACCTGTGCCTGTGTTGGAATTCAACAGACATTGTAGGGGTCTCTTTTTTCCAGAGCTGTATGTTACCTGCCAACTGTCGTGTAACACCATTTCATACACTTGATAATGAAGATACTTAGATAAAGAATCCAAATTAAATGAATCTGAATGACTGAATCTAAAATATGGGCCCATGCATCAGGTTTATGAAGGGTGATTTTAATTCTTAAAAGCAATGTTTAGGCAGCCCCTATGTGATTAGGTTTGTTTCAGATGATGCTAATTGTTTTTAGAGCTTTCAGCCAATTGCCTGTGAGATTAGATTTCTCAGTGGAATGTGTTATGAGAGGCTCATGAGACGCATTGGACAAAGAATATCATGTTTCTTTCCGACACACTTATACACAAACGTATCATAAGTAATTCCATGGGTTAGACCGATATAGCATGGCATTATTGATATTAGTATTCATGGTATTTATGATATCCTAATTTTAGCCATCGTCATAAATTAAATTGAAAAATGCCATTTAATTTTTCAGATGGATGGCTGCAGAGAATACTCTTTGTGAATTCCTTTCTTGAATGAGATATTGGCAGAGCCAGTAAAACATCTCTGGGCTGTCAGAGGTTTCAGAGCTCGGGTATGGAGTCTGTCTGTGCCTGTCTCCGAAACACACACGCACACACACACACACACACACACACACACACACACACACACACACACACACACACACACACACACACACACACGCACACGCACACGCACACGCACACGCACACACACACACACACACACACACACACACATACACACACACACACACACACACACAGATGTAGATTTCTCATATGAAAGGATAATTCCGTGGCAACTCAACCAGAGATCCCTGGCTCACTTTATTGATTAAATATTTACTTTTTGAAGAGGGGTTACAATTTTCACCTAAAACTTGAAGCTAAATTACAGGGGGCAGATGAAAGATGGCAGCAATATAATTTTATTTTACACACAGATCTATAAGTGAATTCTGTTGTCTTTAGCAATCCTTATTGCATTATATGCCAACGGTGGCCATTGGGGAGAAGCACCTTTTCCCTCTCAAATTGGCATGCCTGTAACTCAAATAAGTACTAAAGATATCGCAATAGCCTTTTAGTTTCTGGTTCTTAACAAGCGTTTCTTTCGGTTTGTTCATTTTAGTGAAGTTAATAAACGTAATTTCGGGAGGAGTACGCCCATCTAATCTTTCAATTAATACCAAGGTATAAAACCAGCAGCTTACCTCTTCCCCTTTTTGGTTCCTGAAGCATCCCTCCTCCTCCCCTGCTCCTCCTTTTGTACACCACATTGGTGGTGGTTAAGGAGAGATCCCTGACACGAGTGTAAAGCACTTTGGGTGTACAGTAGTACATATGAAAGCGCTATATAAATGACTCATTCATTCATTATTATATTCATTCAATTTGCCTGTTATAGGGGGGCAATCGGAGCTCGGGTAGAATATCCTCTCCGAGCCCCTCTATAGCAGACAGCAAGACAAATCTGTTTACCACTTTCACTAAGATTATATGGGCACACAAACTCGTGAAAGGCCCTATATGGTTTTATTCTTATGAGATACAGAGATCTCAACTTTCTCTATTGCAAATTGATGAACTTAACCCATTTTCAATGGTTGAAAAACAAATGTGGGTGACCCTGCATACAGCTGATATTTATTGTACTGAAAGCGGAATGTCTGAAGAACAAACATTGTTCAGAAATCATGTTAAGTGAACCACATTTGGTTTTTGATACTGAAAACGTGTACAAATTTAACAATTTACTCATGGGGCCGCATTAAGATAACCATATCTCTGGAATTGAACCATATAAGGTCTTTAAATTAAAGTTGCCAAAATACATTTTTAAAAAACATAATCTAAAAGGACTTCCTGAGTTACAGTAATGCATACTTTGGGGGGAAAAACATAAAAAGTGCTTCTCCATTTTTGAACTGCAACACATCATATGTGAAGTAAAGTAAACCGATTGAACTAAAAGACCTACCAATCTATGTGTAAAACAAAATAATGAGGCTGCCATCTTTCTAAAGTCATTTTCATCCCCTGTAATGTGGACACAAATCTCATTAAATATTCATCCATGGCTTTTAATCTTTTGGCTTTCATCACTATTAATTTTTGTCTTTCTTCAGAATATATATATATATATATATATATATATATATATATATATATATATATATATATATATATTTTTTTTTTACAATTTGGGTTAATTTTAAATAAATGCTGTTCTTTTGGACCTTTATTCTAAACTTATCTATTCATAATATATTGCTACAAAAATATGAAGCAGCACAACTATTTTCAACATTGATAATACTCATAAATGTTTCTTGAAATTTAAATCATCATATATTATGATTTCTGGAGGATCGTGACACTGAAGACATTCAAGCTTTGATCACAGGAATAAATAATTTTACAGTATATTCACATAAAATCATTTTTAATTAAATGCATGCTTTGGTGAGCAGAAGAAACTTCTTTATAACTTTATAATGCGTTAATTGATTTTCCATTTTAAGAAATTAATCAGATTGAATTGGGAAAGCTGTTGAACGAAAACACACTCTATGAGCTGCAAATGCACGATGCTCTCTAGTCTGTTGTTTATTTCTGTCTCACATTGTCATTACGAGATGAGCACCAGATAATGGGCTTAAAAGGTCAGACTGCAAGAAAAAACAGTCAATAATTTGATTCCGTCCTCTATTAGACTGTATAATTAGCTGATTAGGCTCATCATCATTATTAACACAAGCTGTGGAAAGTGTTTGTAGGTGAAAAAGTAAAATAGAGCACATGCACTCAGTTAGGATAACGCCGAGACACAAACCCATTTAGGAATCCCATTAAACGCAACGATGAAGGATTTGATCCAAAGCTCGCATTAGTCCAACTGAAGCCCAGCCAGAGGAAATCTGCTCATCTTATCACAGGGGTTCCTCTGCCTTTGTCTGGAACAGCCGGCACACTCCCAAACGCTGACAGGGTGGGTGTGACTGGAGGACGAGGGTACTGGAACCAGTGACACACATTTCCCCTGCCTTTCACTTTCTCTGTCTGTCGCTCCCCATACAAAAGAGTACAATGGTATTACCAGGCTTTTGGACATGCTAGTAATACATTGGCATTCTTTGAAATGCCTTGGATCAAGAAATGTATGTCCCATATGAATATGCTAAACATCATACAATACCATAGAACAGTATATTTCACACCAGCGCTAACATATCACATTTTCACCCCAAAAAAGTATATATTTTTTTTTCTTCTCATTATTATTAGTGGTAAAAAACTAGTGTTTTTTAATTTGTTTAATTTTTTAAAACATAAAGGCAAACTATCATGATATATATAATCTAAAGTATTTATATTACTGTTTGTTTTAGAATATTACTGTTAGAATTTGGTGGATTAAATGTTTAATTGTCATTAAAATAAACTCTTTTTATTTCCTTATTTTCATATTAGAGTGAAACCTGACTCAGAGATTCAATCATATGTGATATCATCACTGAACCATGAGTACATCTAATTATTCAGGCCTGTTTTGATGCCCTGTAGCTTTAAACTGAACCCCTGAACTTCACAATGAACACAATAACAGATTATATTAATCTTTTTGTGTTGAAAAGTGCCAAAGGACTTTATTGTTTAAAAATCATCGCCATTCTCCCACAGGAAACACACTGGAGGAAGACTAAACCTCTTACTGGTCGAACCCTAAATAAACGACATTTACAAATGTCAGGAGAGCGACACCTCGCCAGAAGAATGGCCTCAGATGCTGTCTTTGTTTTGCAATGATGGAAACATGTGAGCTGTTCTGTTCCTCACGCACAAATACACACACCGCCGTCTGGGTCAAATCAATGAGGCCTTTGTGTCACGAGTGTGTGAACCGCTCCACGCTTTGTGTGTTTAGGCATCTGTGCACATAAGAAAATGTGTGGCTTTGTAAGCACTTCCTAACAAAAAAAAGCAAAAAGACTATTTTTATTGCTCAATGCTCATATTTAATGTTAGTGCATGTGATCAAACCTCTAACACTTTAACAAAAGTCAAATTCAGCATGTGTGTCGTTCTGCAGTGTTTGTGCTTCTCCTTTACTGATCAGAGATGCACCATTTTCACCTGCTGGACCAAAGCTAAAAAAAGCCTACAGACCCACATACTAACATATACTGTGGGTACGGAAAGTATTCAGACTCCCTTACATTTTTCACTCTTTGTTATATTGCAGCCATTTGCTAAAATCATTTAAGTTCATTTTTTTCTCATTCATTTACACACCTCATATTGGAAGAAAAACACAGAATTGTTGACATTTTTGCAGATTTATTAAAAAAGAAAAACTGAAATATCACATGGTCCTAAGTATTCAGACCCTTTGCTCAGTATTTAGTAGAAGCACCCATTTGATCTAATTCAGCCATGAGTCTTTTTGGGAAAGATGCAAGTTTTTCACACCTGGATTTGGGGATCCTCTGCCATTTCTCCTTGCCGATCCTCTCCAGTTCTGTCAGGTTAGATGGTAAATCTTGGTGGACAGCCATTTTCAGGTCTCTCCAGAGATGCTCAATTGGGTTTAAGTCAAGGCTCTGGCTGGGCCATTCAAGAACAGTCACGGAGTTGTTGTGAAGCCACTCCTTCATTATTTTAGCGGTGTGCTTAGGGTCATCGTCTTGTTGGAAGGTGAACCTTGAGCAGTCTTGAGCACAAGTGCAGGGCTGCAGTGATGGTTGACTTTCTACAACTTTCTCCCATCTTCCGACTGCATCTCTGGAGCTCAGCCACAGTGATCTTTGGGTTCTTCTTTACCTCTCTCACCAAGGCTCTAAAGGGTATGAATACTTAGGACCATGCTATATTTCAGTTTTTCTTTTATTAATAAATCTGCAAAAAATGTCAACAATTCTGAGTTTTTCTGTAAAATATGGGGTGATGTGTGTACAGTATAACAAAGAGTGAAAAATTGAAGGGGGTTTGAATACTTTCTGTACCCACTGTATATGTACATGTGTGTGTGTGTGTGTGTGTGTGTGTGTGTGTGTGTGTGTGTGTGTGTGTGTGTGTGTGTGTTAGAATGTGGTAATTAAAAGTAATTATTCTATTTAATAGTGCATTTTGCACTTTTCAGATTTTATGTAAAAATATAAAACTCTCATTTATGTTGTACTTGCGGGGGTTTGTATTAAAATATTTTTTAAAGGTAGAGTAGGCACAAAAGAAACACAATTTTATAATAATAATGGCTCATTCATTAAACTAAACTCACAAGTGTTTGACATGGTAGTGGGTATAAGAATGTTGATATGTTTGCTGTTGTTGGTTATTGCTGTTGTCGCTGTTATTGTTGCTGCAAAGCGTGTACAGGGCTACTGCCAATACATACATGACACGCTGCTGTGAGCGAGTAAGACATGCTGCTGCTGTAGATATAGGCCTAGCGTACATTAATTACCCCTAGCATATCTATACAGGTGGAGCTGAGGAAGGTGAAGGGTTTTCTGAAAGCGCACTGCAACTGCAACAGCAAAAGCTGACCAAGTGTTTAAAGGTTGAACATGCAAGCTCATAGGCTATTGATACAGCAGGAACCAATCAGCTGTGCCCTGTAGCTAATGATGTGAATACGAGCAGGTTGAGTTAAAGTTTATAAAACAAATTGCCTACCCTACCTTTAATGTCTTGACGAAGAGAGACTATGCTATAACATGCACACAAGCATTACAGGCAGCTGGACACTTTCATCAACTTTCATCTCAGACTCTGTTCCTGTGGTGTGCAATGACCATGACCTACATGCCTGGCAAACGTGCAAAAAACTAATACACACTCTAATTAAAAGCATTTTTGACCCATTTACACTGTTGTTTTTACTCCCTCTCTGTAGATATCAGCTAAAAGCTACAAAAATGTGTGGTGCAGATGATGTTCAAACTCAAATACAGTCCATTAAAGACTTGCTAAAGATCCTCCTGCTCTGCTGTCCATTAACAATTTAGAGCCAAGGGCAATATGATATCTGATGTTACTCAGTCGAGAGAGTGAGACAGAGCAGTAATATACAACTTCATCCCATTCTGCCTGCATTAACTAACACCCTGGTTGAAATAAATGGACTAATAACTCATCAAAATGACCGCACAACAGAAGCAAACTTCTTATGCACTGCTAGGCAAATAAAGTGAAATACGGCCTAGAATGAGAAGTTACTTAGGAAAAAAACAAAGATCTAAAGCATGAATCAGAAGTAATGTGCCATATGCATATGTTGAAACAAGCTATTATGTCCACAAAATGAAGCAATCACATGATACTTCTTAGTTCACTTATTTAATAATTACCTGTATATATTTAATAATATCCAATGTACTGCATATCAACATGCATGCATTCATTTAACATTTAAAAAACAGCCAGCTATATAATTATGCCGTTCTCATGGTGTGTAACCAGATCATCTGGTTACTGTAATCTGGTTAACAGTGTGCTGAGCTCATGGGTTCTGGGTGTGGACCTCAACAATATTAAATATGGACACAGATCCTGTTGAAAATCATCTAACTGCATCATATGTTGCTTTGATATGAATGAGATAATCATACTTTATAATTTCCCTTATATTACTCCAGATATCTCGTTCTTTTGTATGGGAATAAGGTAAAACAGAGTGCATTGCCCTCTGGGTCAGTAGTTCATCTTTTGAGCATATTGAAGTAAGTCCTTATGAAAGCATCTCCTACCTTTATTCCCTGCTGTTGAGTGGTTAAAATCAGCTTGGACTCATCCAGCAGCAGAACCTCACAGTAAAACTCCTCTTGGACTCCACAGAAACAACTCATCTTGAACTAGACAGGAGATCCCAGCCGAACAGCCTACAGAAAGCTCTCTTCTGTCGGAATGTTCCTATCCATCAGGAGGAGATGTCAGCTTGTGTCCTCCTTTGTTACATCTTATCCTCTTCATTCTTCATGTCTGCACCATCCAAATGTCCCATCTGAACTCGTTTGATGAATAAACTCTGTGTGTAAAGGCTCGTCTCGGTCCTGAAAGTAATTCCCGAAGCTTTCGGCTCGTTTTGGGTCTGTGGATGACTTTCGCTGGTGCTGTCGGGCTGGACTGATCAAAGTGTCCCATCAAAATCTCCTGATTCAACGAACGTGTTTCATTTGGATTCATGCTGTGTGTTGCCAAGCAGCCCGAGCGGCTGTTCATGTGTGTGACTCCTCCCACACACACACGCACACACGCACACACACACACACACACACGCGCGCGGTCTGTGAGCAGGACTGTCCTGCCACCTGTTGGAAACTCAGCGCATCCTCTCATCTCTTTCTTTCTTTCTTTCTTTCTTTCTTTCTTTCTTTCTTTCTTTCTTTCTTTCTTTCTTTCTTTCTTTCTTTCTTTCTTTCTTTCTTTCTTTCTTTCTTTCTTTCTTTCTTTCTTTCTTTCTTTCTTTCTTTTTCGAATTTACATATTAAATAATGTAAAATAATTTCATATATTTAAAATGATTTTGATATATCTATTATATACGTATATATATATATATATATATATATATATATATATATATATATATATATATATATATATATATATACAATGTAACTAAAATATTATAATTATAATTATTAGATTATAAGAAGTAGTGATTTAATAAATAAATATGAAATCATGTAAAATAATGTAATAATTAAATACACCTTTTTAAATTAGCCTACTTATATAATAAATTATTCAATCTTGGTGACAAAAAATTTGAATTGAATTTCCAGGAAAATATCAAAGTAACTGCAATTATTGCTACTGTTGTAATATATTAGTATCTTTCAGGAAGTGCAAGCTTTCAAAAAATGTGTCTGTCCTTTTGTGAAATTTATTTTGCTGAAGACAGTAATGCTTCCTGTGAATAAGTGCTTATTTTGTAAATTAATTTACTACAATGTTTCATTAATTTATAACCCAGTATTATAATATAAAACAAACAATACATTATAATTATTTACATTTTTAAAGGGATTAAAGCAATTCTATTGGCTGCCGCATGGAGTCGTTTTGAGCACTCATCTCACTGCGCATGCTCAAAGTCTGACTCCACTAACAATATGGCGAAGCGTCGCGGTGACTGGAGCTGCTGAGCAGAAGATCACTCACACAAAAGAAGGAAAAGTTTCAAACAATCACATGATATAATCGGCAAACAGAGAAATATCCGTTTCTGGGCCTCCAACAATATGAATTCACGGGATTTATTCCGTCCTGGGCGATAAACTCGAGTTATTTACTGGAAGAGGCGAATGTTTGTGCAGGTAAGACTTTAAATAGCTTCAGTAACGTTAACAGTTAGTACTTATATAAACACAATAAGCTTTGATACACAATCATGTGCAGAAATATAAGCTTATAACGCGTTGACTAAGTTTATAAAATCAAAAAAGTGTGCTGTTAAAACAACTAGTGCTTTATAAAGCTGAGCCTGAAGAAGTCTGTATTAAGTAATTAACGTTATATGTGAAGAGTTTATGGAACAGCAGTGATACGAGTACTCCATCAGTATTGACATTTACATTGATATGTTTTATTAATATCTGTATATTGTGTATTTTACAATGTTTCACAACTTGTCTTTGACGTGTACATTAAATTTACTAAATACTTTACTGATGCCATTTCTTGTACTTTCTAATAAACTATTCAATGCTTATGTACTTTTAATATTCTGCTACATACTTCATATTATGGTAACACTTTACAATAAGGTCTCATTTGGTAACATTAACTAATGCATTAACTAACATGAAATAACCATGAGCAATACATTTGTGTCTGTCTTTGTTAATATTTATTACCAATAGTTAATGGCAGTTGTTTGTGTTAGTTCACTCTTCACAGTGCATTAACTAATGCCAATTCAGATTTTAATAATGTATTAGTAAATGTTGAAATTAACATTATTAAAGATTGATGAATGCTTTAGAAGTGCAGTTAATTATTAGTTCATGTTAATATGTAAACTAATGTAGTTAACTAATATTACCTTTTTGTAAAGTGTTACCCATATTATATATATAATATATATACAACATAAATGTATGAAACATTCTCTACAACAAATATTATTGTATATTCTTCTAACGTGCTTACAAAAATGTTCTATTGCATTTCCAGGGAAATATCATAGTATTTTTTTCTCTAATAAACTCTATTAGTATCTTAGTAAACTACACTGGCATTGTACTAATAATCTGCTATACTTCACAGACTTCGGTTTTGATAAACTGCTTTAACAAAGTCCATTGTTCCGCTATTCTACTCTACTAATCCAAATTGTGCTATAATAAACCACTCGAACTCTACTACGAGCTCCACCTTTCAGATAAACTCTACTCTTCTTTGCAGGAGTCCAGCAGTGGATCTGTGCTGCACCCCTTGGCAGACGGTGAGGAAAACTAGTTTTTATTTTATTTATCTATCTATCTATCTATTTTTGTTTAGATCACTGTGCTATGATGGTCTTTGAGTGACACCAAAGTGTTGTGATGAAGAAAAGTGTTATTTTTACCGCTCCCCTGCTGAAGCCGTGTTGTTTTGCTTTGACAGAGCCTTTGAATATGGTTTGACATTGCTTCAGCTGTTGTTATCATATCTGATGCACCTGAAGTGGTTAAGATCTTTTATGTGGAATCAAGCAGTGACGTTGTGCCTTATCAAGCTATCCAGGCAGTTTATACACACATATATGTGTTAGTGTATTGTATTGGATGGTTCATAATGACCATGTCTGATTTTTATTTTTAGTGGCTGTAGTGAATTACTTCATTTAGGGTTAGTGAGTATTGTTCAGTTTTGTGTTTGATTGCTTGTTTTTTACTTGATAGTTTAAATCCTCATTTATTGTATGTTGCATGGAACATAGTGACAAAAATGTTTGTTCCATGGAAAAATTGGTTGGTAATTGGAAGAATTGGGTTGAAATTAATCACACAATTTTGTAATTTATTTGCGATTAATCGGACCTTACATTTAAAGGGGGGGTGAAACACTCAGTTTCAGTCAATCTCATGTCAATCTTGAGTACCTATAGAGTAGTATTGCATCCTTCATATCTCCGAAAAGTCTTTAGTTTTATTATATTTATAAAAGAAATATGGGCTGTACCGAGTCTTTCCGGAAAAAACGAGCGCCTGGAGGCGTATCGTGTGGGCGGAGCTAAAGAATGACTAGCGCGAACAAAGCGGTGACGTCCTCAAGCATGGAGGAACCCATGGCTATCTCAGCTAATACAGATATGATCCACAATCAAATCTGAGGCAGAAATAAATTGAACAGGAGAAACGGCAACGTCAGGACGTCCGTCTCTGTGGTATGTACTGTATTTAGTGGCCTGTCAACATTTGTGTGTCTTTACTCGCAGTTTATGAGGACATGATTTGGTTTATGGACTATTGTATGCGACTAGACCTTAGAAGTAGCAAGCAAAACGGTTTTGCATGTCAGACTAGTGTAACGTTATACAGAGAACAGCAATGGAGTAACCGTTAGCGCATTTGAATGACGAAGCACGCGATCGTGTCGTTTACTGATGTTTACTCACGTGACGAGCCAACAGCACAGACATTTGAAGCAGTTTTACTCACTGGCTGCTTCCAAAGCATGACCGAACCTTTATCGCTGGGGCCGCTCCGTCAAAAACACACTTCTTTGGTATGATTTGGTGAAGTCCTGTGACAGCAGTGGCGTGGAAATCCACTTTGAGATGCGACGGAAGCAATGTTGTGAAGCTTCCCGTCATTTCTGCGTTCAAATCGGTTCAAATGCAGCGCTGCCTTCCTGGAATGCTGTGCTGAAGCGTTGAAGTCGCTCGACGTCACCCATAGGAAGAAAGTGGAGCGTGGCGCGCGACATAAGTGTGTTTACGGCGTGCATTTCCTCTCTCGCTCTAGTCACGCGCGCGCACCCTACCGGGAGAAGAGCCCGTACGGCCCATACAAGGACCTTCCGCTCTATTAACATCAAGCCGTCCCATACTCGAAAAAAACTCTCCGAAACTTGTGAGAAACCGGAAGGAGTATTTTTAACACAGAAATACTCCATCAAACGTCCAACATTAGTTTTTGAAACTTTGTCTATGTTTAGGATGGGAATCCAAGTCTTTAACAGTGTAAAAAGCTCAGTATGCATGAAACAGCATTTCACCCCCCCTTTAAAATGTTTTATATCTTTTGTTGAAATACATTGGGGGGAAAGTGTGTTGGATTTACATGATTTAATCTTGTACATCACTCCAACAAGTCAATCAATTAAGTTAAACATAATTAGTTCATGTAAATTCAACATCATGGAATTATGTAATTTTTTAAATGACCCAAATAAGTAGTCTCAAAGTGAATTTTACATGGCTCCCTGACCTGATTCCTCCAATTAAATGTCATACACTCACCTAAAGGATTATTAGGAACCCCATACTAATACTGTGTTTGACCCTCTTTCGGCTTCAGAACTAGGCTTGGGCGGTAATACGGTAAAATGGTATACCGCGGGATCTAAAAATAGCAACGGTATCAGTTTCAATACCGTCAAACCGTCAAAAAAAACAAAAAACAGATCAACTTACATATTGCTGATCAACAATTAATTATTAAATATTTAATAAGTTGAACTAATTAAACTATTTACATATTAAATACTATTTATTTGTTAAATGCCTAAATATGTGTATGCGTTGTTGTGACAGCGTGGATGAGAGAGAGAGAGAGAGAGAGAGAGGGGAAAAGACGGCGAGTCGGGCACTGAGTTATTCGGTCTCGAAACTTCTGCAGTTTGGAAGTATTTTGGGTTTTGACGGTAAATACAGACGAGGCAATTTGCAAATTGTGCAACAAAAAGATGACCGCGAGAGATGGAAATACCTTGAACCTAAGGGCGCATATCCGAAACCACCATCCACTCACTGCTGCGTGGATGAAAAACCGAGCGCACCCTCGGACTATGCTGTAATATTGCGGAAGCCTTTTGTCACACAGCTGGCAATGTAAGCAATAAGCATGAACTCCACAAAAATCAAGTGGACATGGGACTCACAAAAAAAAAAGTCAATTGTCTGACAATTGTCTCATAACGGTAAGCATAAAACGTGCAGAGTTTCTCAGGGGCAGGGGCTCAAATGTAAAAAATAAAATAAAAATATAGGCCTATATATATATATATATATATATATATATATATATATATATATATATATATATATATATATATATATATATATATATATATATATATATATATATATATATATATATATATATATATATATATATATATATATATATATATATATATATATATATATATATATATATATATATATATATATATATATATATATATATATATATATAAGCCAAGCCAACAGTTTGTTGACGCTGTCTGAGCCTTACATCATAATGTTTTAATTATTCACGGTAATACCGTATACCGAGGTAAAATAGGGAGGAGGTTTGACGGTATCAAAATTTGGATACCGCCCAAGCCTATTCAGAACTGCCTTAATTCTACGTGGCATTGATTCAACAAGGTGCTGAAAGCATTCTTTAGAAATGTTGGCCCTTATTGATAGGATAGCATCTTGCAGTTGATAAAGATTTGTGGGATGCACATCCAGGGCACGAAGCTCCCGTTCCACCACATCCCAAAGATGCTCTATTGGGTTGAGATCTGGTGACTGTGGGGGTTATTTTAGTACAGTGAACTCATTGTCATGTTCAAGAAACCAATTTGAAATGATTTGAGCTTTGCGACATGGTGCATTATCCTGCTGGACGTAGCCATTAGTGGATGGGTACATGGTGGTCATAAAGAGATGGACATGGTCAGAAACAATGCTCAGGTAGGCCGTGGCATTTAAATGATGCCCAATTGGCACTAAGGGGCCTAAAATGGGCCAAGAAAACATGGTAAATGGACTGCATTTATATAGCGTTTTTAACAGACCCTATGGCCATCCAAAGCTCTTTACATTTTTGCCTCACATTCACCTATTTAAAAACTGACGCCGATGTCAGCCATGTAAGGCACCACCCAGCTTGTCTGGAGCAGCTGGGGTTATATGTCTTGCTTATGGACACCTCGACACTTGGTCAGGTGGAACCGGGGATTGATCCACCAACCTTCTGGTTTGTAGACAACCTACACAGACCACTGAGCCACGGCCGCCCCTAGCCACTGCTGCCCCTGCACATCCCCCACACCATTACACCACCACCACCAGCCTGCACAGTGGTAACAAGGCTTGATGGATCCATGTTCTCATTCAGTTTACGCCAAATTCTGACTCCAGCGTCTAAATGTCTCAACAGAAATCGAGACTCAGCAGTCCAGGCAACATTTTTCTAGTCTTTAACTGTCCAATTTTGGTGAGCTTGTGCAAATTGTAGCCTCTTTTTCCTATTTGTATTGGAGATGAGTGGTACCTGGTTGGGTCTTCTGCTGTTGTAGCCCATCCGCCTCAAGGTTGTGCTTATACCAAGTATAGGTTGTCCGATTCATCGGTTTCGTCACTGATAGCTGATTGGTGGAAAAATTGGTTATCAGAAAAACTCAATACCGATTCCAGTTTGCGTCCGTTGTGTCAACAGCTGAGAAGGGTGCGCTGTCATTACACAGTAGGCTTCGAGAGCTCTGAGAAGGGTCTCCTGGCATTATATAGAACGAGAGCAGCCTCTAGAAGCCAAATCAAAACTATCATTGATGTTGTTTACATTAACACACTAGGCATGCTCGCTTCACAACACACACTGCACAGAGTGCACTGACACGTCTGACACGCATTTAAAACACAGAAAGGGAAACGGTATGAATACAAAACACTTCAGTACATGTTGCCAAATCATTATAATGCTTTAGCAGGGAAAGAACAGCAGTATGTATGTATGTACTTTGTCGTTGAGGCTGACAGGATGCCAACATTAGCAGTAAGCTACCTGAAGCAGTTCAAACGATATAACAACTTGTGATGTGAGAAACCAGACTGTATGGTCATGCATCCGACAGAACTATAAACAAATCAGAAACATATTTTGTTATTTTGATTAGAAAACTGTCAGGTGTTCTAAAAAAGTAAACTGTTTGGATTTATATGAAATAATAACACTTAATATAATGCAATAATATTAAATTTTTAACATTAAGTAAGGTTAATAATTGCTGTTGAAGTATCATTCATTGTTAGTTTTATCTGTTAACCTTTTTATGCACTATGAACTAACATGAATGATTAAGGTACAATTGTATTGCTCAAATATTAATACATGCTGTAAAATGTATATTGCATAATGCATTTAGTTCATGTAAGCTAGCTAAATAAGCTAATACATCCTTGTTAACAATTGGGACTTGCAGTCTGTTACCTATGACATTCAAATGCATGTTTCTAGGTTATAGCTAAAGAAACATTTATTTGTAATATTTTAATGTTTTAGTTTGTTTTCTGTATATATTTTTTTCTGTTAGAACTTATCTTTTTTAATATATACATATGCAATTTAGCAAATGTTCATGGTTCGGTACTGTTTTTTTGTTGTTGTTGATTTCTTATAATAAAATTCAGCACTGTTTTAATTAGTGTTATGTTTTATCCTATATCTATTTTAAAAACTATCGGTCGATTAATCGGCAAGTGTGATCCAACCTAGTTATTGGTGTCGGTAAAATTCACTATCGGTCGACCTCTAATACCAAGCATCCCTAAAATATACAGAAATGTAATCATTTCCTGAATAATTTCTGTATCTCTGCAGTTAATAAACTATGAACTATATAAGTAAATATTAGTAGCTAAATAATGAATTTTGCTTCAGTTTTCCAGTGTACCTGAATGTTTATCTGCTAAAACTGTATTTTTGTTGAGGTTTAAATGGACAAAGTAAGTTAACTGAAGCTTTACTTTCATGTGCACAAGTTGTTTTGAAGACTTTTACAGACCTCATTAATATTTAATCTGGTTTTGAAGTGTGTAAACATGAAGTGAGTCAAAGAGTTGGCCTGTTTGGTGTGTTTTCTCAATGTCGTGCAAACTTCTTTTGTGATTGTCTCTTATAGCTGAATATGTTTTTTTTAATCTATCTATCTTGATTATCTTAAGTTTTTCCAAAAAGTGGTGGATTTTGGTTGAACAGATATTTGCGTTTATATCCTGCTGCCTGCATGGTGAACACTTCATTAGCACTAAACAAACAGGGACACTTAAGGAAGGAAATCAGATTGAAGAAGATTTTTTAAACGGCACAAAGCATTAGCCTTTCCCCTTCTATTCGAAATGTTTTCCCACATGAGGAAGAAAAAGTGTGGACAGTTTCCCATTAAATTGCACCACAAGAGAGGGCTGACCAACAAGGGTTTCTGCCAACGTCCAGTTTTCAGCTCTCAAAGACCGAAAGCTCATTTGCATGAAAAAAAAACCAAGGAAAAAAAACACTTTCAGCGCATATAGAGAAAGCCGTGGAAGTATCCGTGTTATCTATTCACCGCCTCAGTTTGAGAAAGCAAATCACATCCATTTATAGAGCATGATTTATTATTCACAAAGGCTTATTCAGGAACTCTTGAGACTGTAATTGCAATGATAAAGTTGTACAGTAGCAGTAAACACACAATGATGGACATTAACACCAGTGTGACTAAACAGTACCGATTATGGACCAAGTTAATGTGTTGTTTAAGACCGAGATTGATGCACTGAATTTGATGTATGTGGCTACTAGCAAAAAAAAGAGCTTTTTCTGTTTTTTGGCCATTTGTCGTGTACAAAACCCTTTATTCTCTAAATGTTTTGGAGCAAATGTTATGTATACATTGTGTTTTGGCTTCAAACTATCTGTGCAAGGAAAAATCGTGTCTATGGCCCTTTTGCATGAAACACGAGCAGAACAAATTTCTGTGTAAATCATACGTAAAACCATTTGTACGCCATTTGTGCCAAATGGATTGATGAGCAGTTTACACAGATTCGTTCTGCTCGTGTTTCATGAATAAGGTCCATTATTGTGCAAGCAACTGTTCGTTGTGTATTTGTGATGGAAATATTGCATGCATGTGCATGTTGCATGAGAAATGTTGAAAGTGTTTGAATCACTTGTGTACTATTCGAAGGTTGGTTTGGATAAAGTGTCTATTATGAGTAAATGATTGATATTATGTTTGTGCAGTGTCAGACAGTCTTAAATTAGGCTTTTTGTGTTCATTTGCTTGTTGTATTGTTCAGTTGGAAGTCGGAGTATGGATAAAAGTATCTATTTAATGAATAAATGTACATTACATGAAATCGTAATGATTCAGTTATTAAATGTAAATCACATTTATAAAATTAAATGTATAAGTAACTTATTCATTCAATTTATAAACAATATTGACATTCTATAATTGTATATAATAAGTCGCAATTATTCATTGGATATATTAAATGAGACATTTAAGACATTCAGGGTGAAAAGAAAACAAGGAAATAAGCAAATAAATAATAATAATAATAATAATAATATAAATATAAATAATAATTACTGCAACAAAAATAAGACACATGACCAAAATAGAAGTAGGAAAATGCTTTAAAAAAAATTAAATAAATAAATAAATAAATTGCTGGCCAATCAATTAATCCCGATTAATCACATTCAAAATAAGTGTGTTTACATAATGTATGTGTACACTGTGTATAATTCTTATGTATATATAAATACACACACACATGAGGTATGGGTTAGGGTTAGGGTTTATATTTGTATATATTTAAGAAATATTTGTATAGTGTACTGTATATACATATTTATATAATTTATCTTCTATATAAATATTTCATATAAATATAACAATTTTCATGTTATATTTTTTTAAAAAACTTTTCAAAATGCATGTGTGTGTATTTATATATACATAATTACACACAGTACACATATTTTATGTAAACACAAACTTATGTTGGATGCGATTTATCAGTTGCCCAGTACTTATGCTCTCTCATCAGCAGATAGCGATGGAAAACTGAGACTGAGACAAAAAGAAAATTAGTAAGTGCACTTAACTGAATTCTAAATGTCAATGAAAAATAAAAACTACTAGGCTGAATGAAAAGGTGGTATAGTGTTTTAAATGCATCTATCGGTTTATTTTTCCAACTGAAATAACTTTAATGCATTAAAAATATATGATCCAGTTGCCATGATTAGGTTGCCATTTTGATCCGTTTATTATATATCAGGTCATGTGACCTCCAGAGTTTATGACCCCTCTCTGCATCTCCAGTAGCTTGTATGCCTGGGGCCGCACCGCTTCCCCCAACGTGAGCTTTTAAACCCAGTCAAGGGAAGCAGCTGTACACTGGGGCAGAAATCTGGCCAGCCACCATCAGCCACTGCACCAACACCGGCCTGGGCTGGCCGCCTTCTGATTGGCCAAGCCCTCGCTCATGTGACTCGGTGCTGGCTGGATGCTCTCCGGCAACTGACATAGTTGATGGGTTGCTGGGATGGAGGCTGTCACTGGTGCAGAATGGGGTAAGTCTCCGTTTAGCGCCCTGATCTCTTGATGCAAACGTACAGATGTGTGGTCTTGTATTCCTGCTATTCAGCGTGAAGGACATAATAGCGCGTTTGTGCGGTATAGCAAGGCGGTGCCGATAAACCTTTTGTCTTGATGGCTGGTTATTGAGAGGGTGTGGGGGGATGTGCATAGATTTGGATTCTGGCTTTATCATCGGGACGCTTAAAAAGCCTCTTTTGTGCTGTGCAGGGACAGATGCGCTAGCAGGCTGATTATTTATAGTGATCTCGGCCGTGGACACGGATTCCACAGTAAATGTAAGCGATAATTGCCCCTGTCAAGATGGAGGGGCTTTTGCCAGACAGGCTTTTTTCTGATTTAGCTGGCGATGCGATGCCTGAACAAAGCAGACATTTAATGGTGGATTTGTTGTCAGATTTTCAGTATAAAACACGGGTTGGTTTGGCAGGTCAGATGGTGCGTGTGAGACCAGGATGTGAGATGGTCACTGTGCCTTTGTGCGTGGAGGGAAGGGCATCTCTTGCAGTTGTCTGCAGGGAATTTTGTATCTTGCATTGCTGGTGGAGAGGTGACTGCTTTAATGCATCGTAAGTGTTGCATGCACAACTGCACCTCTGGTGAAGAAATGCAGAAAAATGCACAATAGTGAAATAATGCCGTGCAAACAAATTCAGATGCGTTGATAGATACACAGATTTTTGAGGAAAGTGTTGAAATATTAATGAGCTTTCTTCTTTCCACTCCTCCCTGTTTCCTTTTGATTCTGTCTCGATACCTCAAGCCTTTTTGCTGAATAGATGTCGACCATTTTGCTGTGTCTACATGCCAGAGAGAGCTTTGCTTCAGGTTTTTAAATGTATAATTAATAGCATTTTCATGATTCTTCTATAAATAATAACTATACAATTGTGAAGCTATACACTTTTCTTTTTTTAGATTGTTCTGAAAGATATGTGAGCGTAAAATGCATGATTATATACATTTCTTACATTTTAATGGCTTTTTTAGCTTTAAAAGTGCAAGTGTTTGTTTATCATTAAATGTGTGTCATCAGATGTGTGTCAGCAGATTTCTGTGGCAATCGGACTCATTCTGCCCTCATAAGCATGTGTAATGTGCTGTTGGCATTAAATCATATGCATCCACGCTGGTTTATTATTCATGTTGTTTTATAATAGCAAGATGTAATTATTTGGATTATGCAGAGTCAGATGATTGCTTTAGAAATACTAGATATTAGGTTTGAATGATTACCTTCAGAAATCTGATCTGTATTGAAATGCCAAATAGGAATAACTTCCCTTTATTGATCAATTCTGCTTCATAATGGCCGTGGATGCCCTGGAAACAGTGGCAGAATGTGTAGCGGAGGCACATTGATTGGACACAGCTGCATATTAGCCCTGACACATTGACGGGCTGCCTGTAATGTAGGCTGTTGGTTTTGGTTAATGTAAAACCAGGGTAAAGCATAATATGGGGAAAGAAGGAATTCAATTCATTGTGTTGTGAAATGGTCATCGTGATGCCATATTTTTTGCCCTGGGAAATTTGCTATTTTGACAGAAACTGTTTTTAAAGCAAAATGCACGTTGTTGCATTGCTTACAAGTTAATGATTTGACGTTAAGTATTATAGGTCAATGTGATTTCAGTGACTTGATGGGCATTCCCTTTAAAACATGTTTTCTTTTGCATGCATTATGTTCTCTTTTGTTGTCGTTTTCCCTGTTTCTGTATTTCAAAAATGTTGCAGTTTACCTCACAAGCCATCAATATTCCTATTGCTGAGAATATATAATAATTTTTGTATTTGGCAGTTTTTTTAAGGCGAAAGCACAAAGCTCCACATCTCATGAATGCAGTGTTGGGAAAGTTACTTTGGAAATGTAATAGGTTACAGATCACAAGTTACTCTACTTAAAATGTAATGTAAAAGTAGTGTAACTATTTTAATCACTTTATTAAAGCAATGTAACTGATTACTTTTTGATTACTTTACTAATTTCCAGCACTTGAACGCATTATCATCACTCACCATGGAACTGTTCAGGTCTTTGAGTCAGAAATTTTCGTATTAGATTTTTCGTATTTGTCATTAGGTGGCTCTGAATTGTCAAAACTCCTCTCAAAATGCTTACTATGCAGAAAATTGAAACCAATCAGATTTTTTTAAAATTACTGACGAAAGTTTTGGAGGCAGTGTTTAAAGTGATCGACACAACGTGAGGTTGTATTTATTTTTTAAAGCATAAGAATTTCGCTAGAACCTTGTGCAAAAACTTAAGACGGGTTGTAGCCTAAAGCTAACAGCGGATCGATGTAATTGGCAGAGGCAGCAATTTCAAACGAGAGCCAATCAAAAGCATCAGAATAGCACTGCTTTACTAAAAGGCCATTAAAGGGATGGTTTACCCAAAATGAAAATTCTGTCATCATTTACTCACCCTCAAGTTATTCCAAACCTGTATGAGTTTCTTTCTTCTGCTGAACACGAAAGAAGATATTTTGAAGAATGTTTGTTACCAAGCAGATAGAACAACCATTCACTGCCATAGTATAGAAAAATACTATACTAATACTATGGCAGTGAATGGTTGTTCTATCTGCTTGGTAACAAACATTCTTCAAAATATCTTCTTTTGTGTTCAGTTCTTTAAATTCTTTAATTTCTTGTGCTTTAAAAAATAAATACGACCTCACGTTGTGTCGATCACTTTAAACATTGCCTTCAAAACTTTTGTCTGTAATTTAAAAAAAATTCAGATTGGGATTCAGATTCAATTTTCTGCCTAGTAAGCATTTTGAGAGGAGTTATGACAATTCAGAGCCACCTAATGACAAATACGAAAAATCGAATACGAAGATTACTGACTCAAAGACCTGAACAGTTGGCACCATGGTGAGTGATAATAATGCGTTCAAGTGCTGGAAATTAATAAAGATATTAAGAAAGTAATCAGTTACATTACTCACAACATGAGGGTGAGTAAATTAAGACAGAATTGTCTTTTTTGAGTTAACTATCCCTTTAAATGGCAGGAGGCAACAAATTAATATTATTCAACATATCCCACAAAAACCCCCAGAAAAAACCCTCTTTGTAATAATTTTCTAATTTAACTAATTAAAAATAAATAACTGTAGCAATAACTGTAACTGATGACAGTTACATTTATTATATAATTAAATTACGTAACTGTGTTGCATGCAACTTTACTCCCCAACACTGCATACAAGTTTGTGATTTGATGCCAAGTGTTAAAATTCAATGTGTACATCATCGTGCAGTGTTTGAATGATTCCTCAAATAATGTGCGTTGACGAGTAGAGATGAGCTGGCGCTTTACGAAGTACCATTTTTACCATAACATCTAGAATTTTATATTTTCAAAATAAAATGCAAAATCTAGATATTTGGTATTATGATTTACATAATTTTTCATATTTTGTACATAATTGTGTCTTAGCGGTAGTCCAGAGAACAAGCAGGCTGAACAGGGTTTGCCGCTGATCTTTAGCATGTCAGTGGTAATTTGGTGGCGATGTGGTGATAGATTTTTCCACATGGCTGATCAGGCCTTCACTTCAGGACGGAGATAAAAATAGAAACTTTCGCTTTGTCTTTCAGAACTGTTTGCTTGACCGGGCACACTGCACGGGTAAAAAATGGCCCAGAGGCATCGGCTCTGCCATCCACATACACACGTGAGGCACGTGTGTTATTGTAGTACTTTATGAGTGTCATGACATGGTCATTGACTACATGGCAAACATCAGAGTTCAGAGGATGATGCTCACTCATGATTGACACATGACACTGATGGCCTTTTACAGACCTCACACAAGAGGAAAACCTCTGGGCAACACTTTATACATTTAATAAGCCTCATGTTTATGTGGGCTTTTTTTCAGTAGATATAATATTATTGCTGTAGTATCCACTGTCCAGTGAAGTAATGATACGGTATGTTTGGCATATTTTAAGAAAAACACACATACTTGCTCAGAAAAAATGCTATGAAAATGTTAAATATATGTATTAATGGTATATGTGCGTGTATATTATTTTTGTTATATATGTATAATATTATATATCGTTTTTATAGCATTTTTAGCGCACATCTGCAAAAAGATCAAATGCAGCAAAGCTACAATGCTACAATTAGTACTGCTTGACCCAAATCCAAACGAGCCAATTAATTGGCATTATAATTGGATACAATATAACGTTTTTAATTACTGTATTTTAAACAAAAAATACCAATTTTTTTTTTGTTTTTTTTTGTAGGGGTGTAACATTATATCGTGTCACAATGTATCGCAATACAAAAACGCAGCAATGTGTATCGTGAATAGTGACAATCTGTATTGTGTATCGTTCACCCCAAAAAATTAAAATCAGAAAATAAATAAGACTGAGAAAAAATTCAAGTTTACAGAGTTTTAGTGTCAGTACTACATTTATTTAGATTATTTAATTTAATGTTGAATATAATGTTTAATAATGCAATGGGGGAATATTTGTGGGTCCTGATCATGCCAAATGTCTTGTATTAAAAATAAAAAGTGGCCTACGTTGTTATATCTCGGTGACGGAGTGCAAGCATATTCATCTAAAAATAAATCTGTATTTTCAGAATCATGAATATTTTTGTCCTATGTCCTGTGCATTGGGTTACCAACACCAAGTCCAACCCTATTCATTTACAGCACCAGTGTAATACGAAAATTAGTATTTAAATCATAATTTTTTTACCAAATTACTTGGAGTATCGCAGTAATATCGTATCGTGAGTTCAGCATCATATGTATCGCTTCGTGACGTGAGAGTAATGTTACACCCCTATTTTATTTGGATTCATATTATGTTTCATATTCATATATGCAACTGCTCATTCTTATTTCCTTTGATAAGTTATTTTGTCTTTGAGCTTGACTAATAGTTTGTTAGTTATAGTATATTGATATTTTCCTCTTTTTGGTCAATACTTTTTTTCAATCAATTGTCAATATATGAATTGAGCACCACTCTAAACCACATGTGATTGTTCCTCCGTTCTTGGGTGTTGTAGGTCAAGAGATAGTGCAAGATGGCTGCAGCATCTTATGATCAGCTGCTGAAGCAAGTGGAGGCATTGAAGATGGAGAACTCCAACCTTAGACAAGAGCTTGAGGACAACTCCAACCACCTCACCAAACTGGAGACGGAGGCGTCTAACATGAAGGTACAGTGTCTGTTTCTGTCATACGGCAGCCTTACCATGTTTTTGAAATCTCATCCAGCTCTTTTTACCTATTAACATGTTTCTTGGCGCATAAAGCGCAGCAGTGATGTATTTTTGCATTGATTAAGTTTACCAAATCAAAAACGTGTGCTAAAACAAGTAGTGCTTTATAAAACGGAGCCTGAAAAAGTGTCTATTTATAAGTGCATTGATCATCTGAAGCACATAAGCACTGGAACGGCACTCCTCAAAGTCAAAGCGCAAACATAATTTAAATCACCATATCACGTTTGGTTTTAGTAGTATGATTAATATTTAAAGGGATACTTCACTGCCTTTTCATATTAAACTATGTTATTCCCTTAACTTAAACGAGTTGATACATACCTCTCTCGTCTCAGTGGTGCACTTAATCTCTCTGATGCACGGTGATGATCTGATAGCATTTAGCTTAGCCCACTAAGCCCAGTTCATTCACTATGGTACCAAACAGAGATCAAGTTAGAAGCGACCAAACACCTCCACGTTTCCCCTATTTAAATACAGTTACACGAGTAGTTGAACGATCAAGTATGGTGACAAAATAAAACGTGGCGCGTTTCTAATCGGATTAAAAAGGAGAACTATAATGAATGGCGGAATAGCACTTCTGAGAGTACTTCGGCTCGGCGCAGTAAAAAGTCCCGGCCGAAACATCTTCCCTCACATCTCCCTATTGACAGAAATGAGAGAGTGAGGGGGAGGTGTGAGGGAAGATGATTCGGCCGGGACTTTTTACTGCGCCGAGCCGAAGTACTCTCAGAAGTGCTAATCCTCCATAAATTATAGTTCTCCTTTATAATCCGATTAGAGAAGTACCACGTTTTATTTTGTCACCATACTTGATCGTTCAACTATTCGTGTAACTGTATTTAAATAGGGGAAAGATGGAGGTGTTTGGTACTTCTAACTTGATCTCTGTTTGGTACCATAGTGAATGAATTGGGCTTAGTGGGCTAAGCTAAATGCTATCAGATCGTCACTGCCCGTCAGAGAGATTAAGAGCACACATTGAGACGAGAGAGGTATGTATCAACTCGTCTTAGTTAAGGGAATAACAGTTTAATATGAAAAAGCGGTGAAGTAACCCTTTAAAGTGTTTTAGATGGTTTATTCTTATATGTATATAATGTATTGTGCATTAATAGCGGGAGAGGCAGGACAGTGAGCACCGAGAGAGTGTATGCACGGGTTGTGTAAGAGATCCAACAAATGCCTGCATTGAGGGAAAAATAATGTAAGTTTATGGATTTTCATTGACATTATTATAGTAATCAACTATAGGGCAGATTTACTAAACAGGGCAAATTAGCGTAAGAGCGCTATTCCAAAAAAGTGCAGATGGAAGTGAAAAGTTCCTGCCATGGTCTACTGGTGACATCCAAATGATAGAAAACAGACAATTGTCCAAAAAAAAAAAAATTACATCTACCAGTTATTTATGCTGATGAATAATGCCGCAAATACCAGTAAATTGACGAGGACAAATTAAATCACCTCGCATGATTCATTTAAATAGTCTCCTCCCATAAATTATGCATTTGTAGGATTTTCCCTTTCAGATGCAAATGCACTAAGGTCAGCTGCAAATATAACCCTGTCCACGCCTTTTCAGTGCTAATTTTTCACTGCACGTCTTTATTAAATCCAAACAATTGTTTTTTAATGCCGAAAGAGGGTTTGCGCTGGTGCAAACTTTGTAAATCTGGCCCTATATCTAATGTTTAATATAATGTATAATAATGCAATTGGGGAATGTTTGTGGGTCTTGATGATAATACAACAATAATAATAAAATAATTATCTTTAGTTTGGCTTAAAATATTGCGATAAGTATCGTATTGTGAGTTCAGTATCGAATCGTGACACGACTGTTTCGTTACACAAGTCCTTCTTTCAGTCTTTATTTAAAAAACTTTTTCCCTGAAAGGTTGAATGGTTTACAAGTGTTTGATTATAAACTGTAAAAAACGACTAATGAGTAGACTAGTTTACCTGTTCTGCGTAATGACGTTTAATGTCCGTCGACAACCTCTGTAGCACCATGTTAGCCTTTTTCAAGACTAGTAAAAGCTTTAGAAAATACAATGGGTATTAGTGAGGTTTTTACGTGATGTATTAAAACTGTTGAATATCTTGTGCTTGTGCCAACCACAGACCTTATTTCAGGCATTTACCCAAAAAACTCATTGACTAAAGGATGTTGAAACTGGAAGTGCTAAATTTTTTTTCAAAAAATCTATTGCGTGAAATTTATTGGCACACGTTGTTCTGGAGAATCTTTCTTTGTGATGCAGTAACTAGCAGTGAAAAAACCCAGTTTGTTAAAACCTACAAGATTCTGAAGAATAGTGCTTACAAACTAGAACAGGAACAACTAGACTTCCTGACGTTTTTCTCTCCTACCTTTTTGTCAATTTCAGTTCAACCTCAAAGGGTTTGTACTTAAACGCCTCAGTGACTCATTTTGTCATCCAAATGCTGTATAGTTGGGCTTGCTTTTAATGTCGCAGACTTTCAAGACTTAAAATGTCATCCTCCGCCACTGATTTCCCACTAAGTACCCTTTCTTCTAGCAGCTTCTGACACCAAAGGCAGTATTCTCAGGCACTTCTTTGAGTCGAGCTTTTGAAGTGGAAGCGGCAGCCTGCTAGGTGGGCATTAAGAAATTGGATGTGACCTGGCATTCTCTCGGGAAGGAAAAGAAAAAGGAGAGAAGGTTTTTGAAAGAACTTTAGGCCCAAAATGAATGTGGTGAGACATTAAAAGTTGGCTAATGTGCAAGTTTTAGACCAAGCCTGTCAACCCGAATTGTCTGTAAAATGTAAAGACGAGGTTCAAACGAGTTCATGATAAAGATACATTGTGCTGAATTGTAGATCAGCTCGGAAACGGGTCGCTGTCATGCCTTGTACTGTTTTACACGTGTGAAGTCTCTTGAAGGGAATTTATGTTCCTCTGAAGACACGAGATTGGTGTTGCTAAGGGAGAATCTTTGAAGCGGAAGCCGATTGTCTCTCCGCATGATCATACGTTGCAGTCTTTAAGGGGGAAGAGAGGTCTATTTTGGTTGGTTCGGGGAAAATCAGTGAGAAAAGCAGCAATAAAGGTTTGCCATATAGGAGTCATTATGCTTTGGGTACTTCAATTCACTTTTAAAACACTTATAGTCTCTTAATTCGGGCCATAAGAAATCCATTTATTGTTTCCCAAATTCTGGTTTATAAAATTTAGTTGACTGAAAAGATTAAACTGAAAATACGAAAGGCTGTAAATGAATATAATAAGCGATGTCACTAATAGCCTTGATTTTAGGCTGTTGTTATTACAGCCAGTTAACACTATAGTTTAATTGTTAATGAAATGATTAGCTTTAAAATTATATAAATGTGTTGACAATAATATATGTTTGAAATGGTAACAATAGCCCCACACTTTCTTCTAGGAAATACGTAAGGTGACCAGATTTCTCATGGTGGAATATGGGACGGGTGGGCAATTTTAAGTGTACATGTATTTTCTGTCCATGTTGACATCAGCTGAAAAAAGCTGAAGTTATATTTCAAGATGGACAAGTTAGTTCACAAGAAATTTTGTGAAAATATTTAACATTCCTGGTCTCACGGTGTACAATTTATAAGTGCACATTATTCAGAAGAACAAAAAAAGTTAAGTAAATAGGATCCATTTTTTTTTTTTTTCTCACGCAAGTAAAAGCTTAAATCACAAAAAAGTATTGCTAATGTTTATGCTGTAGAATAAAACATTGTAATATCCACCACGGACCTTGTTTCAGACATTTTACTAAACCCATTAAAAAAAATTCCATTGAATTCAGGGCGATGAAACTGGAAGTGCTTAGGAACGGTTTTGTTACCGTGTTTCGGCCTACAAAAATATGTCATACTCGCAATTCCAGAGACCAAAATCATTTTCATAATCTTTCATCACCATGTAGTAACTAGCGGGGATTTTCTATATTTTCAGTTCATCATGTAAAACCTGGAATGTGAGTTAAGTAAATAGGATCCATTTTGTTGACTTGAAATGTTGCTATTTACATGCTCTCCAGATGTCCTTGTCATCACCACTCCAAATGCCAGAGGGATTGTCTAAACTATGGGTGTCCCCATTTCTCAAAGAACTTGTCATCCATTTGCATCTAAAAAAGCGAAATCATATTTGTCTGTGTTGTGACTCAGGAAGTCAAGTCCCTCTTGATGTTTGGCTTATGTAAGAGGTTTTGGACTTAACCTCTTTCATTAGGATGATCTGATTTTAGGCACATTCTGGCCGCCCTGATGCCAGCAGTTATGTCATCCCTATACGTAATCATAGTGTTTAAAGCATTTAATGAGAAACTGGGTTTGTCTAGTGTGCTTGTCTCTGTGACAGTTTCTGCGGAGGCCAGAAGTGCATATCTAGAGTCTTTCATGCCTTCCAGCTTGGAGCTGCGGCTATTTCTAGGACTGCAACAGCTAATTGATTACATCTTTAATGATGATAATATCTAATACAGTATAATAATATAATATAATGTAGTTTAATATAATGTATGCACTTTGAGAATATGTGTGTATATACATACATGCATGCATACATACACATATACTCATATATTATATTATCACACACACGTCAAAAAATATTTTAGACACCAGATACAATTTTTTACTAGTGGGTGCAGGAGACTTTAGTTCATTTATGTAAGAAAGATGGCAAAATAAAGTAAACTGTGACATATTATACCCAAAAGTTCTTTCCAAAAATCCCTTCGGACTACCAGTAAAATGTATCAAAATCTGGGACCAAAATGATTCAGACACTTTGACCTGACCATGTTTTGCTTAAGTGTTGTTTTTTTAGGCGGAGGTGTGAGGGAAGATGTTTCGGCCGGGACTTTTTACTGCGCCGAGCCGAAGTACTCTCAGAAGTGCTAATCCGCCATACATTATAGTTCTCCTTTTTAATCCGATTAGAGAAGTACCACGTTTTATTTTGTGTCACCATACTTGATCGTTCAACTATTCGTGTAACTGTATTTAAATAGGGGAAACGTGGAGGTGTTTGGTCGCTTCTAACTTGATCTCTGTTTGGTTCCATAGTGAATGAACTGGGCTTAGTGGGCTAAGCTAAAAGCTATCAGATCGTCACCGCGCATCAGACTCATTTTAGTTAAGGGAATAACATAGTTTAATATGAAAAAGCAGTGAAGTATCCCTTTAAGTGCCTTGAAAAGTGCTATGTATCGAACAAATTAATAATCGCTAATGCGGCCTTTGACACCACGGACTGAACAAAATGAAGCATTGCTTGGTCATTGGTTGACCTAAATTGGTATTCTATATTTGTGTGCTTAAATTCGACAGCTGATTGGTTGATTATAATCCATCACATGCCTTTCTATCAAAGTTATCTGACACTATAAAGATGAATTTGTTCTGACGCAGTTTAACACTAAGTTTTTGTCATTTGATTACCATTCTCTAAAAACTATAGCGAATAAACTGTGATAATGTAAGAAAGTTGAAGGTGACTGAATACATTTTGGTATGTATGTATGTATGTAATGTAAAATACATATTTTTATATACGTATAAAACAATTCTATTTTATATGAATTATTTTCATAATAGTGTTATTAGTCCCACTTATTGGCTTTGAAAATATTTTGTATATTGAATGATCCTTTTATCATTCATTGCTGCCCTCTGCCGATGAAACTTCAGACTACCCCCCCTCTCATTTTTGTCAAATGCTATGAGAAACGCAGTATTTTTGACAGGATATGTGCTAAGCATCCCTTTTATCATGAAGTTTAAACCTGCAACACTTAACCTCTGTGGTTTAGTGTTGCCGTGGCACAGAAAATGAGGTTTTCTCATCCATCAGAAATGCCCTGGCGTGTCAAAGGAGGAAAAACACTTTCATTTTTATTCATATTCGCTATGCACTCCACTTTTTTCCAGCATCATAACCATTTTCCTCTTTTGCATGGAAGTGTTCAGAGGCCCCTTCCGTTTCCCAGCCTGTGAGATTCTTGCAGCTTAATTTAGAGAATCTCCCTTCCTGTCTTTGTTCGTCAGATGAATGCAGCTCTGCTTCATCCTGCAGTCATTTCCCTTCCCCTCTGGCCAGCTGAAACAAACATCTGCAGGCAGAAAATAAACAGCATGCATATATGAGCGTCTGGGCTTCCCCTCCGTGCGCCCAAATCTAACTACCAGAACAGCATTTTAATTGTGTTTAGCTCTTTTCGTTAATCAACATGTGGGAACAAAGTAATTACAAAATTACTATTGTAATTTTACACTATCATTCAAATATTTTAGATTTTTTCTTTATTGTACATTAAAATATTACAGTAATAAGATTTTTATATTTTATCATTTTATTTAGTAATAATAATAATAATAATTCACATTTTAAATCTTCTAATAATCATTAATTCTTTTAAAACTTTAATCTTTATCAAATGTAATATTACAGCATCGTGCCAGTGGTTCACATTAGTCCTTGAAGGCGTGTCGTTCTGTTTCATATTCATTTCTCTTCATAATGGTCCTGAATTATGACCCAAATCTTCCATGATTTCGTCACATTGATGTTTGAGGTTTTTTAATGCAGGGTGTCATATATAGATTCACTTTCTCTATGGGATAAGCTCAGCAAATAATGCTTCTGTAATAAGATTTCTATATTTTGTATTTTTATTTTGTTATAATAAGAATAATGATTGTCGCATTTTATATCTGTGATAATCATTAAATCTTTTAAAACTTGAATTAATCTTTATTAAATGTAAAATTCCAGCATGGTGCCAGTGCGTCACATGAGTCACAGAAGGTTGCTTTTGATGATGTTTTATGCGTCGTGACTCGTGACATAAATTGCCTTTCTCTATGGGATGAGCTCAGCAAAAAATGCTTCTCTATTCCTACATTAATGACTCAGAATGTTGTTATCTTCTAATGAAACCTCTCTGGTAGATTTACTGGACGTAGTTTGCTCCTTGTCCAGAAAAGTGTCGTTGTAAAAGGAAACCCTGTCTAGGCATTGCCTCTTCTGTCCAGAACTGGCTTTTATCTTAATCTAAAGTATTAGATCTATTTAGGTCTAGGTGTTGTGTTTGTTTATTGTTCCCTAACCTTATTTTTATGCTTGTTCTTAGTAGTGATGCTCCAAAATTTCTGATATTTAGTTTTGAAGGACCGAAATCATTGATGAAATGATGAATTTGACTTAGTGCTTCTCTGATTGGGTGTTCTTACTGTCAGTGGATTTGGCTACACCAGGTAAACATGTCAGCTGTGTGGACACTAGCGCTGGGTCGACAATATCTATTTTTCGATCTTAAATGATCTTCATTTTGATGAACCAAGATGTTGTAGTCTATGTGCTTTTCAGCTGATTCATGAACAAAACTCCACTAAACATTAATTGTAGCATGCCTGCCATTCAATGATCACAATTGAATACGAGTCGGCTTTTGAATTCTGTCAGATTGATCATGAAATTCAAACAATAAATGTGGTTTTGGCATGGATTTGTACATATACAAATCACTCAGTTAGCTAATAATGTATTTATTTAAGGCGGAAACAATTGAAGTAATTATTACAAGTATTGGACATAATGATTGCAATAGATATAAAATGGAGCATTGGTGCATGTTGATTCGGGGTTGGCATCATCTGAAGACCTCGCAGGTGTTGGAGTCAACTCTTCACAGGTGTTGGGTCATCTGAAGTCTTCGTAAGAGGATGGATCAAAAAACGGAGCTGATGTACTTAGTAGTTACCTCTGGATTAGTCTTGTGCAGCCAGACCTTCAGACTGACGGCAGATGGTTTGGACTCTTTCGCAGCTTTCATTGGTCAAGGACTGCCCAAGAGGACGTTTGACTGACATGTAATGTAACCAATCACAGTTTGTTTTGTTCCGCGTCATGTTTGGGGCTGGGAAAATGTAAAAGTAACAGACCAGCATGCATCTATAAATTATTAATTCACGAATGTTGTTCAAGTTTACTGCAACAATGATGTATGGAACTTCACATACTTTTGAAAATCCAGTGTTTAGTCGATCCTGGTAAGCGCTCAACTGCACTCTTCTTCCACGAGGGAGTTTGGAGTCATGCTGTTTTTTCCCCCAGATGGACTGTTAAAGAACGCAACGCACTCTTCGTAGGCATCCTGTAGAATTCAACCAATCAGATTACAACTTTGAAACTCCTGAAGTTGTTCCAGAAGTCCGTGGGCATGACGTCTAAGGCTGAGACTACCTCGGGATGAGCGTCCCAAGATAAAACATAAAAGCAAATGGAAAATAATTAGCCTAGCTGCTTTTCATAACATTAAGCAAAGAAAATCAAAATTATAACTGGAGTACAAGGTTATTAGATGCATTATGTGAATGCTTGATAAAAGACACATCGTTAATCTAGAATTAAACTGGGAGAGTGAGTCTGAGCCAATTAGAAGATTGGTTAAATACACTGAAGCTGAACCTTATAGGTCAGTTGTAAGTCGCTTTTGGATAAAAGCATCTGCTAAATGATTAAATGTAATAATTTGTAATCGATATGCAATTAAATAGGTAACAAGTGATAAAATTGGTGTTATGATCATATTTTCTTGACCTGGTAAGAACTCTAACAGCTGCATTTTGAACTAATTGTAGCTTGTTTATTGATCTAGAAATCTAGTCTAGAAGTCATGAATGCATGAACTAACTTTTCTGCATCAGAAACGGATAACATGTTCGGTAGCATAGCAAAGTTTCTGAGGTGGAAGGAGGCTGTTTTTGTGTCGCTGTCAAATATAACAACCAGATCTTTAACTGTAGAGGAAGGAAGTAACAGTACATCCTTTAAAACTATAACAAAACTAGACCGGTCTAGTTTTGTTTCCACTTTTGTTGTATTCAGACAAAGTAACTTTGGCCAAATTGTTGGGGACATCTAGGATTCAAAAGCTGTCTTAGAATTTAAGATTAAGAATTCAAATTTCCTTCACAGTGCTTGACCGATCGTTGTGGCTACCCTTTACTACTAGTTATAGCATAAAAAACAATGTTTGAACACCAGACGGTGTGTTGAAGGAAACATTCGGTACATCTTACCGAAATGTCATGTCTCATGTAATCGCTCGATCAGTGTTTCACCTCAGTAAAACAACTTGTAAAAAATGTAACATAAAATTACATTATATTTACCTCAGGAAAGCTAAAAAAAAAAATGTTATATGTATTTGCAAATAACATATTTGTGATATTTTTACTTAAAGCTGCAGTCTGTAACTTTTTTGGGGTTAAAAATGTTTTATTTTTATTTTTTATTAGTTAGTTAGTTTACCGAATTCAGATAATTTAGTTTACTGATGTCATGTTCTTGGCAGTCTTTTTTTAAGAATAGTTGCCAAGTTCATGGTTTAAATCTTGTTTGTCATCAGTTGCCATGTTTGTTTTTTCCTGCATGCCATGTGTGTCATGTGATGTTTTCTTTCCACATTTCAAGGACGTTCTACCTTTATCACTGGGAAAGTTAAGAGGCCTGTCATCCGCCCACATGAACTCGGTCCCCTCCTCTCACACTCGAACAATAACTCACACCGCTGGCCCACGGGTCTCGTCTGACTCCAGGTCAGATGAAAAGCATGCTAGATAGGAATCAGATATGCGAGTATTTCAGGCTCCCTGCAGATGGCTGCCTAGGAGCATTGATTTCCGTTACTGGGAGGATAGGATGACATTTTTAAAAGTGTTGTGTGCTTGCAGCTTCTCACATGAGTGGGTGTTTGACTCTAATATTGTACCAAGGGCATCTGCATCGCTGTAACCCGATTCCTTCGGACGTTGACTCTGGAAAGAGAAAAACTAGGACTTCCATTATAGCCTCAGAGATGCATTAGGATATTGAAGTCCATTCCAATGTGGATTTGGCTGTTTGAAATGTTATTAAAGCTGTAATCTACTCTCATAAAGGTTATTTTAGGATTTCAGCAAATCACTTTTGTAATACTAGCAGCAGACCTTAAAACAATTCTAACTCTTAATTTGTTTAGCTTGCATAATGTTGTATAATATTAGTCAAGCATCTAGCACTCTTACTATTGTTCATATTCAGTGTTAATGATTTGTACATAGTTGATTTCAAGTTTTATTTGATTGTTTCTTAATTATATATGTATTGTTTCTTAATTATATATTTTATTTATTTTAAATTTTATAATAGTTTTTAACTTTTTTATTTTTAAATCTATATAATTATATTATATTTTTATATGATATGTTTATGTATTTTAATTTGATATAATTACATTTTATTTTATTTTTTAAGTGTGTGTGTATGTATGTATCTATATATATATATATATATATATATATATATATATATATATACACACGTATATATATATACACGTGTATATATATATATACACGTGTATATATATATACACGTGTATATATATATACACGTATATATATATATATATATATATATATATATATATATATATATATATATGTATATATACATATACATATATATATATATATATACATACATACATACATACATACATACATACATATACATATATATATATATATAATTTTTATTTTGTTATATTATTTGTATGTATTTTTAATTTTAAATATTTTTATTATATTTAATTGTATATATTTTCATAGTTGTATTGTTTATAATGACATATTATAATATAATATAATATAATAATATATTATATCTTGCATTTCATTATTTAATATTTTGAAATTGCGTTGCATTTTAGATTGTAGATTATTTTTGAAAGATTTAGTGAACAATCTCACATAGTAAGACCAGAGACATTTCTTAAGAGCATGGAGGCCATGTTGTCTTTAACAAGCAGAGAGAGAGTAATAATGCTGTCATGCTGTCGTCTCATCTCTGATTCACAGTGCAGTAAAGAGGTCTGTAATCATATGACCTCCCCTATAATGAAGCTGTTGTTTCCTGAGACGGCTCAGTGTGACGTCATTCTCCCTTGGGTGAAAGCACCCGAGTGACTCTTCTTAGACACGGAATAACCCCGTGTTGTTATTTTCTACTGGATAAGGGAAGATGAACGGCATACTCATGTGTGACCTTTCCCTTCCGGACACCTCCAGCCTTCTCCACGCGTCTCCAGTGGGCTGTGGATATGGTGACCCCGGGCTGTTTGGGAAGGGTGGTCCTGTGAGCTGAATGGGGAAGCATCTGTGCTCTTCATGAGGCTTTGGGTCTCCGGGATGGGATGAAGGGGGAGGTAGCCGCTTCCTGTAAGGCAGTCGCATTGTTTTGGCTTTTTCGGCTTCCAAACACGCTGGAGAACTTGAAGTAATGAAGCGAGTGGTGCAAAAGTCTCATGTTTGATGTGGTTTGGAGCCGTATTGGCATCATCAAGGGTTGGAGTTATGTTGGCCGTAACCGTGAAGGGACATTGACCAAAACCTCAGTGTATGTGCAGCGGTAAGTTCTGCAAATATCCTGAATGTTTTTCTTATACTTCACTGATATTGTGTAAACAGACGTGACGTTAAAATGATGTGCTGTTGAGCAGTAAATTCTAGTGGTTGATCATTAATATAACTGCTGTGTTTGTGCTCCAAACATAATTGATTAATCAATTTATTCATCTTACAACATGCTAGCATCATAGTGATTTGTTTTGCCAGTCATGTAACCAACATGCTCTGCCACACTGGACTTGTAGTACGGCAAAATACGGTGGTTTGTGTAAAGCCCTGGCCTACTGACGTTTGGTTGAGCAGTGAACGCTAGCTGATCTTGAACACTGACATCAAAAACCTTTAGTAGAAATCAGGGCCTTTCAGGCTTTATCACGGCAGATCACGCATGAACACGGCACTAAAGAAGCAGCAGGTGCATCTTTAGAGCTTCAAAGCTGTTTATGTCTCTGACACGCGCGTCTTCAAAGCACTTCAAAGCTCTTTGATGGAAGTTTTCTTCTCTTTATCAGCTCCGTTTTACCCACAGGCTGAAGAAGTCTTCTTACATGTGGTGGGAGCTGGAAATATATTTTTTATTCTTCTTCTTTTTTTTCTGCTACCTTCCGTGCATCATGTTGTGTTATCTGAAGATGGCTTCTAACACTACCACACACAGATATTGTCTGTTTCTCTTTCAGGAGGTTTTGAAGCAGCTACAAGGAACTATTGTAGAGGACCCTAAAGACTCGCAAGGGCAGATTGAATTTTTCGAAAGATTTAAAGGTGAGGACATGTGAAAAATGCATATTTTAACATCATAAACGTGCTCTGTTCCATGAATTTGTGAACTGTCTACCTAGATTGCATTTTCAGACATCACTGGTAAATATGGTAAACATGTTAACTTAAAGATAGCACCATAACTGCCCAGTTGATTAAACACAGTACATTAAGACAATTAAGATTTCTGAAATGTTATGCTTAAATAACTTGTTAGCATGCATTCATTGACATATATTTCCAGAAATCCACTCTGAACATTGGATAAAGCCAAAGTTTCAAAATTCTTCTTTGATTTTGTTTACAGATTAGAGATTTAAAGGATTTTAAAGAGGGGATTTTGGAAATCTCTTTATATCTTTGTCAACAGTCAGAAAAATACATTTAGGAATACATTTTTTTATAAAACAAGCAAATAACACATGACCCAACCCCTGTGTAAACTGTATGTAAGTGCTGATTTGTGGCTCAGGAGAAAAAAAACAATGGCCTTTTTTATTAAAGATATCCATTTCAATTGAAATCTACATATGCAAATAGATAAAGTGTAATAAAATAAACACTTGTGTTTTCTTTCCACTCGTCTGAAAGAAGACGTGATAGAAACAAAGTAGCCCAAGTGCATGAAAAAGCAATGGTTTTGCCTGTCATAGGCGACGACATAGGTGCGTTTCTGAAGCAAACTTCCAAATAATAACACATTTTGGTTGGAATTATTGATTGGAACTATCTACCCAATTATTGTATTTGCTGTATATTTATTTATGCTTATTAGCTTAGCAACTAGGTAATGTCAAACCCTATTCAGAATCAAATGCTATTTGTGTGGTTGCTGTATATATATTGCCCGTTTCCAAAATGGTTACTTGTGGCGTTTCATTTCAGTTTGAATGTTGCCTGTGTAGAAGTAGAAACAAGAGTTTACAACTACAAGAGTCTTTTGTGAAGATAAAGATGTAAAAACTTCCTTTAAACTACCATGTTTCCAGAATATACTTTTTTTATCATCTGAAACCTGCTGTGACCTCTATTCCAAAGCAACCTATATAATGCAATGTATGTCAAGCATGCAAAATATTGCACACTATATGCACACATTTGTATTTGTGCCGAATGAGAAGTTTAATTGTATATTGCATTTCCCACACTGCAGTATGCGGCCTTCAAAATGAAATACATCTACTGTTAGGTGTGACTTTTTCTGGAAAATACAGTACATGTGACATCATCTCCCATTCTGTCCTGCAGAAATGAGTCTTGACCCCAGTAGTTTCCCTGGCGTGAAGTTGAGGTCCAAGACCTCTCTTCAGGGCTCCGGTTCGGCTCACTCCACTGATAGCAGTCCCAGTCCCAGTCCCATGAGCTCCTTCCCCAGGAGAGGGGTGACTGGCGGGGGACGAGACAGTGCCGGTTACCTGGAGGAGCTGGAAAAGGAACGGTGAGCGCTCGCGTAAAGAGATTGTTCTGTGCATTAGATGGAGTGCTCATATGGCCAGTTCGATCCTTATCTAAGAATGTTAACTAAAGGTTTCTTCTAAAGCTCTTCTAGGGTTTTTCTACTCGATGAGATGTACATGGTAAAACGTGGTAATGATGGTACATTCCAGATAGCCAGCTTTGATTTCAAGCGAATATCAGAAGTTTATAATATCACAAAGCATTTTCAATTCATCAAAGAATCCTGAAAAAGAAAATGTATCATGCACAACTTTTTTCAACATTGATATAATAGATTGATATAATGTTTGTTGAGCAGAAAAGTCAGCTTTGATCACAGAAAAAAAATTACTTTTTAAAATATGATCAAATGGAAAACTGTCATTTTGAAATGTACTGTATTTTTAGTTAAACAATTGCAGCTTTAGTGAGCAGCAGAGACTTCTTTAGCAAATATTTAACTTTTTTATTTTATTTAAATAAATATTTTTTATATTTAAAAATAAATAAAAAATATTTTTTTAATATTTAAAATAAATATTTTTTTAATAAAAATGTATTTTTTATTTAAATACATTTTATTTAAAATAAAAACATTTTATTTTATTTTAATAAATATTTATTTAAATAATTTATTTTATTTAAATAAATAATAAATAGTAATTTCAATACTTGAAATGTCAAGTAAATTGCCAATCAGTTTCTCTATAGAGGAAATAAGTTGCATTTTGACTTCTGGAACCTTGCTGTCATTACGTTTCTATCTATAACAATTTGAATTTAGTGAGTCTTAAAATTCACAGCAAATTTCATTGTTTTCATGAGTGACTTCTTTCTCTTAGGTCTTTGTTGATGGCAGAACTTGAGAAGGAAGAAAAGGAAAAAGACTGGTATTATGCCCAGTTACAAAACCTCACCAAAAGGATTGACAGTCTGCCACTGACTGAGAATGTAAGTAAAACATATCATTTTTTTTTTTTACTTTATATGATCTCTGTAGCTTCACACTTCTCCTGCTGTTGTAGTTTTCTCTCCAGACCGATATGACTCGCAGGCAACTGGAATACGAGGCCCGGCAGATTAGAGCCGCCATGGAGGAGCAACTGGGCACGTGTCAGGACATGGAGAAACGGGCACAGGTGGGCTGAAATGCAGAAACTGAAAGACTTATGAATTGTTCATGAAACTGAAAACGGGCTGCTAAATTCAGTCTGTAAAATCACCAGTTTGGTAATGAAGTTTCCATCATTTGTCTTCAGGGCCGTGTCGCACGGATACAGCAGATAGAGAAAGACATGCTGAGGATTCGGACACGTTTGCAGGCCCAGTCGGCCGACCCAGAGGTACTGGATTTGTGCTTGGAGGGAGCAATTCAACATTACACTTGAGGATTAGTAGTAATTAGTGAAGCTCAGTGTTATGATGTCTATTTATGTCCACATCAAATCTTGTTTAACCTTTTAAAGCCTGACAAATCACATTTAAAAAAAAATCACTTCACAAAATAAAAAATTTAAAAGTGTGTTTTATGTTGATTATCATATTTGATGATACATCATGTTTTTATGGGTTTGATATAGCGAGAATATGGAGCTCATACACACCTTCGTTTTATTCTTTGTCATTTATTTTTTATAATAATTTAATTATTTAGTGCAGATGATATTTATTTGACCTAAAGTCAGATTCAATTCTGATAGCTTGTAATGTAAATCAATGATATCTTCATAACTGTGTAACAGACTACTTTCATAAAACACATTAATATCGTAGCAGTTTGATGATCAAATCTCTGTAGTTTTAACATATTATGCAATGCTATCCAGTGATTATCGAGACATGAAACAAATAAATATTCCACAAAGGCTTGATAGATAATATTTGACTCACATTTCAACATGAATTTTTTTTTTTTTTTTAAGTATGGATAATCAAGTAAATCAAAGTTGCTTCTGTCTAATAAGTGTCCATCTTTATAGTGTCCATCAATAAGTGTTATCCTTGTTTACTAAAAAAGTCAGTAGATTTCACAGCAAAGTCATGTGATCCACGAGCTGAAGGTGGATGTTTTTGCAGATTATTTACAACACGTTTTCAATAAAGTTGATCATTTAGAAGCCTTCAAAATATTAAATAAGATACAGTAGGCTTTATAGGGTTAACCATATTTTGTTGCAATAGAAATCTGTGGTCAGATCACACGCAATCATTTGTTCCTCTTCACACATTTAATTCATTTTCATTAAAAAGGCTGGGTTTTCCATGTCAGAATCAGTGTTTTCTGTTCCAATCTGTAATGTTCTGCTTTTTGAGCTTGTTCTGTAGCGAACGGAAATGGTCCACTGAAAATGCATCTGTGCATAAACGGCGACTAAAGCCATGAAAGTTTAATTGAATTTGCATGCTCTACTAATGTATCGTGCTCTGTGTGGCTGAGCGTTAAAAACAGTCATGTCACCTAGGTTTAGGATGCTGCACAGCGATTCACATTTAGGACTTGCATTTACATCAATGCATTCAGCAGATGCTAAGCATCTTGCATTGCATTCAAGATATATATTTATAATTTCATGCTTTCCGTAGGAATCAAGCCCATTACCTCACCATTGCTAACGCTCTTCTTGTGATTTGTATAGTAAAATAGTGCACAAGCAGAAGTTTTTGTATGCATGCTCACAGTTTGCACGTGATTTCCCCTTTAAGTGGATAAATCCTATTGGACACTTTTGCTTTTCCTCCCCCTCTGTTGTTGCTATTCCTTCAGCTGAATGAGAAGGCAATGTAGGTCAGAAAGTGCCTGGTGCTCTTGCAGCTGCTGTCCTGTAGCCTCAGACCACTCAGCCTCACTCTGTATCTCCATACGCTGATTTCACAGAGCTGATTACACAGGTTATCTGTCGCCTGTAGTCAGCGAGCCTCTTTCCACCTGCCTTGGCTGATGTCTTGTCCTTGCTCTCTAGGTGTCATTTACTCATTTTAAAATGCTGTTTCCTCATATTGCTCTTTGAATCATCAGGTCAAGCATGACCCTGTGACCCAGAACGAAGGGGCTCATGCAGCAGGAGATGCTGGCGGTGGTGGTAGTGCAGTGTGCTCACAGGTAAGTGCTGTATCTATTTGCAATAGTCTCCCACTAAATTAGACTCATTTTGTTGATGGTCTCATGAACAGAAGTGTTCTCCGGTGGCCCTTTTTCAGCCAGTGGGTGCCAAGGATTTCAGGACCTTTTTAAAAAGCCCTTTCAGTCTATGCCAAGAGCTTCAGTGTGCTTTGAATAATAATGATTTTTGAATGCAGATGCTAATGGTTTGATTGTTCATCATAGAGACCTAGTTAGACTTTGAAATTCTAAGCAGAAACAGGAGGGTTTTTTGTACTTCATACTGTTTCACTTGCATTAAGCTTGCATGGTATTTTTCAGACAGATGGTGTGAGCGGTATGTCACTGGATTAGGTGCAGGGATCGAGTTTAATACTAGAGCCATACATTGTTTACTAAGCACAGAGATTTGCCTGGATTTTGTGTTTGCAAATAAAATGTTATTCTTTTTTTAATCTGTTTGTATGTATTTATGTATTTATGATCAAAATGTGTTTTCATTATAATACAAATTCAGTGATACAATAAAACACAATGCTTTCCCTTATCTTAACATATTTTTTTTGCTCAGAATATTGTATCAAAGAAATATATTATAAAAACTAATTCATAAATATGATTGTACTTTTATAAATGTAATAAATATAATTATCAATATAATTGACATATTTATATTTCAATTTATACATTTTATGTATATTTCAATTTATAAACTTAAATTTAAATGTCAATTTAATTTTAAATATTCACATATGTCTATGCATAATCTCTACATTAAAAGACTTTGTGGACATGCTGAAGATAGGTCTGATGTAAACAATAGCCCCTTTCTCACAGTAATCCCAGTAACCCCCTTAAAATTAACAGAATAAATAAACAAATTTGCTGCACAATCAATGGTGCTCTGGCTTTTTTACTGTTAAGACATCAGCACCAAAATACCGGTAAATTGTGATGCCAGTCATCGGAAATGATCTTTAAATGCTGTGCGGTAGTCTTCATTCACCCACGTAAGAAGTGCTTTCTATCATTTTTATATCTGTTCATTTGAACAAAATTTGTGACATCTGGGTACAGGTGTAGGGGGATGATTTCCCAGAACGCAGTTTTGTTTTATCATAAAAACATAAGATGCCCTTAAAGGTGCACTATGTAGTATTTTTGCAGTAAAATATCCCAAAACCACTAGGCCAGAGTTATATATTTTGTTCAGTTGATTACTTACAATATCCCAAATGTTTCCAACTATTTGTAAATTGAAAATTGCTATTTTAACCAAGGACCGGGACGTGTCAGCATAGCGTCTGAGGGAGTTGCCCGTCAATCGTGTCATATCTGCGTTTCCCTCTGTGTTATTCTGCAGAATCGCTTTTCTCTTAGCAGTGTGAACATGTCACAGCAGCGCCGAGCGAACGCACAGAGTAACGTCACCTAGTCCTATTTTCCACCGGCTGTGGGGTGAAGACCACATGTCCCAAGATGCTGCGCTCAAATTTGGCGTCATCAAACTACACCTTTGTTTAGAATAGGCGCCCTCCAATGGACGGAAAGTTGCACCTTTAATAGTATCTACTGCACATTCGCAGTGCTGATGAATGGAAAAGAAGAGTGACACGCTGAAAAAGCTGAAATGCTGAGACACAACGCAATCGTCAAAGATGTCTGTCTAGCTGGTGCATATTTACATAGAAAAACTACTAAAAAGCAGCGGAGCTCACTGTAAGCAGTGCGGAGTAATCGTCACGGTGTTCGGACCTTGTTTGCAAATCTTCATTCTTTGTTCACACACAGCATCATGACGGGAGTTTACTGGTAATCTTACAACTTCTCATGAATTAAATTTACCGGTATTTTTGTAAAGGTCCTGTTCACACATGGTTTCTTAACAGTAATTTGCTGGTAATTTACCTGTAAAGACTGTATGTTTGAAAGGGGCTAATGACATTTTGTAGGGTGTGTAATATCTACAATTGATAAATATATGTAAACTTTTGGAAAGGTGTTTGGGTTTGCTGAAGACCTGCAAGTTGTTTCAATCTGCCTTGGATTTATTTTACCTGACAGGGCTCAAGTTCTCGCGTCGACCATGACACCTCCAGTGAGATGAGCAGTGCGGGAAGTTACTCCGTTCCACGCCGACTGACTAGCCATCTAGGCACTAAGGTTAACTAATGCTAGATTTTCAATGTTTCATTCTCAATGCAATTTTTTTTAAAATGAAATTTAAAAACAACAGCTTGGAGTGAATGAAGTTTGCATATGCTTAGGTGGAAATGGTGTACTCTCTGCTGTCCATGCTGGGGACCCATGATAAAGATGACATGTCTCGCACCCTTCTGGCCATGTCGAGCTCTCAGGACAGCTGCATTGCCATGCGCCAATCCGGGTGCCTGCCGCTGCTCATCCAGCTTCTCCATGGCAACGACAAGGACTCTGTGTTGCTCGGAAATTCTCGCGGCAGCAAAGAGGCCCGGGCGAGGGCCAGCGCCGCCCTGCATAACATTATCCATTCACAGCCCGATGACAAGCGCGGCCGGCGGGAGATCCGCGTGCTCCACCTACTGGAACAGATCCGAGCTTACTGCGAGACCTGCTGGGAGTGGCAAGAAAGCCATGAGCGCGGCGTGGACCAGGACAAGAACCCAAGTAAGACTTAAAATATCCTGTGCTGATATTCAAGGTGTCAGGAATAGCACAGATATGTGACATGCCGTCCTCGTGATATCATTTTTAGTTACAGTACTGTGTGGATTAATAGAAGGGTTTTCTCATCCTTGTGTTGGTTTCAAAATCTACAAAACAAATAATTAACAATTTCTAACTCTTATTTCAGTTTAGTGATTTTGTTTCAGTTAGCTGCCAAGGCAATATTAAGTGCTAGGTTTTAATGTATATATATTTTCTCATAATTATACTTCATTTTCCCCACACTTAATTTCAACGAGAACCAGATTGAATAGTTTCAGTTTTAGTCTTAATTTTAGTTAACAATACAACCCTGTTATGTATATTAAATTGAATTGCATTGATTATGATGCATCTGCATTACCCATTAAAAAAACAAAAAATATTTCAACCACTGTAATATGTGCCTATATTTCCTAAGTATATTGCAGTAGTAAATGCCAGGCTTCTTGGTTCATTCCCATATACTAAAGACACTTGATTAATTTATAAATGTGATTCATATTAAATGCTCTGATGGGAAGGAGTTGAATGGATGACTCTTCTAAGTGGGTTGACACATATTTAATACATGTGGAGCTGTACAACCTCATTAATGTACTTTTGCCTCCGTTGCAGTGCCTTCACCAGTCGAGCATCAGATATGCCCAGCGGTTTGTGTTCTCATGAAACTTTCATTTGATGAAGAGCACAGGCACGCAATGAATGAGCTTGGTAGGTTTTCCAAACGTGACATAAATTAAACTTGGCCACCCAGTTTTTTCTTTGGTATACACTGACTATTTCAATATATTGTTTATGCAGGTGGACTTCAGGCAATCGGGGAGCTCCTGCAGGTAGACTGTGAGATTTACGGTCTTACCAATGATCACTACAGTGTTACACTAAGACGATATGCTGGCATGGCTCTAACTAATTTAACCTTTGGAGATGTAGCTAATAAGGTGCGTTATTTCTCTCATCATTGTCTTTGAGAGTGGACTGTCCATATATTGTTTTTTGTTCAATTAATTGTTACTTTCTTGTTTTGTCTTCAGGCTACACTTTGCTCAATGAAAGGTTGTATGAGGGCCATGGTAGCTCAGCTAAAGTCAGAGAGTGAGGACCTACAGCAGGTATAACTCTTTGGAAATACATGTCATATTTTGTATGTGTTGCATTGCATATTTACATTATTTCAAAAATTAAGCCCAAAAATATCCTGGTCATTTTATAATGCATGTCACCAAGAAGAGAGACAATAATGCAAAACATTTTGAACTGCTTTGGGTAATTAAGTGTGCTCCGGATGGCAATGTTTCTAATTTGTATTAAGAGACTTTGTACTGCTTTAGGTAATTGCCAGTGTTTTGAGGAACCTTTCATGGCGAGCTGATGTGAACAGTAAGAAGATTTTGCGAGAGGTCGGCAGTGTTAGGGCCCTGATGGAGTGTGCCTTAGAGGTTCAGAAGGTGAGGTTTCTCTAAAGCTCTCTGATAAATTCTGTAATTGGAATGCAGACGAGCCATTTAATCATTAAGGACATTGTTTTGTTCCTACAGGAATCAACATTAAAAAGTGTCCTGAGTGCCCTTTGGAACTTATCAGCACATTGCACTGAAAACAAAGCTGATATCTGTAACGTTCCTGGAGCTTTGGCATTTTTAGTGAGCACTCTAACATACAGAAGCCAAACCAATACACTTGCCATCATAGAAAGTGGTGGTGGCATCCTGAGAAATGTGTCAAGCCTCATCGCCACAAATGAGGAGCACAGGTAAAGTATGCTTTAAAAAAGCTGCATAGGCTCACAGAAGTTAAATTTGTTCAAATGGGAACAAACCATTTCCTCTTTTTTGTTTATTTCAGGCAAATATTAAGGGAAAACAGCTGTCTTCAGACTCTTCTTCAGCACCTTAAATCGCACAGTCTGACAATAGTGAGCAATGCCTGTGGAACACTGTGGAACCTCTCGGCTCGGAATGCAAAAGATCAGGAGGCATTATGGGACATGGGTGCAGTTAGCATGCTGAAGAACCTCATTCACTCCAAGCACAAGATGATAGCTATGGGAAGTGCAGCTGCTTTGAGAAACCTTATGGCAAATCGCCCTGCCAAGTATAAGGATGCGAACATAATGTCCCCTGGATCCAGTCTGCCATCCCTGCATGTAAGAAAACAGAAAGCACTAATTGAAGAGCTAGATGCACAGCAACTATCTGAAACCTTTGATAACATTGACAACTTGAGCCCGAAAGCCTCCCATAGGGTCAAACCAAGACATAAGCATAATGTCTATGGCGATTTTGATGGTGTCTGTCGATCAGATGGCTATAACCCCAATGGAGTCGGTGTTCGCTCACCTTATATGAACACCCCTGTGCTCTCAAGCCCATCCTCTCGAGACAACAGAGGAAATGCAGAAAGTGTACGAGCCGAAAGGGACAGAAGTCTAGATCGAGAGCGAAGGGGATACCATCCAGATCCTGAGGCTTCCAAGAGAATGATTCCCACGAATGCAGCTCAAATTTCGGTGGGTATGGAGGAAGTACAGAGCATGCACTTAAGTATGGATGATAGAACCGCAGGATCCACACCAGACCCTCACGTCGTGCAAGAAGACATGATCCGGCGACAAACTCCTATTCATGGTCACCAAAACATGTACAACTACAGCAAAACTGACCCATCAGGCAGACGGTGTCCACTGCCCAAACTGGAGTCCACAGCTTCTAATGACAGTCTAAATAGTGTCAACAGCACCGATGGCTATGGAAAGAGAGGTCAAATGAAGCCCTCAGTTGATTCCTATTCAGAAGATGATGAAGGCAAATGCTGTGTCTACAGAAAATATCCCGCAGACCTTGCCCATAAGATACACAATGCAAATCACATGGAAGATGACAATGGAGATCTTGACACACCTATTAACTACAGTTTAAAATATTCTGATGAGCAGCTAAACTCTGGTCGACAAAGCCCAAGCCAGAATGAAAGGTGGGCAAGGCCTAAGCTCCTTGATGATGAAATGAAACGGCCAGATCAGAAACAATCGAGATCACAAAGCCCAGGATACCCCATGTACACTGAAGGCAACAGTGAAGGAGAAGATAAACTAAAAAAGTACCAGCCCAGGTTTGTTCAACAGGACCTGACTGGATTTAGATCAAGGGGTTCAACCGAGCAAATTAACAGTGGGTCAAGTCATGGACTTAATAAAAAAATCTCTCAAACCATCTGCACGGTTGATGATTATGCTGACGACAAACCCACAAACTACAGCGAGCGCTATTCAGAGGAAGAACAGCTTGATGAGCAAACTCCTAACTACAGCATGAAATACAATGAGGATCATCATGTAGAACAGCCTATTGATTACAGTTTGAAGTACTCTGATGCCTCTTCCAAGAAGGCCATGTTTGGTCAATCAAAGACATCTTCTACCCAAAGTTCTGTCAAAGACCATTTAAGCCAAGATAGTTCCTCCTCTGTGGCATCTTTAAAGAATCAGGGTAGGCAAAAGCAACTCCACCCTTTCTCTGCTCAAAGCAGATCAGGACCCACGAGAGCAGTTCAGAAGAACCCAACATGCAAGGCTCCCACAATAAATCAAGAAACAATACAGACGTATTGTGTGGAGGACACACCCATTTGTTTCTCACGTGGTAGCTCTTTATCGTCATTGTCTTCAGAGGAAGACGAAATGGAGAGCTGCAAACGTAATGTCAACTCGGCCAACAACTACCCAACTCTACCTATATCAGAAAAAGAATCCTCTAGTAACATTGCACCTGACCAACGCACAGCTGAGAGCCAATCATCAGTCCATTATGCTCGCATCAAGCCTCCACGAAATCACTTGGGACATGGAGATGGTTCCAGGCATCACAAAACAGTGGAATTTTCATCCGGTGCTAAATCGCCATCCAAAAGTGGTGCCCAGACACCTAAAAGTCCCCCTGAACATTATGTGCAAGAGACTCCACTTATGTTCAGCAGATGCACATCTGTCAGCTCCCTTGACAGTTTTGAGAGTCATTCCATTGCTAGTTCTGTACAGAGTGAGCCATGCAGTGGGATGGTCAGTGGGATTATCAGTCCGAGTGATCTGCCTGATAGCCCTGGACAGACAATGCCTCCAAGTCGCAGCAAGACACCACCACCTCCACCACCCCGATCCACATCAGTAAAACAAAAAGTAACTGTGCCACCCCACTCAGAAAAACGTGATTCGGTTCCAAGACATGCGGTTGTAAGTGCTGCTGTACAGAAAGTTCAGGTTTTACCAGATAATGATACTCTTTTACATTTTGCAACAGAAAGCACCCCAGATGGTTTCTCTTGTGCTTCGAGCCTTAGTGCACTAAGTTTAGATGAACCCTTTATTCAGAAAGATGTTGAGCTGAAGATAATGCCCCCTGTTCATGAGGATGACCAAAGTAATGAGGTAGAGCTTGAGAAAGAAGACATCCAAGAGCCTAAAGTTCAAGAGAAACCACCATTAACATCTGATGCCGGAAAAGACATCTTGGATGACTCAGATGATGATGATGATATAGAGATTCTAGAGGCTTGTATTAACTCCGCAATGCCAACAAAATCATCAAGAAAACCGAAAAAACAATCACCCTCAAACACCTCAAGAATACCACCACCTGTGGCTCGCAAACCAAGTCAGCTCCCAGTTTATAAATTGTTGCCACCACAAAACCGAGGGCAACAGCAGAAACATGTAGCCCTAACACACGGTGAGGACATGCCCCGGGTATACTGTGTTGAGGGAACACCCATTAACTTTTCCACAGCAACATCTCTCAGTGACCTCACAATTGATTCACCCCCAAATGAGTTGGCTGGTATTGAAAGTTCAGCTTCCCATGCAGAAGTATCTGGTCAAAGACGAGACACTCTGCCAGAGGGAAAAAGTGCAGAAGCTAAAGATACAGGTTTATCACCTTCCATGCAGTCTGCTTTGGCTGAGAACGAAGGGGACGATATTCTTGCCGAGTGTATCAATTCAGCAATGCCCAAAGGCAAAATTCACAAGCCATTTAGAGTGCAGAAGATGCCTGATCAGGCTCAGCATCCATCCACCGCCACTGGCAGTCTAGTTCAACAGGACCTGGAAAAGAAAAAGCCGACTTCACCTGTAAAGCCTATGCCACAAAGCAATGAGTACAGAGCAAGGATGCTCAAACGGCCAGAGGCTCCTAATAGCTTGCCAGAAGCAGCATCATATCCAGATAAAAACAAAGAAACCAAAAAGCAAGAGCCCAAAATAGTCACAAGAGAGTTTGCTGATAAGCCTGCTAATCCTGAGGAAAGAACACGTCCTGGGTTTGCCTTTGATTCTCCGCATCATTACACACCAATTGAGGGCACACCTTATTGCTTCTCTCGCAATGATTCGTTGAGTTCACTTGACTTTGAGGATGATGATCTTGACTTGTCTAAAGAAAAAGCTGAACTACGAAAAGATAAAGAGCAAAGAAAATTTCCCTCTTTGAAGTGCAGTGTAGAACAGCCAGTAAACACCAACAGGGTATCCGCATTTCAGACGGCTCCAACAAAACCCATTCAAAAACCAGTAAGTTTCCCACAAGCACCCAAAGAAAATACAGTTGCAGTGTGCGATGAGAAGCAAAAGTTTTCCATTGAAGACACACCTGTATGTTTTTCAAGAAACTCATCACTTAGCTCATTAAGTGACATTGACCAAGAAAACAACAACAAAGACTGCTCACACAAAGATGATGCAACTCAGATAGAAGTGCCTAGGCCACAAGCCTCTGGTTATGCGCCAAAGGCCTTTCACGTGGAGGACACCCCTGTGTGCTTTTCTAGAAATAGCTCCCTTAGCTCTCTCAGTATTGATTCTGAAGATGACCTTCTCCAAGAATGCATCAGCTCTGCAATGCCAAAGAAAAAGAAACAACCGACAAGAAGTAAGGCTGAGGAACAAGGGGGTAAGGAAGAAAAGAGCATATTGGCAGATGGCATTTTAGCAGAAGAACCAGATCTTATATTAGATCTCACAGACACACATAGCCCTATTTCAGAGCAAGCCTTATCACCAGACTCTGAATCATTTGATTGGAAAGCCATTCAAGAGGGTGCCAATTCAATAGTTAGTAGTCTACATCAGGCTGCAGCTAGTCTCTCCAGACAAGGTTCTTCTGATTCAGACTCTATTCTCTCTCTCAAATCAGGCATCTCCATTGGATCACCTTTCCACCTACCTTTAAATCAAGATGACAATAAGCCTGCTACAAATAAAGGGCCAAGAATACTAAAACCTGGTGAGAAAAGCACTTTAGAGGCCAAAAAGAAAGAGGATGACTCCGTTAAGAGTCTGAAAGGTGGAAAGAAAGTGTATAAAAGTCTAATAACAGGAAAGCCCCGACCCAGCCTAGAAAGTGTGTCCTCTCAGCACAGACAAGCTCAAGCTCCAGTGATCTCTAGAGGCAGGACAATGATTCATGTTCCTGGTGTGAGGAGCAGCTCTCCTAGCACCAGTCCTGTACCCAAAAAACCTCCGCCGCGTGGCCAAATGTCAAAACCACCATCCCAGGCACCAGGTCCTGGAAACTCTCCAAGAACCATGAAAGTCCCAGCAAATTCTGAGCCTAGTCCTGCCAGGGACCCACCATCTTCTCAAGGAGGGTCAAGTAAAGCTTCCTCTCGATCTGGGTCTAGAGACTCTACTCCTTCTAGACCAGTTCAGCAATCTCTAACAAGGCCCATGCAGTCTCCTGGTCGTGCCTCAGTTTCACCTGGTAGGAATGGTTTGAGCCCATCTAACAAATTATCTCAACTTCCTCGCACTGCTTCCCCCGGTGCTGCTTCAACAAAATCTTCGGGATCCGGACGCATGTCTTACACTTCTCCAGGGAGGCAACTGGGCCTGCAAACACCAACAAAGCAGAGTGGTTTACAGCGAAGTGCAAGTGGAATTCCAAGAAGTGAATCTGCCTCAAAATGTCTAAACCAGTGTGGAAACACAGGCCCTTCAAAGAAGGCAGAGTTGTCCCGAATGTCATCCACAAAGTCAAGTGGGAGTGAGTCTGACCGGTCCGAGAAGCCTGGACTTGTTCGACAGTCAACATTTATCAAAGAAGCCCCTAGTCCAACACTAAAAAGGAAACTAGAGGAGTCTGCATCTTTCGAGTCCTTGTCCCCTTCATCTCCAAGCCAGTCACAGACTCCAGTATCTAGTCCATCCTTACCAGATATGTCACTTACTCTACCTTACCAAGAAAGCGGTTGGAGAAAGTCCCCTCATGGTCAGAACTCTTCAGAGAATGGTGATAGCAAGTCACTCCGAAGGCATGACATCTCCCGATCTCATTCAGAAAGCCCTTCCAGGCTCCCAATCAACAGGACGGGGACATGGAAAAGGGAGCACAGCAAACATTCATCGTCTCTACCAAGAGTAGGCACTTGGAAAAGAACGGGCAGCAGCTCTTCCATTCTCTCTGCTTCATCTGAGTCAAGTGAAAAGGGGAGAAGCGAAGATGAGCGGCAACCTGCTAATCCACCTCAAAAATCAGGTAAAGAGGGGGGCCTGGAACGCAAAGGAACATGGAGGAAAATGAAAGAGAGTGAATCCTCATATGCATCTTCTATGACTTTAGACTTACCAGATTCAACTGGTGATGCTGCTCATTCAATGGGTGCTGCTATGTCCAAGACAGAAGATGTTTGGGTGAGAATTGAAGACTGTCCCATAAACAATCCAAGGTCTAGTAAATCACCCACTGCAAACACACCTCCTGTTATTGACAGTCAGTCAAGCAAAGGGCTTCCTTGTGACAGGGACTTAAGTGAATCACACTCAAAACAGCCACTAGCAAGTGAGAATGCAGCTGTGACCCACCTGGGTTCAGAAACAAATCTGAATTTACTCAGGAGCAGCGAGTCTCTTGATAAAAAAGTCACCGACATCAAGCCTGCACCAAGTAATCCAAACATTTGCACAGAGGTCCATGAATTCCCAGTTGCTGAACGCACACCATTTAGCTCAACTAACTCTAGCAAACACAGCTCCCCTAGTGGTGCCGTGGCTGCTAGGGTAAGTCCTTTTAATTACACACCAAGCCCCAGAAAGAGTAGTGCTGACAGCGCAACTCCTAGACCATCTCAGATCCCAACACCTATTACAAGCAATGCAAAAAAAAGAGACACTAAAGGAGACACAACTGAAAGCGGGTCTTACATTGTTACCTCTGTGTAAGTTTGGACATACTCATAGACCTTTATTTTGACAAACATAAAACACTTATTACAGACTCTGGCCTTGATAATAATTGGCTTTGTGTTTTTGGGGAGACAAATGGCCACTTTCTTAGAACTTGTTGTTGCACCCTGTGTTAAACAACCTAGTCTTGCTGGTTGATTGCTGTTTAAGCTAAAGTTGGTTTCAAATCCAAAGAAACAGCAGTAGGGAGACATCTGAGGGCAAAAATGTTTGACAATTTGTACTGTACAGATTTGATTATGTATATATTTAATTTAACCGCACATCAGGATCCTGTATTTAGCTTGAACTGACAAGAATTATGTTTGATGGTGGAATATTTGGGATGCTGTTAAACTTCTGGTGGAATTCAATACTATTGCATTTGAGTTTTAAAAAAAACAAACCAACTGTAAACCTGTATTAATTCGAATATTAAACTCATTCTTACTGTTGGATATTGTATGTTACATAATGGATTTTCTCCTTGCATGAACCGATTCAGTGGTATAGTATTTCCTATAAAGATAAACATTTCTGTGGACATATGACCTGTACTGATAGCTGTAGTGTAACATTTTACACTTTTGTGTGTGCGCTTTTGACAGCAGGAAATAACCCTCAAAACTGTTGAATGATGATGTTGACGGTTGACATAGATTATATTAAAAAGACATAGTTTCATTGCTCTGCTGTTTGTGTATAGTTGTTGCCAGGCGAGGCGGGTGTCTTTTCAATGAAAGACTGAAGTAATGTTTGAAAATTAAATTATTCCTGTAGGTTTTGGTGTTGGTACCTTTTTAAAAGCTCATTTGCTTTCCCTTTTATTTAGTAATTAAGCACATAATTAGGTTCAACTGTTTTGCCAAAACCACGGTGTAAATAATCACATTTTATTTGAGTTTGTAATTTTTATTTTTCTCATGCAATAAAGTGGGCAAATCAATGTTTACAAATATTTCCAATAAAAAATATTAAATCTACACAATAAAATGTATCATTTTTGTGACTATGGCTTGATTGTTTATTCCAGACTTTGTATGTTTTAATGATTTATTAATCTGGGGAGGAAATGCACACCGTTGAACGAACTTAATTAAATTAAGGAAAACTTTAATGCTTTTCCAACAAAATCTAATGGGTTTAGAAATTATTTGTTGTAATCTTGTTGTATAAACTTAATTTATCTCGTCAAAACTAGTATAAAAATCATGTCATTCCATCTAGATAAAGTAGGATAAAGAGGGGTAGGACTGGTGACCATATTTAATCGGAACTGTCACATTAATTTAGTTTCTTTATTTCTTTAAAAACTATTTGTCAACTGCTTGGTCACTAGCTAATTGTAACATGTAAGTAATAATCAAGTAAAGCATTTCTTATCAGTGGCATTAGTACAGTTACAGCTCATTGAGAACAGAACAGCCTAACCACAAGCTCTATACTTCACGATAAAGGTAACCTCAAAAGATCGACAACTTTTAAATGTCAAATATAACATCAAACATTAACAGGTTTTTCCCTTTACTAAAAAACATTAAACTGCACTTAATTTCAACATTTACTATCCCTATGCAAAGCATGCTGGGAACTAGAAATACACTGCCCAGTTCAGTCAGCACAAAATAAATGATGTAAATGTAGTCCCAACATAAATGGCTTAAAATTGTACACATTTTAGTTAATTTAATGTAATAAAATTGAGTAAAATGGCAATTAAGTAAAGAACTAAAGATTTGTGTTGTTTCAGCTTATTTAATTTAAGCAAACAGCTAGAATAGTTTTTTTGAGTGCAATCTACGTTTTACCCAGTTTAAATGAGTAATCTCAATTGTCTAATACTTTTTGGGTGCTCTGTTATTTAGTTTTTCAAGGGAAAAGAAAAAATACTTTATCTATTCTGTATTTACAGAACTCTAAACTCATGGGTCATTTAAAGTAAACCAACTCATCTTTTGGCAAGGCAAACAAATATCTAAATTCCTTTCTGATTCGCATGTAGTCAGCTCTTAGGAATGCAATAATCACCAACAGTCACGCTGACTATAACAAACATCAATTTGTAAATGGTTTCCGGATTATGATGCTGTTGCCATATATAGTATGAGTTTAATTAGATTGTCTCGTGACTAGTTTAGAAACTTGCTGTTCGTTTCGGGGGTTTCGGCTGGTCACAGACTTTTCTACATATTACAGCAAATAATGACTGGCAATGTTACAAGTTGTTGATATCCACAACGTCTCTGCTTCTCTTATCATGGTTTTGTTTTACCACTCTTTAAAAGAGTAAACCCAGAATATGAGAGATTATATTAGCGTCAAAGGTTAGTTTGTGCTGCAAGGTCAACATTCTACATAGAATAATGACTCTGAAATTGTCTGTTTAATAAGTATTCATGCAATTACCACAACAGTTCTTCTGTATGTTCAGTTCTATGTCAGTTCTTTCATCTAATGATTAGGACTTCCTCCCATTTCCTGTGGTTCCGCCTTGAAGTGGTGAAAGGGGTGAAGTATCGCTAGCAAGAGCAGCGCAGCTGGTGAAGTGAGTACAGTTTTTTTTATGGCAGTATGTAATATGCATAAAATATTAAATAAATGTTTAGTCAAAGTAAAATTTCTTATGTTCCTCATGTGTGGGATAAAAGCATCTGTTAAATGTTTGACAGATAATATGTGATATTTGTAGGATAAACGGAGCACTTTGGACAGCATCAACTCCAGCAAAATGAACCAGACATCTGAGGACGATTACAACTACTCAAGTGGATATGATTGTCTGTGGTGTGCAAATGAGAGCGAGGTGAGCCCAGTGGAGGTGAGCAATTCTATGAGGGTGATTTCTCTGTTCATCTACAGCCTGACGTTTCTCCTCGGAGTTCCCGGAAACATCTTTGTTGTGTACATTGCTGGAATGAAGATGAAGAGGACAGTCAATACAATATGGTTTCTCAATCTAGCGACTGCCGACCTCTTTTGCTGCCTCTCCATTCCGTTCAACATGGCGGAGATCCTCCTCGACCATCACTGGCCGTATGGGTCCGTCATGTGTAAGATTCTCCCCTCTGTTATAGTTATTAACATGTTTGCCAGTGTTTTCACCTTGAACTTGATTAGTCTAGATAGGTTCACCCAGGTGATCACACCGGTTTGGGCTCAGAATAACCGCAGCTTGTTTGTTGCGCGGCTGTCCTGTGTAGTGTCATGGGTTCTGGCTCTGGTGCTCAGCTTGCCCTTTATGATATTAAGACAGGCTTACACCGATGAAGATTTTAACATCACACTCTGCACGTTTCATTCTGATGAGGACGTTACAACATCTGGAATGCTCAGATCATCTAGAATCATCAGAATTGTGTTTGGCTTTTTGATACCGCTCGTATGCATCACGTCATGCTATGGAATCATCGCACGCAAGCTAGGCAGGAGTCAGTTTCAGTCTGGCCGAGCGTTTCGCATCATGTTGGCTGTCGTTGTGGCGTTTTTTCTGTGCTGGCTGCCGTATCACGTGGTGGACTTGATAGTAATGTATGGAGGGGAATCGAGTATGGAGGGGGCAGTGGCAGTGGATCCATTGGTCATCTCTTTGGCGTTTATCAACAGCTGCCTAAACCCCGTTCTGTATGTTTTCATGGGGCAGGATTTTAAGAACAAAGTTAAACTTTCTCTGAGACACATTTTTGAAAAGGCTTTCGCTGAGGAGGGAACACAAATATCCCGATCCACCCAGTCGCAACAAATGCACTCAATGTTGTGAACAGATTTTTCTCTGCACTTTCAAACGAGACTCTTTTCAATTGCTTTGATATTTTGTATCTAATGCAAGGCCATACAGACATTTTTGAGTGCAACTTACGTATGTCCAAATACTTTTTGGTTTCTTTGATGAGATTGTTTTATTATTCCCAGAAAAATTTTCTCGACCAAATTCTATTGTGAACTATCTTGACAAAAACAAAAAAAAATCTTTATTTTGCTTTAAATATTAAAGGGTTAGTTCTCCCAAAAATGTGTTTTTTTTTCATTAATTACTCACCCTCATGTCGTTGGACACCCGTAAGACCTTCGTTCATCTTCGGAACACAAATGAAGATATTTTTGTTGAAAGCTGATGGCTGAGAAAGGCTTCAGAAAGGCCTCCATTGACATTCAGTACATTCCCACTGACCCACTCACAAGACCCATAAAGGCACTAAAGACGTCGCTACAAAGTCCATCTCACTACAGTGGCTGTACAATAATTTTACAATGTGACAAAAATTGTTATTGTGCGCACTAAAATCAAAATAACGACTTTATCCACTAAGTTATTGTTATTGTTATTGTTAACTCGACGCATGCGCGAGAATATGACGCAGCTCCGCCGTTCAGATACGTGACCTGGAAGAGGAGCAGCGCCGCTATCGCCTGAGTTCACGTCCGAGACCTAAACGGAAGACAATAACTTGGCGGATAAAGTCGTTATTTTGATTTTTTTTGCGCACAAAAACTATTCTCGTTGCTTCGTAAAATTATTGTACAGCCACTGTAGTGAGATGGACTTTGTAGCGACGTCTTTAGTGCCTTTATGGGTCTTGTGAGTGGGAATGTACTGAATGCCAATGGAGGCCTTTCTGAAGCCTTTCTCAGCCATCAGCTTTCAACAAAAATATCTTCATTTGTGTTCTGAAGATGAACAAACGTGTTACGGGAGTCCAACGACATTAGGGTAAGTGATTAATGAAATCATTTTCATTTTTGGGTGAACTAACCCTTTAAACTTAAGATAGCCTATGCAAAAGGCCTAGCTTATTCTAGCTCTTTTGAGTAGGAAGTGTCCACTCATTTTTTTCTGGTCAGGAAGTTGTGAAACTCTTACAGTGCATCTAAAACATCTGCATTGAAACATATGATAGAGAATGAATATTGTTTTTGTTATTCTTAGCAATGCTCTGTTTTTGTTGTGTTCTTTGTATCGTTAGTTATATGAATGAATTGGGTTTTTGTTGAACAGATTCATGACACTGCACTTTCTAATATGCATTCTTATATTCTGAAATGTTATTATAGTGCATCTTATGTGTGATTTGAGGAAGTTAACGGTTTATACACTGACTGCATGTGGTCTACAGATGCACACTTGTCTTAATTAAAGATATACATGAATATTCTGTCATATGGAACATTCTAGTGTCTGTATATGCAGTACAAACTACTACTACTAATGCTATACCATTGACGTAACATCAGTCAAGATTTTAATATTTTACTGTTTATCATATTGTTTTCAATCATTTTGTAGTTTTGCTAATATTGTTATGCCACATATCACAGTTTGCATTATCATCAAGATGTTATAGCTAAAACTAAGTATACAGTTTTATGTTTTAAGATAGAATTAATGTTTTATGATCATTAAACCTTCATATCAGTGTTATATTTGGGCTGTAACATTTGTCAATGTTGTAATTCTTTGGCCATATCTAATGAGGTTAAACTGTAGGCCATCCTTGTCTTGGTCAAATGTTTTCCTAGCCTTTCTAGTTTAATGTCTCTCGATTTACTCTGCACTCTTTTTTTCTTCACACACAGCCGAATAAAACTATTTTCAACCCAAATCAATTTTTAATGCCATTTAATATATATATATATATTTTATAAATAGCTTTGTATTGGGGTCCAGGTCATCTGGTTGTAATTTACATTGTGAAAATGACAGAGTGATTGGACGTTGTTCTAATTTGCACAAATAATAGGCTTTTTACTTGAATGCCTGCTGAAAAGGCAGTCCTTTGTGTGGGCCAACCAGGACAGCGAAATGCTAAGGAACAGCTTCACATTGTCAAAGTTTGTTGACAATGCAAGGACCACTCACATTTCACATTCTCATTTGTGAGGTCAGGCACTGATGTTGGACGAGAAGGCTTGGCTCATTCATCCCAAAGGTGTTCTGTTGGGTTGAGGTCAGGACTCTGTGCAGGCCAGTCAAGTTCCTCCACACCAAACTCACTCATCCATGTCTTTATGGACTTTTTTTTTTTGCACTGATTTGCAGTCATGTTAGAACATCCCCAAGCTGTTCCCACAAAGTTGGGAGCATGAAATTGTCCAAAATGTCTTGGTATGCTGAAACATTAAGAGTTCCTTTCACTGGAAATATGGGGCAAAGCCCAACCCCTGAAAAACAAGCCCACACCATAATTCTCTCTCCACCAAACTTTACACTTGGCAGTCAGGCAAGTACTGTGTCTCCTGGCAACCGCCAAACCCATCTCCACTGCTCTAGAGTCCGGTGGTGGCGTGCTTTACACCACTTCATCCCACTCTTTCCATTGCACATGCCTTGGATGCAGCTTCTTGCCCATGGAAACCAATTCAATGAAGCTCACAATGCACTGTTCTTGAGCTAATCTGAAGACCCCATGAAGTTTGGAGGTCTGTAGCTATGGATTTCAGAAAAAAGGGGTTTTAACATGTTTAAGTATGGCACAACTGTAAGCGTGTTTTCTGCTCAGCAGAAAATCAAGTAAACTTGATGTTACACTTTATATGGACCAGAAAAGTTGGCACAAAAAGGAGAAGTATGAAGAGGCAACAGGGCCAACACCTGGTCACCAGGACAAAACACACACGGGTCCAAGTTTCGATCAAACAAACGCATCATCTTTTGTTTCTTCAACAAATTTTCCTTTTGACCAGCTAAGTATAAACAACTTCTAAAGCCATTTATGTATTGTATCAAACTCTGAGGTGGATCTGGCCGCATGTAGAACCTCCTGAAGAACAGCCAGTGGTACACACATTTTATGACCATAGACCAACTCATTGGAACTAAAATCTAGACTGTCCTGATCCACCTCATAAGCCGCTAACAATAACCAGGGCAACTCCTTATTCAAGTTACAGTGTGTTTTAATTTCAGACAATAAGGCTGTAGCAAACACTTGAAGGTTTGGTCAGGATAGGCACTAGAGTGGTTTTGCCTCACATCACGCTGCTGCAAGACTTTCTGAAAGATATAAGATACAATCTGATCTCTGGTCACTTTGAACCACCCTAGGAATCCCAAACACAGAAATAAACTGTCAAATGTTTAACAATAGAACGTGTAGTGATTGAACGAAGAGGGTAGGCCGTGGGATATTCCGATTACTGTAAGATAGGCATTCCCTGATTTAGAACTGTCCCACACAATCTACTTAAGTCTTTCGACTACACTGCAAAAATAAGCGATCACGTTTAGGATACGTGTTTTGCTGACTATTTCTCAGAAGAAGAACCCTGCCTCGGTAAAATTTCCTATTTAAACATGTTCCTCTTTTTAATGCATTAGGGTGTCAGTGTAAAAGGCAAGTTTATTCATATTGTGAATTCTTAACAACATTAAGATTATAGGTTTTTCAGTGTTTTTATTTTTATGAACTCCTATAGGGAAAATATCAGCTCCTGCAACTGATCAGTGGTCAACATTTGTAATAAATTCTTCATCTTTAATCATCATTTTTCTCTCTTTTAACAGTCTTCCTGCAGTGTACTAAAAGCAGGCTACTAATTTAAGTAAACTATATATTAAGAAAAATAATCCAAAACTACACCGTGGCGACTTGATTGTCATTGCTGTTTTATACTATGACAAATGTGTCTAATAGCCTAACGTAAAACAACTTTGACACGTTGCTGTGACACTCTTAAACACTGCTAAGAGTAAAGCGTTTCTGCAGAATGAAACCGGAAACTGAGAGTACATAGATATGACACATTTGACAGGCGACGTGCCTCCAGCTCTTTGGTTAAAATAGCAATTTTCTCACAATTTACAAATAGTTGGAAACATTTGGGATGTTGTAAGAACTCAACTGAACAAAATATATAACACCGGCCTAGTGGTTTTTGGATATTTTACTTCAAAAATACTAGATAGTGCACCTTTAATATAACACATACTGCTGTGCCATCCACCACCAGAGGTCAGTATCTCTTACCTGCTGAAAAATGGACTTTCATGTGCATCACCTGTGCTCAGTCTGAGGCTGAGACTACATCGCCTGCTGTGACAGTTAGGCCTACATAAGGTGCGTCTCAATCAGCTTCCTACGTCGCGAATCACTTTATGGTTTACAACAGGGCTGCTCAATCCTGTAACTTGGCATTACAACGTTCTCAATATTTTATTCATGAACAAAAGCATAACTTTTTTTAATATCATGTAAAATACATTATGACAAATACTTTGCTTGTTTCATATACCTGCAACATTTCAGCCATACATTAATTGTTAAAGGAACACTCCACTTTTTTTGGAAATAGGCTCATTTTCCAAGTCCCTTAGAGTTAAGGGTTAACGGTTGAATCCATTCAGCCGATCTCTGTATCTGGCAGTAGCACTTTGAGCATAGCTTAGCATACATCATAGAATCGGATTAGACCATTAACATCGCACTCAAAAGACTTTTACTATATTTTCAAAACTTACTACATTTAAAACTTGACTCTTCTGTAGTTGCATCGTGTACTAAGACCAACGGAAAATGAAAAACACAATTTTTTTTAAGCCGATATAGCTAGGTACTATTTTCTGCGTAATATCACTGCACTGCTGCACCCATTGCATGGCAGCAAAGTTCCCTGATTATTACACCGGAATGAGAGAAGTCCGTTGCTCTTAGTACACGATGTAACTACAGAATAGTAATGTTATGTTTGAAAATATTATCTTTGAAAAAATAAAGTCTTAGTCATTTTTGAGAACGATGCTAATGGTCTAATCTGATTCAATGATGTATGCTAAGCTACGCTAAAAGTGCTACCGCCAGATACAGAGATCGGCTGAATGGATTCAAAAACGGTAAAACTCAACAGTTTAACTCTAAGGGACTTGGAAAATGAGCCTATTTTTTTTTTTAAAAGTGGAGTGTTCCTTTAAGGGAACTTCAGCATCAGTGATCCCTGCCTGGTTTTCACAGGTTTTTAAGGGAGCAAATGTTTTAGCCCACTGGAAGAATTTTGCGATTGAAACAGCCTTATAGTAGCAGACTCCCTGATCAGTAGCCTTGCTCCGCTCTCCTACATACTTCCGCTCAATTTTAATTTTCCATCAGTACGTCGTCTGCGATATAGCCTATTCTCTGGTTTTCTCCGGTCAAAATTTAACTGGTCCAATCAGTGAACAGAGGGAAGGGCTGAGAACGATGACGTTGATGTCGTGCTAGTTTGAGGTTTGAGATGACAGGTCAGGAGGACCAAACGTTACTGTTATGGCAGATCCAATAGTTTTAAAGTCCCAATGAACCAGAAGTAGCAAGTGAGTGTTCTTCAGTGTTGTGACGTTTTTTCAAGTGAAACAGAATATTGAACAGAGGGCAGGGTTTTACCTCAGCGCTCCTCCTCTCTATCTCTCACTCATAGCAGACTAACGGTTGGACAGGAGTGGTTACGCATTTAAACGCAAGCCGTCAAACCGACATCAATATAGTGTTAGTGCCAAGATCTTTCACGTGAATAAAGTCATAGATTCACAAACTTTGCTTGTAATCCCAAATGGTCTAAATGTCTAATGGTCTAGTTCCCTAATGGGGAACTAGTCTGGCCCATCCCGCAAATTACGCCTATGATTGTAACCTTGATCAAGGTAGGCTATCCGCAACTGCCTTCAAGGAAGTAAACGCTTTTCAATGGCGAGTGGCCAGACCCTCTGTCCAAATGAAATGTACGAGAGTCTGGTAGAACCAGCCTCCCTGATGAATTCCTGAACTAGGGAGCTCATGATTGAGACACAAAATGAGTTGCTAATTTTACTTAACTATTATAGATATAAATATCCAACTTTATATTCACATAAAGCAATACTATATGAAACATTTAAGCAATATTATATGAATTATAATCTTCAGAAAATGTTCTAAACAATTTGTCTTGTGATAGCGATAGCCTATAAACTGACTTGGATATTTTTCTTACACAAACCCATCAAATCACTTCAGAAGGCTTTTATTAACCCCCGGAGCTGCGTGGAATACTTATAATGGATGGATGCCCTTTTTGGGGCTTCAAATTTTCTGCTGCCATTCACTGCCATTATAACGCTTGAAAGCGCCAAGACATGTTTTAACATAACTTTGATTGTGTTCATCTGAAAGAATAATGTCACCTAAAATGACTTGAGAGTGAGTAAATCATGGGGTACTTTTCATTTTTGGGTGAACTATCCCTTTAATGGCACAACTGTCCTGTGTAGTGGCCTGAGTTTTGGCCTTAATTCTTAATCCACCCTTTATGATGTTAAGAGAGACTTTGACAGAAAATGAATCAACATACTGAACATACTGTCTGCATCAACAACTTGATGAAGACTCAAACATTTCACGGCATGATCATGATGAGCAAAAGCAAAAAATAATAAAATAATCATATCATATTTAGATGCAATTTTGCTGACAATTATTAAGAAAACTGACTCTTGCAACTTAAAAAAGTTCCTCTTTTTATCACAAAGGGAAGGTTTGCAAATGAAATGAAAGTGAAAATAGAAAGTGTTCTTTTTATTTTCTCTCTCTCTCTCTCTCTTTGCATCTGCACGTGTGTTTTTGTATTATAAATAGTGTAATTATATTGAGCTTGACAAGACCAATATGTCTTAACATAATGAAAAAACATGTCATGTCTTATATCATGTCAGACAGAGCAAACTTATTTTTAAAGAGGGAAATGTTAAAACAGTTTAATAGAAAGCCAGCGACCACGACAAATAATGCATTTGCTCTTTCTCAGTAAAAGCATAAAGCTTCACAGTGAAAGTATGATATTTTTTAATAAAAAACAAAACTTGGTAAGAATATATTCTATGTAACCCAATGAGCCTTACATGAAAGACAAATGCTGGAAGGCAAGATCACATTTAGTTTAATGGTGTGTGTCTGCAACAGCATCCTTGTCTCAAAGGCACAAAAACTAGTTAAGGTAAAGAAATAGACTGTGACTTTTATACTGATATACACTCAGAATAAAAAAAAGGTGTAAAAGCTTGCGGTATAGCCTTTCAAATGTTACACCTTTGTACCTAAAGATAGGATATTAGCACCTCAAATGCTCCAAAAGCGTACATCCTTTCGTACCGTTCCCAACAGCTTTTGTACCTTTTTTTCTTTTTTTTGAGAGTGTATGTCAGGCTCTTCTGAGAAGTGCATTAGAGAAGTGCTTTTGGTTTTTTTCTGACATCTAAACTCTTAAAATCCCCTGAACCCTCTGAGCTCTTCTTATTTGCTCCTCTCTCATGGTCGCGATCACATGTTGGTCCCGGAACTGAAGCCTCTGGATCCACTCTTCACGTAACCTGAAGGAAAACATTTATGATAATTTATGAGTCTTTATGATAGAAATGTTTTACTGCCATATTCTCACATAGACTTTACTTTACACTGGCGAGTCTTATGTTTATTAAATATCGTTTAGTTATATATAATTTATAAAATTGAAGAAAATGTTGGTCTGTGATTCAAATGAATACAGGAATCTTTCATTGAAAAACACAATTTTGTCATGTATTGTAGAATAGAATGGTAACAAGGTCTCAGCTAATGCATTGTGAACATCAACTAACAATGAGAAATATATTTTTATTCAGCAGTGGTTTACTGAAAACCTGTGCCTATCCTTAAATTAATTCAATTATAACTAAAAGTTTCTTAAAGGGGGGGTGAAACACTCAGTTTCAGTCAGTGTCATGTCAATCTTGAGTACCTATAGAGTAGCATTGCATCCTGCATATCTCCGAAAAGTCTTTATTTTTTTTATAATTATATAAGAAAGATGCGCTGTTCCGAGTCTTTCCGAAAAAAGCCGAGCGGGTGGGGGCGTGTCGTGTGAGCGGAGCTAAATAATGACGTGTGCTCGCTGCTGCTATTGTGTTGAGTGCGTCGAGTGCGTCGTAAAGCTGTCATCCCTAACAGCGGGGAAAAAACTTTATTCAAAATAAAAATATGGCTTTTAATCAGATACAGCCATACATCTATGATCCGGAATCAGACCCAGAGGCTGCAGTTGAACAGGAGCAGCAGCAAAAACGACTAGAGCAGGACGTCTCTATGTGGTACGATATACACTAACTATATAATATGCTTAGCGGCTTGTGTTATTTACATATTTATACTTGAATTATATCGTCGTATTTTTGTCTTTGAAGGTGTACATGTGGGAAGTGCAGTTGTGCACGTGTGTTTGTGTGTTTACGCGTGGTTTGTGTAGACAGGTTAAGTTAGTGTTTACATAGAAAGACACGGAATAGTAGCGCATTTGAATGAAGAAGCGTGCTTATTTAGTTCAACATATTTCCCCACTCTTTGTGTATTGTTGAGTGCTTTTACAATACACAAACATAAAGTTACACATATAGTGGCCAGCTAAACAAATGTACACGCACTACACATCGCATGCTCCATTGATCAATTTCTATATATAGTAATATATAGTAACTATACGTGATCATGTTTGGGCTACTTGATGAGCATAGACACAGACATTTGAAGCAGTCTAACTCACCGCCCGCGGTTCTAACGTTGGGACTGCTCCATCCTTCAGCATTAGGCGATTGGAAAATCCGGCGTCATGCTGGGCCATGTTTATGAAACAGTCGGCACCGAAATGCAGCGAACAGATATAAACATTCGCGCAACTCAGTTGCTGATCCGGAAAAGCAAATTACATCCACTGTTGCCTTACCGCGGGGTTTTGGGGGAATCTGTGCAGGACTGTCTTGGTCTGGCAACCAAAAACGCACTTTTTGATGTCATTGTTAATTGTGCACATTACCTGTGCAGCGCAGCCTACGAGCGCTTTGATGGGCATAGCCTGTTGCTTTCGCTCTCTCCCTCTCTCTCTCTCCCTCTCTCTCTCTCACACGCTTCCGGTAGAATTGTCCGTAAGGCCCATACAAGGAAATTCCGCCCCCACTAACGTCAATGGGGACGCATGATCGCAAAAAACTTGCCGAAACTTATGACTAACCGGAAGTAGTATTTTTGACAAAGAAATACTCCCATCAAACGTCCACCTTAACTTTTGAAACTTTGTCCATGTTTAGTATGGGATTCCATGTCTTTAACAGTGTAAAAAGATCAGTATGCATGAAACAGCATTTCACCCCCCCTTTAAATATATCACTATAAACTGTAGGGAGCCCTTACTTGCACATTACTATAATACTAAAGGTAATTTAATATTTAGGCTACCTTTAATATTTACTAATATTTACACACACACACACACACACACTCCCAATTCGTTGTTGAAATATAATCATTTACACACACGGTCTGTCATTTTCATAACAGATTTATATAAACATACATTAAATAAACAAGACATCATTAACAGGGTTAAGTAGAATATAATGAATATATAGCCTAATATAGGTCATATATTCAGTGAAAGAGTCCTTTCTGTCCTTTCTGTAGTGTAGCCTATAGCTACTAACAGCTGTGGAGAGGATATTCGGATCGCCAAAGTCATGTGATTTCATCAGTTTGGCGATTTGCCCGCCCCTGGGGTTTGACACGCCATCAGTTACACTGATTCATGACAGTTCGAGGCTTTGTTTTGAAATCGGTCCACCACTATATTAGTCGTTATTTGTTTTTTGTGTGCACAAAAGCTATTCTAATGGCTTCATAAAATGATTGTAGAGCCACTGTAGTGAGATGGGCTTTGTAACGACGTCTTTAGTAACCTTTGAGAGAGGAAATGACATTGGTGTCAATGAAGGCCTTTCTGAGCATAACGTTAGACCGTAAAGTCAGAGCCATCTGATTTTTAACAAAAATATCTTGATTTGTGTTCCGAAGATGAGCAGACATCTTACGGGTGTTGAACGACATTAGGGTAAGTAATTAATGACAGAATTTTCATTTTTGGGTGAACTAACATTTTAAAACAAACCTACTGTAAACTGTTAAACATTGCATTCGGAACCGTTCGGTATAGCCTACACACCGAACAGAAAGCCCTGAAACGGTTCGTATGAATACATAGGCTACCTTTACACCCCTCCTTGAGAGTGAGTAAATCATAGGGTAATTTACATTTTAAAGTGAACTAATACTTTAACTACGATTTATGAATGCTGTAATATTGTTAATGTTTAGTTCATGTTAACTAGCCTATGGCTGATGTAACCTTATTGTAAAGTGTTACCAATAGAATATAGGCATATATATATATATATATATATATATATATATATATATATATATATATATATATATATATATATATATATATATATATATATATATATATATATATATATACTGTTGTGGCTGTGGTTTATCTGAAAGAACAATCTATATATTCATTACACGCTCGGAAAGCCCAGCTCGCGTCTACAGCTGTCTCTTCAAATTGATTTGAACGAGGTCCAAAGCCTGGAGATTTATACCCATGTTACGTGCTAATCCTCCCTGACCTTCCTGAAGTGACAGTGAGGAAACACTAGAGGGCAGCAAACACAAGCACCAGAAGCCTGTCTGGAATTACCCATCAACCTCTCATGGGGAAGCTTTTCATTTCCAAAAGCAAGACACTATTTATGGATACAAAACTAGGTCAGAAAAAACTATTATGAGTTTCCTCGATAAGGTCCGTTCCTGCAAGTTTGATTTTGTGACTTGTGGTTGTTTATCAAAATTATCTTTTCATTTCAGTTTTTTCGACCTAATCTTTCTTTGCAATTACCGCCACAGAAAATAACAATGAGAGTAACAAATGGAAAGAAAAGCAATACAATATATAAGGTAAATCATTTGAGAAGAGCTTTGACTTCCCGTGATAGACATACACACTTGGATAAAGCGCTGTTCTTCATTCTTGAGTCCTCATTTCCCATCCTCTGATCGTGGCTTTCAATCCTCTCTTCCCAAAACTTCTTCAGTCCGTATTTATCATGTATACGTGCCAAATTAATCATCTGAAACAATGCAACCAGAATATTTCAAAGTGACAGATAGCTGTGCATCAGTGTTTCTGGTATTCCTCCAGACTGAAACGAATCACAATTTTTCATTGGAGCATGCAATATCTGTAGATCCCTATTATACATGGACAAACCATTTTTTACAGGGAATGATTGTATTCCAAGCAAACTAAGACAAAACAAAGCAACTGCACTTGACATGTAATCCATAATCAAGAAAAATGAGAACATTTCCAAGACACTTTACATTAAATTTTAGATGCTACCAAATGCACATGAAGCACAATTTCCCTCTGCCTCTTCTGGGAAGATCCTACTTACAACTTCAGAAGCAGTGTTTGATTTTTTTAGCGCTAATGCAACCAAAGACTATTTTCTTATATATAAGCTTCGTATTCATGCGTGCAAACTACATGATCTAATCCACTAATTTCCTAAATATTACCATTTCTGTTATGACTAGCAGGCAGCATAAAACTCAAATGAAGTACCTTTTTTGTGCAGGCGTTGAACATTTAACCTCCAAACAAGCTTATCTTGCCCTCCACTTTCTGTGAATAGAAAACATCAGAATGCTGAGAAATTTCAGAAGGAAACATTGAAGGGCGAACAAACTGAAGGATGGCTCACAGAAGATCTGCGTGAAGCGTGGCTCTCAGGTACAGGCCATCTGCCGGCCTCGCTGGGCGAGCTGGCAGTTTCTCTTCCCTTCAGTCTCATCATCGTTTATTTCTGGAGCAAAAACACGAAAGACAAATGGAGCTCTGACCTGCAGTATTGGTGTGTTTAAGCCAAGAGGAATGCCACCGTTCCCATTGGAGTCTGCAACTTACCACACCAAACGCGCTTGTGGACTTACAGGGTTTAGATGAAAGCAGGCCAGTCCCGTCCCGCTTCACTCTCCCTAGTGACTGGCTCTCTTTAGTAGAAAGCTGCGAGCAAAACGCACCATAGTGATCATAATTACTACGCCAGGGTCAAAAGTACTTCTAGTGGACTTGTGGCTTGTCTGCACGTCCGGATTTTGTGGTTAGACGCGTTCCTGGGTCAAAATATTTTGTTGATCCTGGAACAACATTCCTGTCCAAAAATGTATGCTGCCTTCACATGTTATCAGGAATTTCATAATTGACCCTTCCCTAAGCCCCGCCCCCCGTAGTTACTGTTGCTACGCCTGTCAAGCTTTCGTGCCTGGCACGTCTATTACAGTATGTATGCGCCGGTGTCAGACATTTCCGAGGAGATAATTAGTCATTTCTGGCGAACAGGGGAAATATCTGAGAGAGTAAGAAAAAAGGGACTGCAGTATGTATTTGCGGGATATATCCGCGACATATTATGCAACCGATTACAGAATAATTTCAATAAAATTGAAGCTAAAGCCTATGGTCTCAGCGCAATCAGCAGCTGCCTCATATGTATGTTCATGCACAACAGGGTAAGTAAAATGAGAAAATAATCGAATAGTTATAAATCAAACAACTTATCAATAAATCTTGTGGAATAAACACAAGACATTAGCCTGAAAACTTTGCAATAATTCTCCGGCTTAACGTTATATTTAGCGGGCCGGGCTACAACTCACATATCATGTGTCTATAATCTACTCCTTGGACCTGGCACTAGCCTGAGATTCTGACCTGAGCCATTCATCAAAAACCACACATTTACTGAAACCTTATAACAGAAAGCCAGTCTCTCAAACATGATGGGTTTTATTAATATTATAAACACAGCCACTGCAACAATCCTTATGATGAAGGTCTTAATTTGCACACATTTTGTCTAAACAAAACTACAATACAAAACTAATAAATAAAGCTAAGACAGTCCTTTTTATAGTCTATATACTGCATCATATGTAATAACTTGCATCAGTCAAAAACCATGTATTTTCAGTTTGTTGAAGCAAACGTAGGTGTTTTTGTTAATCCTGACGACATTTAACGTTGTGAATGGGTCACACACACTGCTTGATTCAAGGCTGGTATTTCTTACCTTCAGTTTTGAGTTTTGGGGAAGGAAAAAAAATACACCATCTGTCCAAACTTTTAGGATAGGCATCAGATTTGCACAATCCATACGCACAGATTTGCATCGGCATGTTTCCCTCGCTCGAAAGCTTGACAGACCTTCCGTGCCTAGTTACGGTTGCTAAGCCACGATTGGCCTGTGGTGGTATTCGGGCGTGGCTTAGCGAAGGGTCAATTCCCACATTTCAGTAGTCGTGATTAAGAGCTTGTTGCATTCACGTGCTTTGTTGTTAGCCTGACAAGCCAGACCCACATCAAGATGTTTGGTCTGGAAACTCACCATTCACAGCTCAATCTGAGGGGCGGATAAACGGTTATCTTTCAAACTCCCTCTGCACGCGATAGGATAGTGCTACAACCAACCAGAGCAACGAAGGTGAAGCGGAGCTCATTGATAGATTAAACATTCGCCGTATCCGGTCAGCAAAACTCAGAACACATCTTCCCTTTTTAAGAATGACTTCAGTGCCGTTCTTTGTTCTTTTCTCAGAGAAAAGTCGCAGTCAAAGCTGATTCGAAAGATCGCCGTTCTCCAGTTTCTGTGTTTACTAGAAGCACGCAAACGCAACTCGGCTGTCATCATGTTAAGCCCCGCCCACCAACTCTATACACGATGTGATTGGCCCGACCAGAGTTTGGTTTGGTCAGAAGTGTATTGAGAGTTGCTAGACGACACTCGCGACAGATTAAATTTGCTGCTGCTAGGGTGCGTCTAGATTTCTAGGCTACTTTGTTGTCAGAAGGAATAGGAATCATGGACCAGGTTTATTCTCACCTATTTATTGGCAAAATCTTATTAAAACCAAAATTGTATGTAGTGGCACATGCACTGACAACCATATAAAAATTTACGATGCTATCCAGATTGGACTGGATCATTTCAGTCAAATGCAGACTATTTTTGCTTCAAATTATTAGCCTACTCGAATATTTAAATATGCACAACATTAATGACACGATCTAGCTGTTTTGGGGAAAAACTAATAAAATCATACTTGTCACAGCAGTAGTTCTCCCCGCCACCATGTTTAAAGTTTATGGCACGCCCAGCTCGGGAATTCCGGGACATCTTATCGAACTTTCCAGTGGTAAACACGACATCAATGGGCGTTCATGTGCAATTTGTACCTATAGGAATTTCATATTTATGATAATTCTGATGGCACTGAAAGGCAGCATTAATTCTAACTATATCCCTACCCATAAACCTAACCCTACCCATAAGTTATCCCTAAAATCAGAGGGAAACGATAGGTGAATAATGCTACCTTCATGTGCAAGTGGAAATGTCATGTTTCTCACTTCAGAAGTCGTGATTACGAGCTTGTTGCATTCAAGTGCTTTGCAGTTGGAATGAACAGGAATTATGAGAGGACACCAGGTTTGTTCTTGTCTATTTATTGGAGAAAATCTTATTATAGCCAAAATTATATGTAGTGTCACATGCACTGACAACCAACATTTACGATGCTATCCAGATAGTGCGCTAGTCCGCTTTCTGCTGATTCTGTAATTTCAGTCAAATGCATATTCGCTGTGCATAACACATTCAATGTACTTCAAATGATTACTCGTAAATGTAAATATGCACTACATTAATGACACAAGCCAATCTAGCTGCTTTGGGGGTTTACAAAACTTGTAAATCATACTTGTCACAGCAGTAGGCCTAGTTCTCCCCATTATTCAACATTATTTATTACTATCAACATTATTTCTGAACGTCCCAGTGGTGAACACAACATAAGAGGGTGTTCAAGTGCAATTTTACCTTGGAAACTTTACGTTAATTCCCATAGCATGTGAATGCAGCATAACACTAATGTAGAAGCACCAAAGCCTGGTTGTAAGCCTAAACTTGACATAAACTGTAAACGTGTCCCTCAAATCTGATTGGTTGATTAAGAGGTTGTCCAGAATCAACAAAGATGTCGATCCAGGAACATGTTGCACTTGTTGAAATCAGGTTCTGCGGCTTAGCTTGCAATGTCATGGATTTGATAAATGTATACGGATACACATGCACTCAAGATTTATTTATGCTCCTTGTTCAATGAACTGAAGCAACACTTTCAATCCAGCTACATTTGTAAAATGTTCTGTCTTTTTCTGTTGGAACTACATGAATCAATTTAGTTGGCATCGACTGAAAACGGGTGCGGATTTCCCAGCATGCTTTTCATGGGACTGGATTAAATCCTGGAATTAAGTATAATTGTATGTGTTTCTGAGCAAAGGAAAAGACATATTTAGAAAGGTCTGTGTTGTTTTAGAGCTGGTGTTTAGTTTGTGAGTGGCTGTGATGAAGGCTTTAATGCATGTTGTGTCAGTCAATGAGAAATCGCTGTGCTAATATTGTAGCAATCAATTACTGTTCACTGGCTTCTCCTGTAGATAAAATTTAGGCAGTTAAGAAATATTGGATCTAAAAAGTGAATACATTTCAGGTTAAGCTCACAGAATAAGTAAACTATATAAATCTCATATTATACGGTGCCCCTATAGGGACATGGTGATGGAAAAAAATATGAGATAGGAGGACAAATAATAAGTCAATGATTTTGCATTCCCCTGAGAAACTATAAAACATTTGTGTTCTTTGTGAGTGAACGCAAAGTTTCTCGGGGGAACGCAAAACATTTGGCGAGAAAATGCAAAAGCATTGCCAAATATATATATATTTAAATTTCTTCACCATGTCCCTTTAGGAGCTCCATAATATTAATTTTACTTTTGAATTTGGCTTTTTTTTTTTTTAGAACTGTACTGTAGTGGGTATAACCTAGAACTCTTGTCTAGTTTTGTCTATTAGTAAATGTTTGCAGAGGGTCATTTTAGACATCATTTGTCCAAATTAGTTTGAAGTATGAAGCCCCTAAAGGGACATAGTGTGAAAAATAAAATATAAGTTAGGAGGAAAAAAATAAGTCAACGCTTTTATGTTCTTTCACAAACACAAAGTTTCCCAGGCAATGCAAAACAAGCACATTTTTCCTTTACCATGTCCCTTTAGGGGCTCCGTAGTAAAGGAAGATTTAAAACCTGGAAAAATGAAAACATGCTGTAGATGTTAGTGCGGACCTTTGTCAGGGTTCATGCATATTTAATGAAAAAGACTACACTATATTGCCATAGGGGTCATCTGTACGAGTGACATTTTGAAGAGTATAATTTGTGAGACTCATCTTTTCCTTCATTATTATGAATGCAAATAAAACAGCTGCAAAAACATGGTTTTAAATTTCATGTTTTATCTTACATAACAGTATTTGATATATTAATCCATAAAATCTCATACAGATTATAACACTCAGTCATCTATGGATGTGCTCGTATAGTGACCATCAAAGCTTTTTTATGACACATCCACATTCTCTGAGATTTTGCTCTATGGTTTTATATGGTAAAGAAACCCAGTAACTGCTGGAGACACATTCATCACTACTGCATGCGGTAACCTTTGTCTGTGCTAAAATTCAATGTATCCGTAACCGCCAAGCAACGAGGGAGTGCGCTGTCATTTTCTCGTCGGTCTCGTCTGTGTGTAATCTCAGAGCGTACAGTCACCCTGTAAGCACGACAAAACTCTGCTCTGATATTCCGGGCAGCTGCCTGCTGGGATTTGTCGGACAGTCGTCTGGGTGAGAGATGTGTTGTGTTGAGCCAGCCTGACGTGCAGTGAGGATTTGTGCGTCTGTGTATGAATGGACATGAGTAAAACACGATACACCTGCCACCGTGCCCTTCACAGGAAACACCGGGATGACACAGAGATAAGGGTCAGGATGCGGGTCAGTTATGCAGTTGCCAGGGTATTGCTATGCACTTTTTAAGGTGTTCGAAATCGAATGTTGCTGTGCAGTTACTCTCATAGATATACATATCAATGATCGGAAGTGTTGACGTGAGTTGACCGTTCTAAAATGGCGGCACGTCAACGTGCCTGGAGCGTTCGAATGAGGCATCTACGTATACATATCTATGGTTACTATGGCTCGCCACGTTTCATTTTGTGTCACCATACTTGATCGTTCAGCTCTTCGTGTAACTGTATTTAAATTGGGAAAACGTGGAGGTGTTTGGTCACTTCAAACTTGATCTCTGTTTGGTACCATAGTGAATGAACTGGGCTTAGTGGGCTAAGCTAAATGCTATCAGATCGTCACCGCGCATCAGAGCGATTAGAGAGAGGTGTGTCTAATAACACAGTTTAATATGAAAAAGCGGTGAAATATCCCTTTAAAAAAAAAAAGTGATTTTACTGATTGCCTCATTTTTTGTTTTACTAATTTATTCAGGTTTATAGTGTGCCAGTCTGTTTTTTCCCCTCATTATTATGTTCTTTTAGCATTATGTTCTTTCAGAACAGTGCGAGATGAAGGAATCAGAGATATTTATGGTTCTAAATTGATTAACTTCATCCTTATTTTTTCAATTAAACAAATTCAATTGCAAATACACACACACACACACACACACACACACACACACACACACACACACACACACACACACACACACACACACACACACACACACACACAGCACTAATTATAACTGAGCAATATTAATAATGATTCTTGCCTCAGGAAGCAGCACTAATAATGTCACAGGGAATTTTGTGGAAGCAGTAAACACTTGCGGTGTGTGTGAGGACGTCTCTTCAGAGATGCTGATATCTTTACCATTAAAAAGCTCTGAGATGAAGCGTCAGGTCTGAACCCTGATATCTGTACGCGCCGTAAACTGGAACAGACAAGCAGCTCCAGGGCATCTCCGCCTTACTGCAGGACTCATGTAGGGCCATAGCTCAGGGTTTATGATGCGTGGGAATTTCATTACGGTCCAATAAAACATGACGCTGCCACAGAGGGCAGTGAAGAGGGTCTTGCAAGACCTACACACTCACACACTATGAGACGCCCCAGCACCCAAAAACACAAACACACACTGACAGTTCCCAGATTCACTGCTGACATCTGGCACGAGAACAGTCAGAATGACTTGTCAGCTGTGCTAGGATTTACGCCTGGACTTACTGAAGTGATAAACAGTCCTTGTGTTAATTTAACAGGAATACTAGTATATGCAGCTCACTGTGAGGTATGAGATGTCACGAATCATAACAGATCAAACTAAATTTTGATCTAAGATGCATGACTAACAAGTAGTTAGGATAAAAAACAACATGATTATCATTTTATTAGATATGAAGATTTGAAGAAAACATGTTTATCATTTCACACTTGTCCTTGAATAGTGTATTTATGCATCTTTCTTTACAATACATGACACTTGCTTTTATATTATATTTCATGCAAATTTTGCTTTTCTTTTATAATTAAATACACTCAACATTAACCCAAGGGCTGATTAAATATAGGACAAAAGAACACTTTTACCCAAATTGGATTGTTTATTTAACCCAGCATAATGAGTTGATTGATTTTTACTATAATACTACTATAATAATAAATCTTATTTTAACTTCATCCATGAATTTATGTTAATGGGTTAACTTAAAGGGTTAGTTCACCCTCCGTTCATCTTCAGAACACAGTTTAAGATATTTTAGATTTAGTCCGAGAGCTTTCTGTCCCTCTATTGAGTGGATACACACTATACTGTCCATGTCCAGAAAGGGAATAAAAACATCATCACAGTAGTCCGTATGTAACATCAGTTAGTTCATTAGAATCTCTTGAAGCATCGAAAATACATTTTGGTCCAAAAATAACAAAAACTACGACTTTATTCAGCATCGTCTTCTCTTCCGCATTTGTTTTAAATCCTCAAATAAAGATTCAAACGGCCATGAATCAGCGTATTGATTCATGATTCGGATCGCCAATGTCACGTTATTTCAGCAGTTTGACACGCGATCCGAATCATCAATCAATTCTCTGATTCATAACCGTTTGAATCTTTATTTGAGGATTGAAAACAAACACAGAAGAGATGAGATGAACGGAGGTCTTACGGGTGTCAAACGACATTAGGGTAAGTAATTATTGACAGAATTTTAGTTTTTGGGTGAATTTTTAAAAATACTCTAAACAACCACTGTTTGCATTATAATTCCTTTATTTTCTATCATATTTTACAGTATAGCATATTTTATATAGTTTTAATACATATTGCCTAGACAAATTTTAACTTTTAAAAGTAATTTAAGTGTAATCACCCAGTCTCTGGTGTCCCATTTTCACCGTACGCTGGATCTTGAGCCGGGACTTGTATCTTGTTCAGCGGGGGAACTCCTAACTTTAGACCACCGTCCTGCGTTCCACTAGCCGAAATATGCGGTGACTGGCTCCATATCCCTTCCATAAACATTCAGTCCTGAGAACATAATATGTTATCATAAGTATTTATATTCTGTATCTTTTGAAATAAAATCATAACATTTTCTGGGTAACACAGAAACTACCCAAACAATGGGTTATTAGGTCTGATGGTAGCCTACAAATGGAGCGTTATAATCAGGAAAAGTGTATTTTTTTACCCTGACAGGTCATCAATTTCTATCTGTGGTCAATCCACTTTAATAGTCCTGCAGTGTCACAAATGAAACTAAATGAACAAATAAAAAGTAAAACATAATCTACTCGTTCGTTTGTTCGGCCCATTTCAATCTCGCTTCGCTCAGCGTCTTAAACTAAAGAAATGGGACTATATTCCTGTAAGCAGTAAGTAGTGATTTCTCAACTTATTGACTGCTAAAAAATTGAAATAAAATAAAAACATACGTTTTTTTTTTTTTAAACTGAAGTAGGCCTATGATGTTTTTGCATGCTTGTATTTCCGGGGACATAACAGTCACTGCGTAACCTTAGCCTACATTGTGACTAACGTTATATAAACATGCAATATCGTTGACAAAAAAAAAGACAAGTCTAAAATGTAGACTGAATGACACTTTAAGCAGAACATCTCAAATGGAGATAGCTGAAATGCAGCTTACTTGTTTATTGGTGTTTTCAGATCACCTGCGCGCGAGAGAGAGAGCTCACGTGAAGAGCTGCTGAAATAAGCCAATCAGAGCAGAGCTCAACATTAATATTCATGACTCTTCCAAATAAGGCAAAAACAGAGCATTACATCCTAGGGACAATTTATAGGGTTGTTAATGGACCTGTAAAACTGTATCTGGATCATTTAACCCTTAAATAAGCCACATACCCTCTTATGTAGATATCAGAGGAAAATTTAACATATTGTTTCAAATCATTCTAGGGCACCTTTAATTCACCCTTCACCGCAAGTTTGATTGACAGGCTATCTGACCAATCACATCGCCGAATCTGCCGTTTTGTTCGACAAGCATTCAGGAGCGTTAGTAGAGTAACGTTGGTGTGTACTGACCTCTTACTGTGGTTGAAACAACTTTTATTTTAGTGTTCATTTATATTTATTTAAAGCTTAATGAACTAGAAAGAAATGATCGATTCACCAGCAACTTTAGCTGACGTGCTTTAACGATGACAACATTAGAAAGCCACAAAACTATTTATTGTGTAAATTTCTTAAAAAATTACAAAATTTGAAAGTTGAGACTTAGTTTCATATCAAAAGTAACTTGCTCCGTCTTGTCTGTCGGTGTGTTGTGTCCTTCTCCGTCATGTTTTTTCTCTATGTGAGAACGTGTGTGGTGTGAGAGCACTATGGCTTGTCGGACATAGCAACAGTAACTAACTAAAGGGGGCGGGGTCTTTGCAAATGGTCAAATTGATATGAGGTCACAAAGATGAGTACATTCTAAAAAATCTTTGGTTATTTTTTTCTACCCAAATCCTGGATTAAACTTTTTTTTTTGTGTGTGTGTGTGTGTGTAGTTCTGTTACCAGATCCTGATCCACAATACACATTTTGAAAAGTAGCTTTATAGAAAATCATGGTGTTAATGTTTAGAATATCTTAGCCACATTTAGCAGATTATATATGGGTGATACTGCAGATTACATTTCTCGTGATTAAATAAACCGAAGTACTTATACACCAATCGGACATAACATTATGACCACTGACAGGTGAAGTGAATAACGCTGATGATCTCTTCATCACTGCACCTGTTAGTGGGTGGGATATATTAGGAAGCAAGTGAACATTTTGTCCTCAAAGTTGATGTGTTAGAAGCAGGAAAAATGGGTATGCATAAGGATTTGAGTGAGTTTGACAAGGGCCAAATTGTGAGGCTAGATGACTGGGTCAGAGTATCTCCAAAACTGCAGCTCTTGTGGGCTGTTCCCGGTCTGCAGTGGTCAGTATCTGTCAAAAGTGCTCCAAGGAAGGAACAGTGGAGAACCGGACACAGGGTCATGGGCGGCCAAGGCTCATAGATGCACGAGGGGAGCGAAGGCTGGCCCATGTGGTCTGATCAAACAGACGAGCTACTGGAGCTCAAATTGCTCAAGATGTTAACGCTGGTTCTGATAGAAAGGTGCCAGAATACACAGTGCATCAGTTTGTTGTGTTTGGGGCTGCATAGCCGCAGATCAGTCAGGGACCATGCTGACCCCTGTCCACCACAGAAAGGGCCAACAGTGGCACATGAGCATTAGAACTGGAAGAAGGTGGCCTGGTCTGATGAATCACGTTTTCTTTTACATCACGTGGATGTCCGTGTGTGTGTCTCTTACCTGGGGAACACATGGCACCAGGATGCACTATGGGAAGAAGGCAAGCCGGCGGAGGCAGTGTGATGCTTTGGGCAATGTTCTGCTGGGAAACCTTGGGTCCTCCATCCATGTGGATTTTACTTTGACACGTACCACCTACCTAAGCATTGTTGCAGACCATACAGACACCCTTTCATGGAAACGGTATTCCCTGGTGGCTGTGGCTCTTTCAGCAGGATGATGCTCCTGACACAAAGCAAAAATGGTTCAGGAATGGTTTGAGGAACACAACAAGTTTAAGGTGTTGAATTGGCCTCCAAATTCCCCAGATCTCAATCCAGTCGAGCATCTGTGGGATGGGCTGAACAAACAAGTCTGATCTATGGAGGACCTACCTTGCAACTTACAGGACTTAAAGGATATGCTGCTAATGTGTTTATGACAGATACCACAGCACACCTTCAGGGGTCTAGTCAAGTCCATGCCTTAAGGCTGTTTTAGCAACAAAAGCGGGACCAACACAATATTAGGATGTCATAATGTTATGCTTGATTGGTTTATATTTAATTTTATATAAAGAGCTAGGCGATAATATAACTACATTTTGCAATGAGAAAAAAAAATCATATATACAGTTACAGTGTAAATAAGAAGAGTTATAGTGTCCAAAAGCAAATGTATTCCAAAAGAAAAATGTTTCTGCAGAGTCGCTGACTAAACCCATCCATCATCAAACCATGAGCTGCACTGAATCCGTCTGGACCGGCTGCATCGGTGCCCCTGAAAATGACCTCATGGAAAAAATGGCTCCATTGCCCATTACTGCAGGAGCCTCAGGGAACAGAAGCCGCTGCTGCTCGGGAGGTCATTACCAATTTAACTGCAGCTATAGTAAGGCGGATAACAAACCTGAACTATAACCTATGAATAGTGGACTTTACACAAGCTGATCGACGGAACACAGACATAGATCAGGGCTGTCAGAGGGGCTAATGAGAGGAAAGAGGGTCGGCGGTGAGCGGGATTGTTGGGAATAGAGGGTAAGATGGGGCCGCTGGAGAGATGGATCAGAGAATGGAGAAAAGCAGATCGGTTAACAGAATAGTGACATCATCAGCCTTGAATCAGTGGGAGAAAAGGCCGAATCTTCACCTCCATCATGTCAAAAGCAGGTGCAAATGAAGGAAAATAAGTGCTCTCAATAGTAGACTGATCGGCATAATCAGATCCATTAATAAGGCGTTGTGTGCACAGTCTCTCTCTATCTCTCTCTTTTTGGTCACTTATGTCAAAGAATAAGAGCAATTTTGGAAGTAATTAAATCACAAAAGGTCACAGTGAACTGAATGTTATTTTACTGGGATATAATGGCCGACATTTTTTTTTGTAGAAGTGGACTTTCAAAAATAAACCCGCACCCCCAAAAATTCACAAATATCTCTCACAAATGAGACATATACAATACTCTTTAAAATTTTAGGGTCTGTTGCATTAATGTGATAAAAATACAGTAAAAAAGTGAAATATTATTACAATTTAAAATGACTGTTTTCTATGTGAATATATTTTAAAATTTAATTTATTCCTATGATCAAAGCTGAATTTTAAGCATCATTACTCCAGTCTTCTTCAGAAATCATTCTAATATGATGATCTGCTCGTGACATTTATGATTATCAATGTTGAAACGGTTGCTGCTTCATATTATTGTGGAAACTGATAAAAAAGGCCCCAAATTATTTGATGAATAAAACATTTAGTATCTCACCCCAAACTTTCAAGCGGTACATCTGAAATACATAATTTTATATGTACAATAAAATTTGATAAAATGATGGCTAAGAAAATACATACTTTTCACAAAGCCTTTTTGAACCTTTTAAGATTAGTTTTTAAATAACACACTCATCAGACATGAGAGTGAGGTGTGTGAGGTGCTTTGGTGAACACAGTTTTGCAGTTTTGGAGATGCTCTGACCCAGTCGTCCAGCCATCACAATTTGGCCCTTGTCAAACTCACTCAAATCTTTACTCTTGCCCATTTTTCCTGCTTCTAACACATCAACTTTGAGGACAAAATGTTCACTTGCTGCCTAATATATCCCACCCACTAATAGGTGCCGTGTTGAAGAGATAATCAGTGTTATTCACTTCACCTGTCAGTGGTCATAATGTTATGGACACCAGGGGGTGCAATTGAGCCTCTCAAATGTATTACTAGTGCAGTGCATCAAGAATAAAAGAGAGGAAGATGGATCTTTATTATAGCTGAAACTTTAATTTGCTCATTTTGGAAAAGGTGCTTTGGGAAGGTTATATTAACTGGGCATAAAACTGTCCATAAACTTGATGACAAATAAATATAGGCCATACTCCAAGTTAATTTTATTTAAAGTATACTTAAGTAAAGTTTAATGGGTTAGTTCACCCCAAAATGAATATCCCATGATTTACTCACCCTCAAGTCATCCTAGGTGTATATGACATTTTTCTTTCAGATAAATAAAATATAAAAAAGTTATATTAAGAATGTCCTGGCTCTTCAAAGTTTTATAATGGCAGTGACTGTTGGGTCATTTTTGAAGTCCATAAAAGTGCATCTATCCATCATATAACTGCTCCACACGGCTCCGGTGGTTATTAAAGGCCTTCTGAAGCGAATTGATTCATTTATGTGATAAAATTATCCCTTTTTAAAACTTAATAAAGTAAATGATCTAGCTGCTGGCGATTCGCTTTCCATAAGCATTTTGAAGTGCTGTGAGAGGCATAGGCGCTACAGTTTTTCCATTATCCATTCGCTTGTTATATACACGTATGACTTGAGAGGTGTAAATCATGGGATCATTTTCATGTTTGAGTGAACTAACCCTTTAAGTATATTATTAAGTATACTTTGTGTAGTAATATCAATGTACTATAATTATATTTCTATGTCAAATGTTTAATTTATGAAAGTACACTTTGAAGTATACTCTCAGTAAACTTCTAGTTTAGTAGTTTTATACTGTACATGTTCTTTAAGTAAACATATTATATTATTATAATATATTTAAGGTGTAAAATATATTAACTTCATGCATCCTTTTTAACATTTGAATGTGGCTAAGTTTCATTAAAAAAAGAAAAGCTTTAAACAAAAAGCTTAGAAAATGGCATTTTGTCCAGGACTACGTCTGATGGGATTCAGAAGGACGTTTAAAACACAGATGGAGTAGATCGAAATCTTCACAGTCCTGTATCTCGTCATGGGTCGACTTTTTATTCAGTGCCATTAGGAAGATTTGATTTATAAGCTGTTTAATGTTGATGATCATTATTTTACATGTGTGTAATGCTTCTATCGCTCGTTTCTTCTTCTTCTTCATATGTGTTTTGATCTGAAGATTGTGTTCTCTTTGAGAAGATGCGTAATAGCGCACACTCACATATCAACCAAAAGATTAAACACGACTATAAACCAAATACTTCATCATCTGGATCAAAAGATTGAGTACTAGTGGATGGGGTTCTGTAATTGGAGATATATTTTGCATTTCAAAAAGCTAATGGGAAAAAAACTGCTCATTAAAATAAATTATTTCCAGTATCTTACTGAACATATTCAATGTTTTATAAATCAGTGCTTGCCAAACACAAATTACTTTTTTTTAAATTAATCTTTTTATTTTTATTTTTTACTTTTAACTAAAAAACATACTTCTAGTATTGTTTGTCAACTCCGTTACATACTGTCAACATTGTTACTCTACCTTGGTAACAGAATTGACGATTTTAAACTTTTCAGCCAAAAACTCCCCTTGCTAGCATAGATGCTAAGAGCAGATGTCACTAGTGAAATCATGATTAAAATCATTTTAAACAACCCACTGTGTGATCTGTGATGAATTTTCCTTGTGAAATAGTGGTAACAATTTGGATGTTTTTACAAAATAACTAAATTAAGATATTTTCTCAGAGAGAGCACACACACCTTCAGTGCTTCAGATCCTATCAGTGAGGGAAAGTGACATCATTTCCTGCATCTTATATAACTAGGAGATAATTCCACCAATTTATGGGCAAAATATGGTACGGTAACAATTGACAAGATTCACGGACACACATAAGATAAAAGTAAATGTATTACATAAAAAAAAATATTATAATATAAATAAAATAAATGAAATATCAACAAAATAAAAGTAAAATAAAATATTTTGATTACCCAGTAAAACATGATGGAAAAAATACACTGGCCAATTCAGACAACAAGAAATCATGATTTTCAGCTATATAATACATTGTTTTAATTATTTTTTAAAATTTTTGTACAGAAAATATGATATTTTTTATGACCTCTAACATCTTGTGACCAGTTACAATGAGTAACATTTTATTAAATGAATTAGAAATAAAACCATTTGAAAGGAAAAGCATAATACTGTCTTTGGACACCAAATGTACCTGCAATTATAGAATCACCGTTAGGCCGAATATACTGAGACTTTTCTGCCAGAATAAGTCAAGTTTACTTACCGGTAAGTGCAATTGTAGGCATTTCTGAGAAGTTTATAAAAAGACTAAAATTAGGCCTATACTTTCTTATTTTTAGTTTAAACGCAATACTAATAGCACACTTGAATGCACTTCTTTTTCCCTAAGGGCTACCACTCTAAAATAAGAGTTTTTAATGAATGCTCCTGAAGATCTTTAATGAATGTTTCTGCATACCTGAGGAATCATTATGCATGTTTAGAAGATTTTAGCCAGTCATTTGACAGGTTATATTTCCAGGAATTATTCAACCCTCTCTCAGCCCCCTGAATCCACCTCTAATCCGAAAGTAGGAACAGAAGTAGCTTGGAAAAAGTATTTTGCTGGAATTTCTCCCTTGAGAGTTTCATATGACAGTAAGAGCGGCTGTCAAACACCTCACACCGTTGAACACGCAGCTCTGGAAGAAACTGTTACGGAGCAGCAAATCCGTCCTGCTCTCCTGTTCATTTTTCAATTTTGTTGTGCTTGTTATGACACGCTTAGAGACGGAAGAGTGATTGCAAGATAAAGAAACGCCAATCACTGTCCATCTGTCTCCCTTCCATTGCACTATAAAAAGAGCAGAGATTTCATGCCCATTTAAAACAGCTCCAACTGATTCCAAAGCCACAAAAACTTAAGTGCAGCTTATTTAATGGTCATTCACTCTGTTGAGAACCTATTGGGTTCAGTAGACTTGCTCTAGACGCTTAATTAACTAATTACACAATGACTAGAAAATGAACAGGATGGAATTTTCTGGACTGCGATTCTAGGACCCTTGCAATGATTTAGTTTTTTATTGATTAAATTGAACTCATATTATCCTAACCAACCCCTAGCTCTAAACCAGGGGCGTAGCCATCTTTTCAGAAGTGAGGGGGACAAAAATATCATAATACCTACATATATATATATATATATATATATATATATATGTATATATATATATATATATATGTATATATATATATATATATATATATATATATATATATATATATATATATATATATATATATATATATATATATATATATATATATATATATATATATATATATATATATATATATTGACCGATATATATTTTATCGCATCTCTTGCTTTTAATTCGGTAAAATATCAAATACACTGCTGAACAATAACCACTAATATCTATAATATTTTTCTCCTATATTTTATGCCAATTTTATGATTGGTTTATTAAATTGGTTTTAGATTGGTTTATTTAAATAAAAAATAAAAAATAAATAAAAATTATATATATTTACACATTTAAGCAGCACTTTTGTTTTCAACACAGATAATAATCATAAATGTTTCTTGATTATAAAATCCTCATATGAGAATGATTAGTGAAGGATCTGAAGACTACACTCACCTAAAGGATTATTAGGAACACCATACTAATACTGTTTGACCCCCTTTCGCCTTCAGAACTGCCTTAATTCTACGTGGCATTGATTCATCAAGGTGCTGAAAACATTCTTTAGAAATGTTGGCCCATATTGATAGGAGAGCATCTTGCAGTGGATGGAGATTTGTGGGATGCACATCCAGGGCACGAAGCTCCCGTTCCACCACATCCCAAAGATGCTCTATTGGGTTGAGATCTGGTGACTGTGGGGGTTATTTTAGTACAGTGAACTCATTGTCATGTTCAAGAAACCAATTTGAAATGATTTGAGCTTTGCGACATGGTGCATTATCCTGCTGGAAGTAGCTATCAGAGGATGGGTACATGGTGGTCATAAAGGGATGGACATGGTCAGAAACAATGCTCAGGTAGGCCGTGGCATTTAAACGATTTCCAATTGGCACTAAGGGGCCTAAAGTGTGCCAAGAAAACATCCCCCACACCATTACACCACCACCACCAGCCTGCACAGTGGTAACAAGGCATGGATCCGTTTTCTCATTCTGTTTACACCAAATTCTGACTCTACCATCTGAATGTCTCCATAGAAATCGAGACTCATCAGACCAGGCAACATTTTTCCTTCAACTGTACAATTTTGGTGAGCTTGTGCAAATTGTAGCCTCTTTTTCCTATTTGTATCGGAGATGAGTGGTACCCGGTGGGGTCTTCTGCTGTTGTAGCCCATCGGCCTCAAGGTTTTGCGTGTTGTGGCTTCACAAATGCTTTGCTGCATACCTCGGTTGTAACGAGTGGTTATTTCAGTCAAAGTTGCTCTTCTATCAGCTTGAATCAGTCGGCCCATTCTCCTCTGACCTCGAGCATCAACAAGGCATTTTCACCCACAGGACTGCCGCAGACTGGATGTTTTTCCCTTTTCACACCATTCTTTGTAAACCCTAGAAATGGTTGTGCATGAAAATCCCAGTAACTGAGCAGATTGTGAAATACTCAGACTGGCCTGTCTGGCACCAACAACCATGCCACGCTCACCTTTCTTTCCCATTCTGACATTCAGTTTGGAGTTCAGGAGATTGTCTTGACCAGGACCACACTCCAAAATGCATTGTAGCAACTGCCATGTGATTGGTTGATTAGATAATTGCATTAATGAGAAATTGAACAGGTGTACCTAATAATCCACATAAACACACATAAAGCATACATATATTGTCACGATCATCTGATTGTCGTTGTCACGTTTCATCACTCATAACGCTTGTTTTCCTTCAGCTGCAGCTCCAGTGTGACAGTATTATTTCTACAAATCCGCTTTTGGACTTTCCAGAGCACTTTTTGGACTTTTTTTGAGAGCGCCCTCCTCATATTTATGCATAGATTATTTTTTGTCTCTGAATTTAAATCTTGATGTATTAACATTGATTTCTATGTAAATACACTTGCCTGTGACCTCAAGAAGCGCGCTATCAACCAAGGCTTGAGAAAGCTGTTTTTAGCGTCCCTGTTAACTTGCCCGCCCCCCGCACAGGTAACACCGCTCGGAGCGGTTCGACTAGGACCGGTGAGACCCGGTAAAAGTGCGCAGGGTGAAAGTACATTTTATTAAAAGTGCGGAGGGACCCGCACAGCGTCTCGTCTTCCCCCCCCCCCCCCCCCCCATAATCTACGCCCATGTCTAAACCTACCCATTGGTAACCTGTTGAAAATTTAAATTTAAGTAATAAGATTAAAATGGCCGTATCTGCTGTCTTGTTAAACATGAGGTGAATCAGGTCTCCTCTTTTGGAGTACAGTTGGGTCCTAGAAATGCAATCCTAAAACTGCAGCGGTCCTAAAAGTGCAGCCTCTGGCATTGCAGGCAGATAATATGGGCATTAGTGATGGGCATTTTGCAGAATCCGACAACAAAGAACGTCTTATGTGAACCACTCAAGCAACTGATTCTTTCAAACACATTTTCATTCAGGGAAGAAACAAATGGCTGTCTTTATAAGCGAGTCATTGAATCGTTAGGTGAGAGCGATCAGAGAGCTGATGGCTACATTTGCTTTCGAATCGCTCTCGCGATACTTTTATGTCATACACCGAACAGTCTATGATGTAGAGGAAGCTTCACTCTTATTACTTATGAATGAGAGAAACTGTATGAATGGGAAGAGTCAATCGCTGATTGCTAAAGTCATTGCGTCACTGTGGTTCCTATAGAAACCTGAATTGAATTTTTTTTTTTACTGGGGCACAGTGGTATTTCACTGGAGCTCTATTCTTACATTTACACATTCTAGCTCTTTTCTCTTTCTATAAAATGCAGAGGAAAAGTGACTAAACAACTCTCTCGATGTCTCCTGCTTTCTGTTTCTCTTACTGTTCATGTGCAGAGCTGCGAAGGCAAGTCACCATGACCTGCACTCCTGGCACTATAAATTCATCTCTCCAGCTGTATGCTAAACCACAGCAGAGCAGTGCCAAGGGCAGCCGAGCAGATATTCAACAGGACATCTTCTCATTTACACCCGACAGAAACACGATCCCTATCTTGAATCACATTTCAGTCCAATCTCTAGATGGCAGTGTTACATTTCAGGCTGACAAACCGATACGGTATGTGCCGCATACAGACACATGAAACCCACTGAAAACTTCAGATGAAGTACTTACTGAACTGCTCACTGATTCATAATGCAGTACGAGAAATAGTATAAGTAATATGAAATGATAAATGCCTTTTTGTCACATGATGTCATTGTGTTGCATGTTTTATTCAGCGAGCATCATCCAGTTTTAATCCAGCTGGAGAAGAATGTTGAATTTTCAATTTGATATATTTCATCGAAATTAAAAAGGCTGGTGTATTGCTTTGTGTGATACCGTGTGATATCATCAATGCACAAAGTAGGCTAGAGGTTCATTTGAGCATTCATTGCATACAGAAAAGTTGCCTACTGTGCACAGTATGCAAAATAGTAAAAAAAGTGTGTTACTATACTATTCCAAACGCACCTGTTCTCAGTCGCAGGCTTCATAAATGATGATTGCTGCCATTTGTAGGCACATTTGGCCTTCGATTTTGTTCTCTTTCTTGCTCAGTGGAAATGTCTTTCCTAGACATGCTGTTGAGTATAGAATCACCAGATGTGGTGTCAGCACCTCTGTGTGTGCTGGTTATAACATGCTGTATGGTTCAAGTGATAGAAGTTGTGAATTTCATAGCTCTCGCACGCAGACACGTTTCCCCCTGAGGAGATGTTCTCTTGAGAGCCGTGCTGCCTCGGGGTGAGTGGATATTAGGCTCAGACAAAGAGGCCGGTGAGGCGACTTTATTGACAAGAAGGAAACAGCCACGACTGGACGAGTGATTTGTCTCCAAAAATAGAAGAGACTTGAGTGCAAAAAGCCACAGAAAGAATCCCTCGGTGGTTATCAGCAAACCTTTTATCTACTTACAGATCTACTTAACAGCACTAGATTCGGTTTGAAGAAACGTGTTCGATGCTGTCACATGCTGTTGTTGTATTTGACAAGTGTTTGATTCTCACGATCTGTTGAGATTTGGGTTGCTAACAGCTCTAATGAACTCTGTCTGAGCTGCAGGGAAGGGAAGCGTCTGACGAATCGATCAGGTTTGGGAACGCGAGGATGAGGTGAGATTCTGTGACCTGCAAACTCACACAGAGTGTTAATGACAGATGAGCTTCATCGACTCAGAGATAGTTAGAAAACAGCCAGACATCGACAATGTGTGTTTGCACACCTGTATGAAAGAAACTGAATAAAGAAACAACTACTAACTCATCCGGGCCCCGCCCCATGATTTAGCCTATGCCTTGGATGGGAATGATTTAAAGGATTAGCTGACTTTAAAATTAAAATGACTCAATGGTTTACTCATCCTAGGTGGATATGACTTTCTTCTTTCTGATGAACACAATCAGAGTTATATTAATAAATAATCTGATGTTTCCAATCTTTGTAATGGGTGTGAACGGGGCTCAAAAGTCTACAGCTCAAAAAAGTGCATCTATCCATCATAAACGTACTCTACACAGCTCCGGGGGTTAATAAAAGCCTTTTGAAGCGAATCGATGGGTTCGCCATCGAATGGGGACGCCACTTACATTACAGTGGCCCAGTAGTTCAGCCGTACTAAATTAAACCACAACACAATGAAATCGCCACAACACAACGGAAATAAAATCACAACACAACAAATCGCCACAACACAACGGAAATAAAATCACAACACAACAAATCGCCACAACACAACGGAAATAAAATCACAACTAAACAAATCGCCACAACACAACAGAAATAAAATCACAACACAACAAATCGCCACAACACAACGGAAATAAAATCACAACACAATGAAATCGCCACGACACAACAGAAATGCTCCCGACCACGAGGGGGCTCTCAGAGTGCAATAAAGTTATTTTTCCTTGCCATTGCTCTATAGATTGGCCAGTCTTACAAATATCTAAACACTACGATCAGTTTTGAATGTGTGTAACCATTGTATTGGACATCAAGCGCCGTGATAGTAAAAGCGTTTTCGAGTGTATAAATATGCAGCTATAATGCAGGTAATTTTGAATTGATATTTCATACAATGGTTACACTAATAAAACTGATCTTAGTGTTTGGAACAATGGCGAGGAAAAATAACTTTATTGCACTCCGAGAGCTCCCTCGTGGTCGGGAGTATTTCCGTTGCGTCGTGGCGATTTCGTTGTGTCGTGGCGATTTCGTTGTGTCATGGCGATTTCGTTGTGTCATGGCGATTTCGTTGTGTCGTGGCGATTTTGTTGTGTCGTGGCGATTTCGTTGTGTCGTGGCGATTTCGTTGTGTCATGGCGATTTCGTTGTGTCATGGCGATTTCGTTGTGTCATGGCGATTTCGTTGTGTCATGGCGATTTCGTTGTGTCGTGGCGATTTCGTTGTGTCGTGGCGATTTCGTTGTGTTTAGGCGACTTCATTGTGTTTTCGTTGTGTTGTGGCGATTTCGTTGTGTTGTGGCGACTTCGTTGTGTTTTCGTTGTGTTGTGGCGATTTCATGTGTTGTGGTGATTTCGTTGTGTCGTGGCGATTTTGTTGTGTTGTGGTGATTTCGTTGTGTTGTGGCGATTTCGTTGTGTCGTGGCGATTTCGTTGTGTCGTGGCGATTTTGTTGTGATTTCGTTGTGTCGTGGCGATTTCGTTGTGTCATGGTGATTTCGTTGTGTCATGGCGATTTCGTTGTGTTGTGGCGATTTTGTTGTGTCGTGGCGATTTCGTTGTGTTTAGGCGACTTCATTGTGTTTTCGTTGTGTCGTGGCGATTTCGTTGTGTCGTGGCGATTTCATTGTGTTGTGGCGATTTCGTTGTGTCGTGGAGACTTCGTTGTGTTGTGGCGACTTCGTTGTGTTTTCGTTGTGTTGTGGCGATTTCATGTGTTGTGGTGATTTCGTTGTGTCGTGGCGATTTTGTTGTGTTGTGGTGATTTCGTTGTGTCGTGGCGATTTTGTTGTGTCGTGGCGATTTCGTTGTGTTGTGGCGATTTCGTTGTGTCGTGGCGATTTTGTTGTGATTTCGTTGTGTTGTGGCGATTTTGTTGTGTTGTGGCGATTTCGTTGTGTTGTGATTTTATTACCGTTGTGTTGTGGCTATTTCATTGTGTTGTGATTTTATTTCCGTTGTGTTGTGGCGATGTCTTTGCATTGTGGTTTAATTATGTTGTGTTGTGGCGATTTCGTTGTGTCGTGGCGATTTCGTTGTGTTGTGGCGACTTCGTTGTGTTTTTGTTGTGTTGTGGCGATTTCGTTGTGTTGTGGCGATTTTGTTGTGTTGGGATTTTATTACCGTTGTCTTGTGGCGATTTCATTGTGTTGTGATTTTATTTCCATTGTGTTGTGGCGATGTCTTTGCGTTGTGGTTTAATTATGTTGTGTTGTGGCGATTTCGTTGTGTTTTCGTTGTGTTGTGGCGATTTCATTGTGTTGTGATTTTATTTCCGTTGTGTTGTGGCGATGTCTTTGCCTTGTGGTTTAATTATGTTGTGTTGTATCGATGTCTTTGCGTTGTGGTTTAATTATGTTGTGTTGTGGCAATTTCGTCGCGTTGTGGTTTAATTTAGTACGGCTGCACTACTGGGCCACCGTACTCCGGAGCTGTGTGGAGTATGTTTATAATGTTCACTGCCATTATAAAGCTTGGAAACATCAGGATATTTATTTCTCTGTATTCATTAGACAGAAGAAAGTTCATTTTCATTTTAAAGTCAACTAATCCTTTAAATGAGGAATACTGTGTTCATTCCCGGTAGAAAACCCAAGACTACAATGGAGGCGTTTCATGGAGTTCAGAAACCCTGACACTGATATAGAGAAGAACTGTCGCTGGAGGGACTTTGTGCTTTGAACATTTTCAGACCTTTTTCATGCTCAAACAGCAACATTACACACTAACGAAAGATGAAAATGTAAAAGAGCATATTAGGACCCCTTTTAAATATGTATTTATTAAAGCATTAACAAATGTTTATCTGCTTTGCCTTGGAAAGTGTATGTGTGGAGGATTTGCCGTCTTTGAGAAAGCAGTTTGGACAGGATTCACAGTCAAATATGTTGACAGATGTGAAGTTATATGGGTTTTAAACTGTGTCATCTGTTGAGATTACAGAGCTCTCCCTGTGTGAGAGCTACGTGTCAACAGGGAATCTGAAGGGGACGTTACTTGTCTGGAGAACTGAAAGCTTAAGTTGACCGGCCTGAATTTCTGTCATGACAATTCTCTGAGTGTTTGGCATGGTAATGGACGGGACAATGTTGATATGTTTAGTCTTGGCGGAAAATATCGGCTACACTGCTGCTGCTTTTATTGCTGCTGCAGAGCAAGTACGGGAGTTGCTATGACGCCAATACATTCATGAGACGCTGCTGTGAGCGAGTAAGACATGCTGCTGCTGTACGATATAATAGCATACATGAATTATCCGTATTGCAGATCTATACAGGTGGAGCTGGGGAAAGTGGAGGATTTCTGAAAGCATGCTGCAAATGCTGCTATTTGAAGATTGAGCAGCAAGCTCATTGGCTGCTGAAACAGCAGGAACCAATCAGCTGTGCCTTATAGTGACTGCAAGCAGATTGAGTTAAAGGATTAGTTCACTCCAGAATTAACATTTCCTGAAAATGTTCTCATCATCCCATGTCATCCAAGATATTCATGTCTTTCTTTCTTCAGTGTTTTTTTCTCCATATAGTGGAGTTTAATGGGAACCAATGGGTTGAAGCTCCAAATTGCAGTTTCAATGCAGTTTTAAAGAGCTCTACACGATTATAGTTTTTTTTTTTTCTTTCAATTTTTTTTATTTATATACTTTTAAACCACAAATGCTCGTCTTGTAATAGCTCTGTAATGTGGTACCACAACATCATGCATTATGTACACAGTAAAAAATAATTTACCTGGTTGCCTTAAAATTTTGAGTTCATTGAAATTAAAAATTTGAGTTAATACAATGAACATTTTTGACATCGACAACCTTTATTCAAATATTATTAAAGGATTTTGTATGCATATTAGGTAATTGTGTGTGTTTTATTTGTGATGAAGCAGTAAAACATGCAACATTGTGTCATTTTCATGATTTATCATATTTTTTATGTGGTTCAGATACAATAATATTTTGAGTTTCTGTTTATTAAACCATTTCCTTCATTGTATCAACTCAGATTTTTAATTTCAATAAACTCAACATTTTAAGGCAACCAAGTTACTTACTTTTTTAAGTTAAACCAACAATATTTGTTTTACAGTGTAGTCACGTTGGAAAGGTCACGTGTGACGAAGGCGGAATTACCTACCCAGTGTTTACAAAGTGAACATGTAAAGATTAAGTAAGGGTGCGTTCACACTTGTCATGTTTGGTTTGATTAAAACGAACCCTGGTGTGATTGCTCGGTTAGTGCGGTTCATTTGAACATATGTGAACGCTGCCATCCGAACCCCGGTGCGCACCAAACAAGCGGACCGAGACCGCTAAAATGATGGGTCTCGGTCCGCTTCCAAACGAACTCTGGTGCGGTTCAAATGATATATGAACGCAACACGGACCAAAGACATGTAAACGGACCAAAAACCGGATGTAATGTCACAAGATGCGACGCTTAGTCAGCTGATTTGACAACGGGGAAAGATCGGTGTATCCAAAATGAGTAACGTTAACGTTAGAGGGCAAACGTGGAGCAACGAGGAAGGGCCTCATCAATATTTGGTCCGACGAGCATGTTTCGAAAATGCTAGAAAACACACACAAAAAGCATACCTGGCTCTTCTCATCAAAGGACCCGTGTTGCCCATTATTAGCAGAGACAGACGACAGAACGGCCGTCTCTTTTCTGCACAACGGAGGAAATCCTGCTGCTGTTTTGAATGTTTTGAACATTTTATGAGCTCTTCATGAGTTCTCAGCGGGTAAAAATAATGCCACATGTACACGCATAAAATGATCGCGTTTAATCCAGCACACAGTGTTGTTTTGAACATTTTATGAGCTCTTCATGAGTTCTCTGGTAAAAAATAATGCCATATGTGTTACACGCATAAAATGATCGCGTTTAATCCAGCACACAGCGTTGTTTTGAATGTTGTGAACATTTCATGAGCTCTTCATGAGTTCTCTGGTAAGAAATAATGCCATATGTACGCATAAAATGCCCGCGTGTGTAATCCGCACACAGCGTTGTTTTGAATGTTCGGTAAGCGCGCTCCTACGTCATATAAGCCGACCAATCAGGTTGTGAGCGTCTCCCTGTGCCTTTGGTTTGGTAACTTTAGGTTCGCTGTTAAAAATGCCCGTGTGAACGCTAAGCGGACCAGGACTATTATGTTTGTTTTTGTTTTTTGGTCCGGACCAAACGAACCAAACTAACCGAACTACAAGTGTGAACGCACCCTAAAACACCCTTTACAAAAAAAGTAAAACAACGCCGTCAGACAGTTTTGGAGTTGGAGGAGAGAATGAGAAGGGTTTTTCTACCTTCTGCCTGTGTCAATTCATGGACACGCATCGCAGAGCTAATGCAAAATGAGCATTTGAGGTAAAAAGCATATACATTGTAATTTTTTCTAAAGAAAATGACCAATCATTGCGCTAGATAAGACCCCTATTCCTCGACTGGGATCCTGTAGAGCTCTATGAAGCTCCATTGAAACCACAATTTGGACCTTCAACTCATTTGTTCTCATTTGAAGTCCTTTATATGGTGATACATTATGGAATGTTTTCCGACTGAAGAAAGAAAAAAATGGATGACATGGGGGTAAGTAAATGTTTAGGAACTTTTAATTCTGGAGTGAACTCCTTTTTTTAAAGATCCATCAGCCTGCCCCATTTAATGACAGAAGTTTTTGTTTACCACTTCCGCTTCAAAACGTAATTTAATGATGGTTTAATTTCACGTTACATATATACTTTAAAAAGGGATTAGAAAAACAAACAGAATTGAATCCCTGTTGATAGTTAAAGATTCCCCTGAGCCCTTAGGATATTGTCCGGCTCAGTTGCATCACTACTGGTGTGATTCATGAACTAACAGTGTTACTTAATTAAGAAACCCATAATCCACAGCGTCTAAAGCTCTTCCATGTTAAATACAACTCCAGCCTAGAGGGAACAAGGTGTTGGGAGCTTAGACAGAGTGTAATCCCAGAGATGGAGGGAATGATGGATCGCAGGATCTCCTGGAGTAATTAATTATAGCAGTCCTCTGGCCTCAACTCTCCACCAAACCCCCACACCAATCTCCCAGCGTCCACCACGCTGTCTCAATCACTCCTCCTCTTTCTCTGTCTGCCTCACTCCCACTCGCACTGGGCTTCCATCTCTCACGCCCCTGTGAATTCATCCACTCGTGTTTGGCATGCAAAACCTGACTGCAGTTTAAAAACACAAAACTATCCTCTAATTGTAACGTGAGATTCATTAGTGGTGTTTGCTAAGTTAAACATCACTATTAATATGTCTGAGTGTTAGTGATGTGAACAAACCCAGACACAAACCGTGTGCATTTAGCCCTGCCTAAATCCCAGAACACCCTGGAACTGCAAAGCAACACACAAAAGAGCAATGCAAGGCGTTCGCAACCACCTGTCAATGCCTAGAAACCGCAGGAACACCAACTGCAGAGCAACACACCGAAAACTCAAAAGACTAGCAACCGCGGAGCAACACGAGAAAATAGATATCAAAACACCTTTAAAAGTGCAAGACAATGCCCTAGCAACCCCATAGCAACACCTGGCTATCGCCTACACACCTAGCAACCCCATAGCAACACCTGGCTATCGCCTACACACCTAGCAACCCCATAGCAACACCTGGCTATCGCCTACACACCAAGCAACCCCATAGCAACATCTGGCTATCGCCTACACACCGAGCAAACCCCATAGCAACACACTAAAACTCACACAGACCCTAGTTCTGTATGCGCACCGCACATTTTCTCCATGTCCAAATCCAGTTGGTATTCAGTCCTGTGCCTTTTTTCTTTTGTGGTTTTTGAAGGACTATCAGTCTAGTCATTTTGTGCAAAAATGTCACATCTTTGGTATTGAACGTGAATACATTGGATCACGGTGTGTTTAATTTATGGCTCATTACGGCAGCACCACCTGTCAATTAATTCAGCTCCAATTGCCCTTCTCGTAATGAGGAGGGTTTGATTCTTATGCGCGAGCGTCTGTCGTCAGGAGGGGTTATTGCCACGCGCATATTAGACATATTTCATTCCGCGAGTCTGCCTTTAAGCAATTAACCGGGTTGGAGGCGAACTAAACCGTGACATTCTTGCTATGTGGGTTTTCTGAGCAGAATTTTTATCACACGGCCCAGATGCAGGTCCTCCCGCTGGAGTTTGAGCAGCAGTGTGGAACGCAGATGGCCTGTAGATCAGAGATCCTCAAGTGCTGTTGATTTTACAGTCAAGTGACCAACACCAAGAACTAAACGAGTTTAATGTACAAAAGTCAAGAACAATGTCTTTAAATCAAACGTTTAAAAACATATTATATATTAAAAATATTTGAAAATGATGAAGTGCGTAATTATGGATATCATTTTAATGTGAATGATATAATTTATTATATATTACACATTGCAAACCTTCACAATAAGGTCTTATTTTTAAACATTAGTTAATGTATTACAAACATAAACTAACAATGAGCAATGTATAGTTTTTAATCTTTGTTAATGTTAGTTAATAAACAGGCAGCTGTTCATTTTTGTTCATCTCAGTTCACAGTAAATTAACAAATGTTTTCAGATACAACTTTTTAAAATTAATCGGTAATTTAACATTTGAAATTAACATTAACTAAGATTAATAAATGTTTCAAAAGTATTTTTAATATAACATTATTTAGATTTTTTTAATGTACATATTTTCCTACAAACTGTTTAATATTGCATATTTACTAACCCATATTTAATGTCAGAACTTATTTAAAATGGTAACATTTTGGGTTAATGTACAAAAGTAAACAATAAAATGTGTCTTGAATATTTAAAAATGATGAAAATGTATTTTTTAATATCATTATAATTTGAATAATATAATTATGTATATTGTTATATATGTATATTATTAAAATGTATATTGTTAGTGTACCATTACATTATATGAATCATATATTTAATATCAGTTTTTATTATTATTATTATTATTTATTATATTGATCATTTTTAAATGTATCTTCATACAACATTTTGCAACAAACCATGTTTATTATTACAAATTAACCTGTATTTAATGTCATAATTTTCTTTTGTTTTCATGTTCAGAAGTAAATGAGAATGTATCCTTGAAATCATAAATATAAAATGTTGAATATTTATTGTATGTATATATATATATATATATATATATATATATATATATATATATATATATATATATATAAATCTATTATATATGCAATATATATATATCTATTATATATGCAATATATATATATATATATATATATATATATATATATATATATATATATATATATATAATATCAAACATAATATCAATGACATATTTTGATAACGTAAAATTATATCAATAATGTATTTTAATATAAAACCAATTTTTTAAATGACCCTTAAATTTCACAGATTTCATACATTCATTAATATTAATTTTTAATATAATTATAATAGGAATATTTCTTCAAGTATTATATATTGTAATATAAACATTCTAATTGCATATATATAATATCAAAAATATATTATGATGTAATACAAAGATTATAAATGAATGAAGAAATGAGTGATTCGTGGACCTTGCATTTGGATGGTTTCATGCATTATTAACACATTATTGCACATTTTTATTGCATATCATCAGACCATACTCAATGCCATATTTTCATTTATGAACAATAAACTATGCATGATTATTTTCCTGCCCCCGCCCGTGACCCATCCGATCCATTTTGGGTCTTGACACACCAGTCGAGGACCTCTTCGGAAGACTCCTGCCTTCTTTACATACCACCTTCAGATAAGAAGAGAAATCTCCGAATGAGACAGACGAGTTTAAACATAGCCACAGGAAATGTTGAGATAGGGGACAGACGAAAAAGAAATAGAAGTAGAACAAAGGATAAGTGAAGATGATAGTACAAAGGGTGACCGAGGAGAGAGAGATGATAAAATAAGACAAGGCAATTCCTTTATTCTCGTGTACCTTTGCACCCTTGCAAAAGAACAGAGCGTATGCCTGTGTCTCTGTAAGTAATGGCAGCGTCGCCACCCCCTTCCCTTGTGCGGTTAAGGGTAAATATGTCCCCCGTCGCTGTGATGTATAGGGTTGTCTGTTGTGTGAGTGTAAGTCAGACAGCACTTTGCTGCTAACTCTCCACTCCCTCCCTATTACTGCGGTCCCCGACCCTCACCAGAGCCCGAGTCCTGGCCCCTGACGGCCCTCGCTCTGTTTACCCTCTCTACCTCTGTTTACTGCCACAGGGCAGAGACATTTGCCACTGTCACACAATCTTAACACAGGAATGAGCCTGAGAAACAGCCATGCGACGAGCACTATATGTCAGGACAACAAACACGGCAAAGTCCAAAACTCTGAGGCTCCTCTATCTTGAGACCAAACATTTTCAATGACAATTATATCATCAGAAGCACGATTTAAGTGAAAGGTTTAACTGAAAATGAACATGCAGGTGAGATTGTTTCAGTTTATGGTATGTGTCTGTCAGCAGCACTGGAGCCACATAAACTAAACCTTATGACCATCATGTTTTGGGCATGATATGAGTCGCTGTTCACAACTGGCATGAAGATGCGTTTTGGTCGATCGGATCACGAGTAGACGAAGGAGACACATTCCCGTTTACACCTGGTGTTATATCTATCTCTTTTGTCCAGTTTCAATCACTTCTGTCCTGATTTCTTCAAGGATTAAATCTCGTCTGGCTAGGGTGCTTCCCATAATGTTCACGCATTAGAGAGTAAATGGTCTTTAGTGGCTGTTTGAAAACATTTAAGCATTTACACAATCCGGTCGGGTGTGTTTTCAACTCCCTCTGGAAGTGGTCGAAAGTGGACAGGTTCAAAATTTTCCAGACCCCGTTTTCAACTTTAGCGGCATCCTCTTGTGATCCGATCGACCAAACGCATCTTAATACCAGATGTAAACAGGGCCAAAAACATCTCAAGACAAGACTATCTGACCAAGTGTACAAAGACGCACGATTATTTACTTACATTTCATTAAAAACGTACATTTTCATATAAATAGTGCACACTAAAATATTTATTTATCATTCATCATTATTTTGTCAACACATTTATTCATTTGAAGAAAACTGATTATTTCATTGTATAATAAGATAGATAGACAGACAGAACGACAGACAGACAGACAGACAGACAGGCAGGCAGGCAGGCAGGCAGACAGACAGAAAGATAGATAGATAGATAGATAGATAGATAGATAGATAGATAGATAGATAGATAGATAGATAGATAGATAGATAGATAGATAGATAGATAGATAGATAGATAGATAGATAGATAGATAGATAGATAGATAGATAGATAGATAGATAGATAGATAGATAGATAGATAGATAGATAGATGTTATGTGGTCCCAGTGCATTTGATATAATTTGCATGATTATGATTATTCCAAAAACTTTTTATAGAAACAAACTATAGTGATTATAGTGTTTCTAATTTGCATAATTTAAAAGTCACACCTGAAAAAGTATTCATACGTCTTGATATGCAAATTTATAAAACCTTATTCAAGATTAAAGTCATTATTCATGGAGTTAAAGAGTTAAAGGGGGGGTGAAACACTCAGTTTCAGTCAGTGTCATGTCAATCTTGAGTACCTATAGAGTAGCATTGCATCCTGCATATCTCCGAAAAGTCTTTATTTTTTTAATAATTATATAAGAAAGATGCGCTGTTCCGAGTCTTTCCGAAAAAAGCCGAGCGGGTGGGGGCGTGTCGTGTGAGCGGAGCTAAATAATGACGTGTGCAGCAGCGCGCTGTGTGTTGAGTCGAGCGTCATCCCTAACAGCGGGAAAAAAACTTTATTCAAAATAAAAATATGGCTTTTAATCAGATACAGCCATACATCTATGATCCGGAATCAGACCCAGAGGCTGCAGTTGAACAGGAGCAGCAGCAAAAACGACTAGAGCAGGACGTCTCTATGTGGTACAAGTTATACACTAACTATATAATATGCTTAGCGGCTTGTGTTATTTACATATTTATACTTGAATTATATCGTCGTATTTTTGTCTTTGAAGGTGTACATGTGGGAAGTGCAGTTGTGCACGTGTGTTTGTGTGTTTACGCGTGGTTTGTGTAGACAGTAAGCGGACTGGTTTTGCACGGCAGGCTAAGTTAGTGTTTACATAGAAAGACACGGAATAGTAGCGCATTTGAATGAAGAAGCGCGCTTATTTAGTTCAACATATTTCCCCCCTCTTTGTGTATTGTTGTTTGGAGTGCTTTTACAATACACAAACATAAAGTTACACATATAGTGGCCAGTTAAACAAATGTACACGCACTACACATCGCATGCTCCATTGATCAGTTAACTATACGTGATCATGTTTGGGCTACTTGATGAGCATAGGCAAAAACACAGACATTTGAAGCAGTCTAACTCACCGCCCGCGGTTCTAACGTTGGGACTGCTCCATCCTTCAGCATTAGGCGATCGGGAAAATCCGGCGTCGAGCTGGGCCTTGTTTATGAAACAGTCGGCACCGAAATGCAGCGAACAGATATAAACATTCGCGCAACTCAGTTGCTGATCCGGAAAAGCAAAATCCATCCACTGTTGCCTTAACGCGGGGTTTTTGGGGAATCTGTGCAGGACTGTCTTGGTCTGGCAACCAAAAACGCACTTTTTTGGTGACATTGTTATGTGCACATCACCTGTCCAGCATCCTACAAGCCAGCGCTTTGATGGGCGTAGCCTGTTGCTTTCGCTCTCTCCCTCTCTCTCTCTCTCTCTCTCTCTCTCTCTCTCTCTCTCTCTCTCTCTCTCTCTCTCTCTCTCTCTCTCTCTCTCTCACGCGCTTCCAGTAGAATTGTCCGTACGGCCCATACAAGGAAATTCCGCCCCCATTAACGTCAAAGGGGACGCATGATCGCAAAAAACTTGCCGAAACTTATGACTAACCGGAAGTAGTATTTTTGACAAAGAAATACTCCCATCAAACGTCCACCTTAACTTTTGAAGCTTTGTCTATGTTTAGTATGGGATTCCAAGTCTTTAACAGTGTAAAAAGATCAGTATGCATGAAACAGCATTTCACCCCCCCTTTAAAGATAAAGCTGGTTTAGCTAAGTTTAGTCCTGCTGTTCTCAGTATAGATTCCAATAAAAGTCATTTAAAGGCCCACTGAAATCAAAATGTAAGTTTTTTAGCTTTTAGTATGACTGTGTTAGCCTTAAAGTTATGAATAAACTGGTATGTTCCAAAACAATGACAAAATTCGCATTTAGGAGATATGAGAATCTAAACCCCGCCTCCTTACACTGCTGAAGCGGCGGCTGAAATCGGTCAGTTAACACACATTTACTAATTTCTACCTGGTGAAAGGCACGTAGCACACTATATATGTGATAGGAAACGATTCAGTGTAAATAAGCTTTCATTTGAGGCGAGAAAAAGTTTGTTTTCACGTTAGTTTCACGCACCGCAGCAGCAGCACACACACCAACGGCTCTGGTCTAAATTTAGACTACAGACACGAGAGCGCAGCGCGGATCGTATGCGCGAGTCGGCGCAGACAACAAAACATATCGACCCATTTGAATTCTGCACAGAATGCTGCATTTCAAAGCGATATGGAGGAGATTATGATGATAAACAGTGTTAGAGAAACTGGCTTTACCAAACAGAACGGTCCGCTCTAGTCAAACTGTATATTAACGAAACGCTATTGGCTGTTTCAAAAAAGGGGAGGAGCTGCTAACAGCTGGAGCCGTTTCAGGGGAAATTACGTCAACACATTGAATAATGCGGCGCGTTTCAAGGCACTTCAGTGGGCCTCTAAAAGATGCACAGCTCAGAGTTCTTGTAGTTATGGTTCATTTAACTACCAAACATTGTCTCTGATGTTTCTTTCTTCTGAAGCAGAAAGTCTTTATTTGCTCTCCATTTCACCTCATGTTTGTCTTAGAGAAAGCTTGAAGATAAACAGAAAATCCTGATTCTTAGCACCTTATGAACTAAATTGTTTTTTCCTATGAGAGATTTGTGTTTGTCTCTTGAGCTTTTCCTTGAGCTGTAAGCTTTAACTAAGTTTCAGTCTAAGTCCAATAAACTTCAGACTACTTTCAGAAGGAGCTCGAGCGAACCTTTGAGCTACATGAAATTGAAAAAGAAAATGTGGATTTTGAGAATTCTGATTGGCGCGTACTCACGCATTTGATTTTTCATATGAAACGCCCCGCAGTCAAATATGCAGGTTCGGTGCCATGCATTAATAATGCCATCTTTTTATCAATAGTATATGACTTCCGGCCTGGATTGAGCTGATCCATGCATATCCAAGACAATGAACCTATATGAGCATTAAAGTTGAATCAAACACTTTGAAAAGAAAAGAAAACCACACCTGCTGAGAGAGGAAGAGTGTGTTTGATGTGCCTGTGCTTCCTGTATCTCATCAAATGGATATAACCTCTGAAAAGATGAATATAAACTGTCTTACATCTCAGGAACTGGGTTGCAACCCTTGTTTTTACTCCGTCAATGATGCAACCACTTAAAAGTATAGCTGCAATTGCTACAAAAGCATCCCCCATTCAATCAGCCAACAATCCGAGACAGATTTCCTGTATGTAATCCCATACATCCAAGTCTTTTCATCAGGCAGATTCCTGCAGAGCCCCTTCAGCCCAATTAAACCCACACGCCAGGCCTCCATCACAGGAACTGAGCAGTTTGTGAATATCGTCGAAACAATCGCATTTGTGTCAGTGGGGTGTAAGAGGAAGGGAAGACTAGTCTCCCAGCAGGACGAAGGGTTATATTATAGTGAGAGTACGTTTCTTTTAGGAGTCACTTTCTAAACGCTCCCATTAATCCCCTTTCCGTAGTGTCTGAATGTCATGACTCTGGAAAATATGGGACTTCCTGAAGCTCAAAGAATGGAAACAGAGTCAAAAAAGTCTCTAGCTTTGATACTGGATTAATCTCTGGAGGTTAGAAGATAGAGCAGCTTATTTTAAGGGGATCAATGAAACTTGAAGAATGTCTAATGCCACTTTAGAGTTTGAGGCCTCGGGGCGCCTGAACACCAGAAGAGTTCAGTTGGGGATGGTGCGTCGCAAGGACACTGAAGAAAAACGCGTTTCCATTACCCTTAAAATTGTGCAAATTTAAAATGCAACCAATGGAAACTTAAATTTTGCGAAAGCTCCCATATTTCCTAAAAAAGTTTTTACGCTCGCATGAGGTGGTTTTTCAGTCAATTCAAAAAAGGAATATTTAGTTTTTCCACATTTGCAAGTTACCTATATGTAAAAGTCACATGATCATTCTGAATCCACAGTTTCTCTGTGAAATCATGTAATATAAGCTCCCTGAAACACCTCATACTTGCTGCTTTCCTCTCCATTAATACTTGGATAACTCGCCTACGCTATGCCTCCTTTGGTTAAATATAATGGCTAGTGTGCTGACTGATTTTTTTAAACGACTTATCGCAAGAAAAAAAAAAGTTTTAGTCATGGTTCAACACGATCTCATGGTCATGCGTATAAATAGTACGAGTGTGCAATCTCGTGGAATGTATACGCCAAAATGAGTTTTGGCGTGCGTATGGTACGCGGTTTTTCGCGTGCATATGATACGCACTTTATGGCGTATTATACATACGAACCCCCCACCCCACCACCCTAAACCTACCCAAGAGCGTGTCATATGCACGCCATAAAGTGCGTATCATATGCACGCGAAAAACCAATTACCATACGCACGCCAAAACTCATTTTGCCGTATACATTCCACGAGATTGCAAACTCGTACTATTTATACGCATTTTCGTGAGATCTGTCTCCATGGTTAATCGAAATGCCGTCATAGTTTTTTTTATTGACATTTTGAAAATATTGCAAAAGTTTTGTGCAAATCTGTAATGAAGTTGAGAAAACTTTTAACTTTTGCTGAAACACATTGGGAAATACAGATGACAAAATCAAAAGAATAAAATAGGAAATAACATTTTGCCTTAAGAAAAGTCAATGGCGCTTACATTATTTTTAGTGACTTTTTAGCATAATTTGGGGCTGTATTTTCTAATTTTTCTCAATAGGGATTATATTTTCTGTAATATAATACTTTTATTTAAATCAATATAAATTAAATTCAAAATTGTATATACATACCATTCACAGGTTTGGGGTCAGTAAGCACTACAGTACTTTAATTAAATTGATCAAAAGTGACAGTAAATACATGCTTGATGTTATAAATGATTTCTATTTCAAATAAATGCTGTTTATAAATGCTTTTATATTTGTCAAATAATCCTGAAAAATTTGAAGCTGTTCAACTGCACTATAAAAATTGATATGATCAAAAAGATATTATGATCATATAACATATTACAACATGTTTTTACTTTGCTTTAACTTACTCATCAAAATGTTCAACTATATTTTTAATTATACAAGATTCAACAATTTTTTTCAGTCAGTTTAATGTAATTAAGTTGAAATTACTTAAACATCCAAATTGATTGTACTTAAATACTTAAGGCGGCTTAAGTAAAAAAAATTTTTTTTACACTGTTTTCAACATTGATAATAATCAGAAATGTTTTTTGTGCATCATACAGCATATCATCATGTGTTACTGAAAACTGGAGTAATAAAATCCAGCTTTGTTCACAGGAGTAAATTACATATTACACTATATTCAAACAGAAAAAATTTCATTTAACTTGTAATAATATTTCACACTAATAAAGTATTTACCATTTATTTGGATCAAATTAATGCAGTCTTCATGGGCTTAATATACTTCTTTCAAAAACAAAGTGAAACATCTCAGTAATTGTAAAATATAAATGTAATTGTATTTAAAAAATAAATGGCTGCATGTGTTGCATTGCCTTTCATTTTTGCTTTTGTCAATAATAAAGAAAAATTATTGTATTGCAATAATGAGAATAAAAAATATAGTGTGTGACTTTCTCCTTACACAAAAATAAATGTCAAAACTAGTTTAACTGAAGTAAACGTTCTAATCCTAAATCCTGAATAGCAGGCTGAGCCATATCCTGGTCTTTATCACACAAGACGCCCCTGTAAGCATCTCTTTGACTAACTATTGAACTCATGCGAAGCCTTTTGCATGTAAGAGTGCATTCTTCATGCAGAATGAGGCCGTTATCACGCTTGACAATGGAGAAGATGCAGGGCTTAGGCTGGTCTCCCCAACCCCACCCAGCTGTTAATACCAAAGAGATTCAGGCATTGTAGTGTAAAAGAGGCCCAGGTATCTATGTTTATTCAGCCTGTTTCAGGAAGAGAGCTGAGACAGAGAAACAAAGTGATTTTGTATATTTAGCTACAAGAACGTAGGTCAGTGGGGCCTTAAGAAAATGCAGTAGGAGCTGAAAAATGAACTGGGATAAATATTACCAGCATAGAAACAATTACCATTACATTACAATGACCTTTTATTTTCTTCCCCTCAAAAGTTCAAACTTAAGAACATTTTTGCCCCTGAAAGTCTTGAAATGGATGTCATGGTTATTCATAGCCTCGGTTTGTTGCAATCCAATCTAATTTTCACCGTCCATGATAAATTGCTTAATTGAAGTCAGTAAACAGTCAGCCATCTCGGTTATTGATGCAAGTTTTAATTGGATGAGACAAAGTCATTCGCTCAATCATACAGAGAGTTACAGTTCATCACTGGCCAACTCAAGAAGGTCAAGATAGTCATTCCAGCCACTGAGATTGATTGGCCGGACGGACGACTTGTTTATATAAGATAAGAGAAAATAGCCGAAAGGTCAACAATCACAGGCTATCTGAGCATTATCTGACTCGCTCTCCATTGACAAGCACAGCAAACGAAAGTTGAGCACAAATAAAGGACAAGACCATTTGAACAGCGAGAACTTGACTTTAAACCAAGAACCGGTGTTGAGATGACATACATTCTAAAAGGAAAACAGCAGATACAGAATATAAAAAAGCTTTACTTTCAGCCAGTGCACTCTCTAGTACAATAAATTCATACAGAGACATAGAAAAAGACAGAATCCATTTGGTTTGGCCGCGCACTGACACACACAATATATTTCTAATATAAATCCTATATACACATGTTCCTTCACTAAACAGTTGCTTTTAACACAGCTAGTTACACTTCCACTGGAAGCAAAATGCATTTCAGTGCCACCAATAAATGCTGCCCAGAAAGAAAACTTAAAACAAACATCTTTTTTTGTTCGTAATCTGTCTCTGCTGTGTTATCTTTCAATGCCATGTACAAAACCCAGTTAAGAAAAGTAATTTACAGTAGAAAGGGTAAAATAAAGGCAACAAACATGATGACTGAAGACGGCAACGTTCTGAGGGCGCTTGAGCGGTACCACTGAACTTCCTGAGAGTCGTCTGAAACCAAACAAAAATGTACATGAAATTATATACAGGAATGTTATTTGAAGAAACAGCAAACAAGAAACAGACACCCTGAATAATCATTTGCCGTCAGTTTGAATGGAGCGCCAGTCAGTGATTCACAGCCCTATTAGGGGACCATTGGAGGTGAGAACTTCTGTCTGCGGTCCATGGTTATCTCAAACTAAATTAGTTCACCCAAAAATGAAAGTGTTTACTCACCCTCACGTTGTTCCAAACCTGTATGAGGTTTGGAGAAGATATTTTGAAGAATGTTGGTAACCAGAGAGCACAGCCCTTTTTTCCTAAAATGGCTGTTTGATTACCAGCATTCTTTAAAATATCTTCCTTTGAGTTCAACAGAAGAATGAAACTCATACAGGTTTGGGACAACTTAAATCGTAGGTTCATTTTTGGGTGAACGATCCCTTTAAGTGTGTGTGTCTGACCTTATTGAACACTTACAACAAGCACGCATCTATAAACTCACCACAGTCTTTGCTGAAAACATGCGGGAAGCAGTGCAAAAGTCCATATCCACATCTGCAGTATGAACATCCTTTCTGAACCCATTCTCCATGTGGAATAACATCACAATCCCTGTTAAAGTAAAAAGAAACATTTAAGAACCTTGTGTGACCACAACAATGCTGCACAGCTCAATCCTGACGTTATTTACTTTTATATAAACTGTATTTGCACTTCTGGTTGGATGCTAACTACATTTCATTGGCTCTGTACTTGTACTCTGCTCAATGACAATAAAGTTGAATCTGAATCTGATTTCATTATACCGCAGGCGTTCGTCGTATTCGCAGCTCCGACCAGTGAAGTACTTCGGACAGGCGCAGAAGCTTCCCAAAATGCACGTTCCGCCATTCTTGCAGCAGGTACGACTTTGTTTAGCAACTGAAATGAGGAACAAGCAAAATAAAGATATTAAATATAAGGAAGCAAACGCAAAACAGCAGCCCCTTCATGCAAAAATTTATGAGGTGCAATCTAAACAGCTGCTACCAACATCTGTTTCCCAACACAACGTGAACCTTCCAGACACTGTGCAGGCCGTTACGCCTGGCAACACTGGAATTCCCATTAATTAATGGATAAATCCACTTAATTCCAGCCTAAATGCTCAAAACTGTTTTCTACATGACATACATGGTTTACTCTGGTTCACGTTTGTAAGTGTTGTTTACAAGGGTGTGCAATTAAAGTAGTAGAAGTATTTCAGTACTAGTACTATAACTGTGGCAGTTTTCTGAAAAACACTGACGTAGAAACTAATTTCACTCACAAATTGCTAGTAAATGTCACAACTACAAGGAAATGGCAAGCATCACATTGAATTAAACAAAGTAGAAACTAGAAATAGTATTTTCTGTAAATATATTATATATATATATATATATATATATATATATATATATATATATATATATATATTTTTTTTTTTTTTTTTTTTTTTTTTTTTTTTACAGTGTACAATGTAACCATATTGTTTAGGGATTTCTAGAAAATATCATGACTTTCCAAAGATCTTAATATAGATGTTTATATACACATATATTCAATATTAAATATTACACATACAGTACCAGACAAAAGTCTGACTTAAATACACTTTAAATTAGTAGTTGATTTGATCACAAATGCAATAAAAAAAAAGTAATATTGTGAAATTTCAGCTTCCCATGACAGGAATAAAATTACATTTTACAATATATTTAAATAGAAAATAGTTATTTTAAAATTGTAATATTTCATAGTATTACTGTTTTTATTGTATTTTTGAACAAATAAATGAAGCCTTGGTGAGCATTAGAAACTTCTGTCAAAAACATTAAAAAATCTTAAGGATTCCAAACTTTTGACCGGTAGTGTAGCCTATATTGGATATAATACTAAAATATATCTGTATATTTCTTTCTCAATCCATGCATAATTAGCTAATATTATAGCACAATAACACGAGCTCACCTCCAGTCAGTCCTATGAACGGTAGCACGGCCTCTGCGTTGCGGTGTTTGCGTTCCGGCGTTGGAGTGTTCATTTCATTGAACTTATTCAAGGATTCCGCCTGTGTTTTTGGCTTTCCAGAAGCTTTCCCGCATTCTGACCCTTCACAGCCTGAGAGAAAACGCGTTATCTATGTTAGAAAAAAGCGATGAAAAAAAGCTATGTAACTACTGTATCGTGCGTTACTCTAAATGTCGACTTTTACCTGATTCAGTCGAAACAGCCTGACACACCGCCACAGCAGACAGCAAGAACCTGTAGAGGAGAAGAGCAAATGTTTGAGGCCTGAGGGGAAAGAAGACAAACGCTCCGATTATCCCCACAGAATCATGAATCATTTGCTCACCTGAACAGTTTATTCGTCATTCCTCTCGCTGGCAAACTCCAAAACACCCAGAACGCGCGTGAGGTGTCTGATCTGCTCAAAACATCCCCTGTGTCACATCACACACACCAAATCACCAGCCCACTTTCTGTCACCAGCCCACTCTCTGTCTGCCCCTCTCCGGGGTCTGTTATTTATCTTTACCCTCACGACGCCCATTAACACCTGCACACCCCCCCCATAGTCATACATGAGCTCGCCTCGCGCGCACACACACCCACAAATGCAAATGCGCCTCATTTCATATCAGTTCCGTCGGTCAAACCGGTTTGAAATAAATCGTTTCTCTTCAGTATCACAGAGAAGCGATTAGAGCCTCGCGATGGCTGACTTTGATGCTCTTTAATGCTGGATTTTTACCAAGGACCTTTGCTTTGTGTTTTAAGGCGAGCCACTACAATATCTGTTGTATTTTGTGCATGTGTCAATTTTGAGATTTTCATAAAGTGCTTTTTTGTTCAGACTAGTGGAAGGAAAAAACCCTTAAAAAAACAGCTGTTTTAAACCGAAAACAACTTGCACTGAGATATCTTATGGCATTGTTTTGTCTCAAGATGCGTTGGCTAATGTTTTTAAGGTTTCATTAAAGCAATGTAATTATTCTAATTGAACTAAGGCCTAATCCTGGCGTAATGTAAGCCCTGTCTGAGAAACTGGGCCTGTTTTATTCCTATTCTTTATTCTGAAGGTTTTTTTTTTTACAGGGGGTTACAGGATAATTTGCCTTATTTTATACAACATTTTATTCCTAAAAATTGTGAAAATGTATTAAATGTTTTTTTTATTATTATATTTTCTGATTCTGATTTTCACTCAAAAAACATTTGACTCAAATAGGCTTGAACTAATGAAATAAGGATTTTGAACCTGCATCATTAAGCTAAACATTTGCTATTATTGCATACTTTAATTCATCATTCACATGCATAACGCAGTGCTAACATGCATTTTTATTGCACATTACAGAATATATTTACATATTTCTATATGTGTATATTACATTTATTTGTGTAGGCATATAGGCATATTTCATCTCTTAATAAAAAAACATAAAACAATATAAATTTCCAATCTGTTTAGAAGTAGTTCGGTATTTGTTGTTTATTGAGATTTTATTCCTAAAAAATGCTGAAAATGTATTTTTTTGGCTGTTGACAGTATTTTCTGAGTGATAAAGATATCTAAAATCCTCTCTGTAAAAAAACATTTGACTCATATATGTAAAAATAAAATAAAAAAAAGAAATAAGAATTTTCAACCTGCTTTAATTATTTATTCAGACTATTTTTAACTATAATAACTTTTAAAACTATTTTTAACTGACTATAATAATAATGTCAAGCTCTGTTCATTCTGGACACTCTAAGGTTTTTAAAATCATTTATTAAGCCAAACTTTTGCCATCGCATATTTTTCTTCTTCACAGAGTTAAGTAATGTAAATTTACAATGTTTAATTCATCATTCGCCTGCACAATCCAGTGCACACCTGCTTTTGCACAAAACATTTTTATTGCACGTTACAGAATATATTTACATATTTCTTTGTATATATTGCTTTTATCTGTGTGTAGATCTCATCTCTTTAATTAAAAACAACAGATATAACAATCCAGTTATATTTGTTTAGAAGTAGTTTGGTATTTGTTGTTTATTGAGGCACAATTGGGGATACCTTTCTTATTTGTTTATTACATTTATCCATGAAAATCAAATGAATCTCTTGTGGTTTTGTTCCCACAGGCTGACATTTCCAAAGGAACGGCAGTAGGTATATATAACCTCAGAAAACCTAAAGTAATTAGAGTAAGTTTTCTTTGAGGAATTTCTTGTGTTTGATGCAGTTCACTTCTTTAAAGAGGTGCAAAGCACACGCAGACGCTTCCCGCTCTATTTGCGTCCTTATTCTTTGTTATTGGTTTCTAATTAGCTGATTTCTCTGAGCCTCTGAGGTGAAGAACTTTCAAACATTTAACTTTGCCATTCAGTCTTTTCAACTATACAACCAGAAAGGTAAAAATATACTTCAGTATATTCATATGTGCCCTGGTTTCTAGTCACAATAGCTCTCTCTTCCTAAACCTCAACTCCATTTTAAAGTCAAAATTATTGTCTTTAAACAGAACAAGCATACCATTATCCAAATGGAAGCTTTAGTGATAGACTTGTCCTATTTTACATTTCACATTTAATGTATGTCTGTCTACTGCATAATGAAAAAAAGTTAATTTTGTCCGGTGGGAAAAATCATCCTTTTTAAAAAGAAATTGCATGCAAATTACATGGCTCAGGTTGATGCATTTTTCATTTCAAAGCACAACGCATCACCGCTGGGAGAGCTTTCCTTGTAGTGCCATTAATGTTTCCTTTTTATATTCATGCCAACATTTCCATTAATTGTTGCAGGGAATTGTTTCCCAACAGAACACCCGCTCTGTCCATCCAGAGGACAGATCTTCAGCACAGACGTCAGCCGTGTGTGAACAAGGCCAGTTGCTAAATAAAGTTGGTGGACCATGTGACACAGGCCAGCCTTGAAAGGCTAAAGGTCAGACTGAAATGCTTCTAGTCTATTACATGACCCAAGAGCATTACCTAATGACTTTTTAGCTTTGTGTTCAATACTAATACTCTAATGATTAAATTAACATTCAATCCGGCATAACATTATGAGGTGAAGTGAGTAACACTGGTTATCTCTTCATCACGGCACCTGTTAGTGGGTGGGATATCTTAGGCAGCAAGTGAACATTTTGTCCTCAAAGTTGATGTGTTAGGCCACATCCACGCAAAGCCAGAGCTTTCCCTATCTAGTATTTTTTTTTCCCTCGTCTCCAGAAATATCTGCGTACACACGAAACCACTGATCCTGACTCAAAACGATGCAAGACCAGTATGTGGCGCAGTAATTCTGCCACAGAGAAACACTAAAACATTGAAAAAGAAGACATGGAGCATACACGAGGCGTATACAGAATATATATATAGAATAACTCAAGGGTGTCGTTTTCAGATTGATCCACTCTGGTTTAAAACAGGCTTCCAAAACACTGAATCCATATGGACAACACGCAGACACCATATAAAGTTTTTTACGTATACAGCTAAATGCGTTTCCATGTGGACGGGGCCTTAGAAGCAGGAAAAATGGGCAAACGTAAGGATTTGAGAGAGTTTGACGAGGGCCATCTAGACGACTGGGTCAGAGCATCTCCAAAACTGCAGCTCTTGTGGGCTGTTCCCGGTCTGCAGTGGTCAGTATCTATCAAAAGTGCTCCAAGGAAGGAACAGTGGAGAGCCAGCCACAGGGTCATGGGCGGCCAAGGCTCAGTGATGCACATGGGGAGCGAAGGCTGGCCTGTGTGGTCCGATCAAACAGACGAGCTACTGTTGCTCCAAAAGCTTTTAATCATCTAAAGAACCTTTTCCACTACAGAGAACCATTTGTGGAAAGGTTCTAAGGATGTTAAAGGTTCTTCACCTATTGATGGCATTAAATAACATTTATCTTTTAAAAGTGTCAAGCATCACTGTAATTGTTATTAGTGTTAACTAAAAAAATAAATTGTGTACTGTGCTAATTAATTGAGACTTCTTACAGCTCTTACAGGTTGTTGGCCTTGTTTGTTTCGTTGCTTCTATTGCTCTCCCCTTTTTTGTAAGTCGCTTTGGATAAAAGCGTCTGCTAAATGATTAAATGTAAATGTAAAACAATTACAAATCATTTTCGGTATTCAAGTAAATACTGAATGCATAGCAATGTCCTGGCAACCACCACAACACTCTAGCATCATAGCAGCAATTGTATTATTTCATATGCAATTTAATTTAGACTTAAGTTATTAAAAGATTCAATGCAAAGCAGAGTTCATAAAGACATGCATTTTGTTTTTGCTAAAGGGATAATGAGGTTTAATTAGATAATTCATTCACATAAAGGAGGATTAAATCATGTACGCTAATGAGCAGCTTGAGAGCAGCCAAGGTCACGGATCTTCACGCTGCTCTGCTGTCTTCAGGTCGGATGCGGAGCTGCACGCGCTTTTGTTATAGACACAGAAGGAGTCAAAAGGTGATTTATTCTCTCCGCTCACAGGTGCATTTCTGTCTCTTACGGCTGACAGCCTGTCATGTTGCTACCAGAGGAATATGTGAGGTAATTAGAGTAACAGAGGTGGGCAGCCAAACGCCGGTTTAAGGGGACAAATCCAAATTAAATGTGTCTGCTTGTATATTCACTTGTTTTTTATATTAGACAACAATTCAAATGAGACTGTTACAGTACATTTGCCTGTGTATATAAGACACCAGATTGATCCTGTGGGATCGTTTTTATTGTACACCCTACATTAAGTGGGGGTGCTCATGCTATTTCATGCATTCTGACTTATTTACACCGTTAAATAATATGCATATTTGGCGTTCTCCTCATCTCCCGTATCTCTGCTTTAGGAAAGCAACCGGGTGAGTGTGATGCAGACCAGGTGGTTGAGAGATGCTGCAAAACTTGTCGAGGAACATTGGTGAGTTGACTTAGTATTTATATAATCCTCCACTTGTGCTGATTGGTAGACATGTTGATTACTGATTGCTGACAGCTGGTTGGACCGACATGATGATTAGATAGATCATTTGAACTAGCTCCTCCTGAACTTTGTTAATGAAACATCATTTCTGTGCCAAATACATTCCTTCCAGATTCAAACAAGTTTCGGAATGTTTTTTTCCGAGTATGGCCATGCATTACAAGCCTGGTCCTGCCAGACTCCTAATTGAGCAGAAGTACGTAGGAGGGCGGAGCCAGGCTAATGTATTATATCTAAATGGGTGGAATTCCTTGTATGGGCACTTCTCCCGGATGAGCGTGTGCCATCAACGAGCTTCGTTTGGGTCACGGGAGCCACCAGTAGCGCTTTGTTTTTAGACCACAAATCATCAATGTTTCTGGTTGTGAGGAAAAGATAGCAGAGCATGGTCCCAGACTCTTGTACATTTCATTTGTACAAAGAGTCTGGCCACTCTCCACTGACAAGCGTTTACTTCCTTGAAGGCAGGTACTCTGTTGAAGTTTAAAACTATTAGATCTGCCCTGAGCCAAACTGGATCTGCCATAACCAATTGCTAATGTTTGGTCTTGATGTATGTAATGTGTTCGCCTTAGCCAACTCCTTCACCGCTAATGGTGCAAGCTGGAAAATCAAACTTTTTTTTTTCTTTTCCTGAACCACGTGGGTGTGGGGAGGAGGGCCAAAACTTCATAACAATAAAGATATGTTCTAAAAATAGTTGACATCACAGCTAATGATGATGACACAAAGCAACAATATCGGTGGAGTCTCTTTCAAAATAATGTTTTTCAGCGATGAGCAATAAAAACATTGACAGCCAATCAGAATCCACCCTGCTTTAACGGGATCAAGCATGCAAAGCGGCAAACGACAAAACTGCAGCGTGTGCTCGTTATGGTATGCGTTAGAGTGGACACTATAATTATCATTATACTGGTGCACTGGCGTTTAAAATTACATTTTGAAGCAGAAATTCTAACATTATATTTTCTCATAAAACACACTTCTATAATGTTTTTTTGGAACTTTTCAAAAAATTCCATTTTACACTGTAAAAGCACACATCTCAACAAGAAATGTGGTTTGAGCCCCATATTTACTCCATAAATGTAATTATTATTTTTCCACTAGTGCAAAGTAAATGAAAGGATTAAAGTTGTCTTCAAACACAAGAAACTGAACTCCAACCATGTAAATATAAGACCGTAAAGCTGCACTATGTACATTTTCTGTCCACTAGAAGACAGACAATGAAGTAAAACTATTAAAAACAAAGGCGTAGTTTGATGATGCCAAGCTTGAGCTTAGAATCATGGGACATGTGGTCTTCACCTCACAGCCAATGGGAAAGAATCTGGATAGGACTCGGGCAGATATCATGTTAATGGATGTGATTATTAACATTACTGTAGTGAAGCAGAGCAGGGCCGAGTGTTGAGGAGCTGAGCACGGTCGCTGGAGCGATTGTTGATGAGATGAAAAACGCACTGCTCACGAACATCGGGACTTTTATTATGACGGGACACAGTCACCGACGCCATTTCTGTTTTTAGTCAGGGGGCCAAAACTGATATTAAAACTTTGTCGGACACTTTTTGGTACAAGCATACAACCTATCCAGTATTAATATTTAACCCCTCAACATGTGTTCTAGCCAGGTTGTCAGCTTAGAAAAGGTTTTTATTGTCCATTTTAACACTATAATCTTAAAAGTGGTAAAAGCGGATTTTCCCCTCCCAAAGTGCTTCCATTTTCTATGTTACCTACTGTAGTTTTGGGCAAATGTGCAATATAATCAAATTTATGTGCAAGCATGATCATTAAAATACCACAAGAGAATCACACCACAAGGGGCACTGTTGAGTCAGCACAGCTGTGATTTGACATGAAGCAGCAGATCCAAGGCTAATGGATCTGCTGGAAGGCTAATGAAGACAAACCAACATTTACCTTCTGGCGACAATACATGGACCATGTGTCTATTCTTCTGGCATTCACACGGGCACTGGGATGTGGTGACTGGAAGATTTACATGTCGACCTTCAAGAGCATGATGCCCTGGTTTGCTGCAAATGATCACACTCACTAAACAAGATGGGGTGCTGTATTTATAGCAGAGATGGAGCATCTGGCACAGACAGCACTACGGGTCTACCAGGGCTTCCTAGATGGTGATTTTGTAGCCAAAGAGGCCAAACCTTCAACAAGGTTCTATTTGATCTTTGCTTTGAGCACATCAACAAAACCAGAAAGGTTGCTGGAGGATTGGTAGGCGTCACTCGAAATGAGACCACTAAACCATTGGTCCATCACCTACAATGAACGTGCATCTTTATCACAGGACACTAGATCCCTGTTTGGATTGACACATGATGGAGAAGATGATGAAGACGACCTCAAAGACTGCCTTCCAGCAAGACTCAGAAGGGATCATGATGATACCATTTCAACTGAATGAGTTGGTGTCTTTGACACCCGGTGATGTTGCTTCTTCAGAAGAAATAAAGAATGGCCTTACACATGCTGCACTTTAGAAGAAAAGGTAATCCAAGGCACTCAATGGGTGTGTTGAAAAGTTAAAAAGCCTTTATTTTTTCATGGCTTAAACATTTAAAAAAAAATTGTGACAGGTACAGTGTACAAAGACACCAACTCATACACTGTAAAAAAAAAAAAAAAGGTTGTACAACAAAAAAATCGTAGTACTAATTTAAAGCTTTTTTTTGTTGACTCAACTTTTGTAAATCAGTTATACGAACTGAAAATAAGTTGTCTGTGACATATTTTTTCTTTAGTTGTGTCAACTAGACATTTTTGTTCTTTCTGGAGAACTATTCAGTAACATATTTTTTGTTAGTTGAGCCAATTCAAGAAATGTTTCCATTGGAAACTCATCAATGAACCCAAAAATCATTTGGTCATCACCATTTTGGTGATGAGTGTTTCCTTTGGTTGGGCAGTTAGCCTCATTGTGTGAGTTTGGGGCCTTTGTAACGGTGTTTAGCAAAAAAGCACAACCGTTGGTCCATCACCTACAATGAACCTACAATGAAGGCAGTCTTTGAGGTCGTCTTCATCATCTTCTTCATCATGTGTCAGTCCAAACAGGGATCTAGTGTCCTGTGATAAAGATGCACGTGATGGACCAATGGTTTAGCGGTCTCATTTCAAATGACGCCTACCAATCCTCCAGCAACCTTTCTGGCTTTGTTGATGTGCTCAAGATCAAATGGAACCTCGTTGAACGTTTGGCCTCTTTGGCTACAAAATCACCATCTAGGAAGCCCTGGTAGACCCGTGGTGCCATCTGTGCCAGATGCTCCATCTCTGCTATAAATACAGCACCCCATCTTGTTTAGTGAGTGTGAAGTTAATATTATAGTGTTAAAATGGACAAAAAATGGACAACCTGGCTAGAACACATGTTGAGGGGTTAAATATTAATACTGGATAGGTTATATGCTTCTTCCAATAAGTGTCCGACAAAGTTTTAATATCAGTTTTGGCCCCCTGACTATTTCATAGTTATTATTACTACTAGTTACTTTAACACAATTTAAACACAAAAATCAAAATGTGATTGTGTAAGAATTGTATTCAGGCTCTGAACAGATTACCCATGAAAAGTTCTTTCAGCCAATAGAATCACTCTGGGGTCCTAAGCGGGAATGATTCCACAGAGGACAGGGTTTGTCATGACACCGGCTCCTTGGTTAAAATAGCAATTTTCTCACGGTTTACAGAGAGTTGGAAACATTTGGGATATTGTAAGAACTCAACTGAACAAACTACATAACACTGGCCTAGTGGTTTTTGAATATTTACTGCAATAATCCTACATAGTGCTCCTTTAAATATTCTTCATGTCAAAGCTTATTAAATGTAACTTCATCACTGTATCACATCATGAGCTTTGATTCCCGGCCAAAGTATGTTCTATAAAAGTGCAATCAGTGCCATGTGTGACAAGGAAACGAGACACCGGTGCTTTCATTATGCTGAGTGAAGCTCTCAGGGTGAAGTGCGTATAATAAAGCGATCTCGCTCGACTCCTCGTGCACTGACTCATACGAGCCCCCTGCTGGCTCATAATTAATTTACCTATCTTTGTGTTTCATTCCCATAATTAACAAGCCACCGGATAATGCCACTGCAGCCTCATTAGGTGTTCCAGCATGTTTACAAGGAACTTATAATGACATCAACACAGGTAAGAAGTGCTGTTTTTATTTTTTTTATTTTTACTTGACTTGGGTTTATTCATTGTTCAATTTATCGGTACATTTGCTAAGTGATTGATGCCATCCATTGATGAAATTGCAATAAACTTCCTGACTGTGCATTAAAAATTAAAACTCATTTCACAAAACACAATGCATTTTTCATTTTTGGGTGAATTTCAAGACTTTAATCCAATTTCATTGATGGATGGCATAAATAGGATTAATCGTCTATATGGTACATTTGCTAAATAGTAGCTCCTCTTTGATGTCATCCATCAATGAAACTGTAATCAACTTCCTGGTGCAAAAATGAAAACTATCATTTAATGTTGTTCCAAACTCAGAACATTGAGATTGGCAAGTGTGTTAAATGTGGGCCTGTTTCTGTCCTTTATAGAGCTTGACAGCGGACAGGTTTTGAATGACATGATTTTTTTTTTTTTTGGCTAATTATTCCTTTGTTCCAAAACACTTAACAAGCTTGCTTTTGCATATTTACAGCACACACACAGAGAGATCAGGCATAATTTGAAGTGAATAACACTGATGATCTCTTCATCACACCACCTGTTAGTGGGTGGGATATATTAGGCAACAAGTGAACATGTTGTCTTCAAAGTTGATGTGTTAGAAGCAGGAAAAATGGGCAAGAGTAAGGCTTTGAGCGAGTTTGACGAGGGCCAAATTGTGATGGCTAGACGACTGGGTCAGAGCATCTCCAAAACTGCAGCTCTTGTGGGCTGTTCCCGGTCTGCAGTGGTCAGTATCTGTCAAAAGTGCTCCAAGGAAGGAACAGTGGAGAACCGGCCACAGGGTCATGGGCGGCCAAGGCTCAATGATGCACGTGGGGAGCGAAGGCTGGCCTGTGTGGTCCAATCAAACAGACAAGCTACTGGAGCTCAGATTGCTCATGAAGTTAATGCTGGTTCTGATAGAAAGGTGTCAGAATACACAGTGCATCAGTTTGTTGAGTATGGGGCTGCGTAGCCGCAGACCAGTCAGTGTGCCCATGCTGACCCCTGACCCCGCCAAAAGCACCAACAGTGGAACGTGAGCATCAGAACTGGACCACGGGGCAATGGAAGAAGGTGGCCTGGTCTGATGAATCATGTTTTCTGTTACATCACGTGGATGGCCGTGTGCGTGTGTGGCACACATGGCACCAGGATGCACTATGGGAAGAAGGCGAGCCGGTGGAGGCAGTGTGATGCTTTGGGTAATGTTCTGCTGGGAAACCTTGGGTCCGGCAATCCATTACTTTGACACGTACAACCTACCTAAGCATTGTTGCAGACCATGTACACCTTTTCATGGACACGGCATTCCCTGGTGGCTGTGGCTCTTTCAGCAGGATAATGCTCCTGACACAAAAAGGGTTCAGGAATGGTTTGAGGAGCACAACAGCGAGTTTCCCCAGATCTCAATCCATTCCAATCTGTGGGATGTGCTGAACAAACAAGTCTGATCCATGCGGCCCCACCTCCAACTTTCAGGACTTGAAGAATCTGCTGCTAACATCTTGGTGCCAGATACCACAGCACACCTTCAGGAGTCTAGTGGAGTCCATGCCTCGATGGGTCAGAGCTGTTTTAACAGCAAAAGGGAGACCAACACAATATAAGGACAATAGGTCATAGTGTTATGTCTGATCTGTGCATACATACACAAAATAATACACATACACACCGCACGCACGCACGCACGCACGCACGCACACACACACAGTAGATATAAAGGTTTGCATTCAACAAGGCATTATTGATTGAATATCCATGTCATTCTTGGCTGTGACAGCGAGTGTAAGTTTCTGCTTCTTATGGGGAACATTTGACAGACCTGATTATTGTGATTTCTATTCTGAAAACTGACACGCTAATGACAGCTGAATCATTATCAGCCATGCAAAGGTTGACACTCTCTCTCTTCTAATGAGCTGTCTGCTTTCTGAATGGCACCGCACTGTTTCTTCACTCCAATTGAAAGGTTAAGATTCGGGATGTCATCAACTTCTGTGAGAAACAAGGACAAATTCAGTGCAAAATGAAAAGTTTTCATGCGTTGAGACAAAAAGAGAAAAACAGCGTTAGTGCGAACTTGACAACAAGAGATATTGAATTGAAATCCAACTTTGTAACATGTACAACAACAACAGCACAAGAAAATGAGATCTACATATTTATAAAGTTGCAAGAAAAAGTATGTGAACCCCTTGCAGAATCTGTGAGAATGTGAATAATTTGAACAAAATAAGAGATCATATGAAATACAAACAAATACAAATACTGTCATAAAAGATGTTTACATACAGTCCATAACACAAAAAAGATGAATCTATACAATTACCCTGTTCAAAAATTTTGAGCCCTTGATTCTGGAAGTCGAATTTAACTTGATCTTCAAATGTCAAAAGTTTTCATCCCCTGGCTCTTAATGCGGCGTGTTTCCTTCTGGAGCATCAGTGAATGTCTGAAGCTTTTTTAAAAGTTGTGTTTGAGTCTCTCAGTCATCCTCAGTGTGAAAAGATGGATCTTAAAATCATCCAGTCGCTGCTGGAGAGGGTTCAAATATACAGAAGATGCTGGAAAACTGAAGAATGTGCAGGAGCTGGAGGATTTTTCTGAAGAACGTTGGTCAGTTTAACAGCTCAGGACAAACGAGACTCAAGAACAGTCACTACAAAACACACACACACACACACACACACACACACACACACACACACACACACACACAGCACTGGATCATCAGAGAACGACACACAGGACTAAGAATCAAAGGTTCATAAACTTTTGAATGGGGTCATTTGAATAAATTCATCTATTTATTGTTTTGTCTTGTGGACTTCTTTTGTCAAGAACATGCATTTTGTATGAAGCCTCTTATTTTTTTAAATCATTAACTTTGTCACAGATTCTGCAAGGGGTTCACATAGTTTTTCTTGCAGCTGTATATTTGATAATATGCATGCAGTGTGGGTCACCTTTAAATGAACGTCTTCAAGGCACATAGATCATGGTTATTTTTACTCACTACTGTATGCCCAGTCATTTCCATATGCAGTTTGTACATTCATAACATATTTTAACCTATAACCGTTGCAAACATCATGTTCTAGTGGCACAGTGGCTATATTGAGCGCAGCACTTGATCCTTCAAAGGAATAAAGTAACTGACTATTAATTAGCAAATGTGTCATGCACCACCTAAATTCAGTGTATTAATTACCAGCTCCATCATTTTCAGCTCATTTTCATTCTGAAATCTGACATCTCCATCCCTCGATGGTGATCATTATCTACAAGGGTGAGAACATCATGTCACAGGTTTACGGGTGAACCCAGTCGAGTACAGTATGACATGAAATACAAAGAATATTTTTAAATTAATGCTGACAAACATTTTTTTCTAACGACTTACAGAGCCACGTGGCAACTTATAAATAGCCGGGTCAAGAGCCCTGGTTACACGGGCCAGTTGAGTTACAGTTGACACTTCTATGAGCTGCTTCTGAAGCCAGGTGCTCATTTGACAGAGGACAGTCAGACGGGTAAACATTCTTTACTTCATGAATTCATTTTTGTAGAGAAATACTCTTTTATGTTGTGTATGTTTATGAAATTGCAATTAATATTGCTAGCAGTAAACACGATTTTATTGCTTTCAAATATAACATGAAAGAGCGATCCAGTAATGCTATTTTAGAATTAATCACGGAAGCAATTTCATGTGGTATTGTTTTTGCCTGATAAGTGATGATTCCCTGCTAAACGTATTACATAATATGAGCAAATGTTCCAAATAGGGTTTTTTTTGGTCTGCATTTGTTTTGTACTGTTTATATTTAATTGCCTGTCCTGGTTAAATGAAATAGCTTAATCAAATGCATGCTATTAGATGAGCTATTGAAAACAAATGCACATTTTATGGTTAGTTTATACAAGGGAACATTGCAATCTTGTAAAATCCAATCTCGTTCTTCCGCTGACAGCTTAATCTCCGCTTACAGCACGAGTCTCTACAATAATGGACAAAAACGCAGAGGTGATAGTATGTGGCGCTTCAATTATGAAGGATGTCTGGGAAATCCGACTGAGGGAGTATCGACAGAAACGACAGCTGGAAAAGGAGAGGATAGGGAAGAGTGCTCTTGAAAGGTGAGGATCTGCTGAACCTCCTATTTTGCATTTGTCAATCAGAAAAACTCTTTATAATGGCCAACTCGATATTTATAAAACAGCTTTGTGGCTCAAAAATGTCTTAAAGTGCAATTGATGCAATTCGTTCATGAAAATATTTTTAACCCATTGCATTCCGTACAGTTTTGTAATATCTATGATCATGCTATTGCTGTGCTTATGTCATGTCAGAATTACTGTCATTAGGCTATTAGTTTCCAACAAAATAGGGTTAGAATTGTTGCATTATTACAATTGATTAGATTGCAATTCACTAATAAATATAAACAGTTTCACAAAAATGAACAGCATTCACAAATAAATAAATGAGATTTGCAAAAGAAAAAGACAAGAAAAACATAACACATCGCTTGTCCCCTGGGCATTTCACTGTGATATCATTGGAATGCCGCAATCTGTTACACGTTTAAAAAGATCCCACCTATATATTCTCTACAAATAAAGAGAATCATATGTACAGTGATGGCCAAAATGATTAGACATGACCTGACGTATCTTAAAATATTTACCTTTTTTTGCCTCCGAAGCATTATTTAATTTCATAATGTTTCATAAAACATGCAGATGGTCGCGCTGACCATCAAATATCAGATGAAGCGAGTCGTAATGTTTTTATCCACTTTTAACTTTAATATTTGGCAAGTCCACCTTTTGCAGCACATCTCTCTGGCATGGTGTCAATATATGTCCTCTGAGAACTTCAACACTAATGTTATCCCATGCCTTCTGCAACTGAAGCCAGAGGCTTTCCTTTGAATGTTCAATAGATCTGTCCAGATTATTTTCCTACTCGCCCCAAATGTGCTCGATGGGGTTGAGGTCTAGACTTTGAGGGGGCCAGTCCATCATTTTCAATGTTCCAGCAGATTCCTTCTTTCGCAGGTAGTTCTGGCAATACGTTTCAAGTCATTGTCCTCTTGGAAAATAAATCCAGGCCCAATAAGACGACTCCCATATTCCAAGTGTTCTAATAATTTTGGCCACCACTGTATTTAATGTTCAAAATACAATTTATATTAGATTTATAGAACTGCTCATATAGAGGCTTTATTATTCATTAGTCATCTTATTAATGCTTTTCTATTGTATCTTAAATATGATGCTTTAATAATGCGTTGTTCCCCTAACAGAGATGTAAAGCGCTGTCATAAATCATAATATTGTAGCTTGGTTTGATACACAGTTTAATGGTCTAACAAAATCCACATTTTTAAACCTCTTTTACTGTACCATACTGTTTTATGGGCCTAATACTTCATATATGAGCCAATGCAGATGAATGATAAAGTTATGTCAGGGAAACACCAACCTGATTTTAAAGCAATTTGTGATTGTTTGGAGCGAGAGCCTGCTATGATTGGTCAGCGCAAATAGCTGTTATCTGATTGGCTTAAGTAGAAGGTGGGTGCTACTTACACCCTTAAAAATAAAGGCACCAGGTGTCGTTTCTTTAAAGAATCATTTTTTTCTATTTTATAGTCTATAGTCTTTGGATATTAAAGGTTCTTTATGGAACCATACACCCTGCCAAAGAACCATTTAAGAGTGTATTTGTGCACATTTTGACACTAGAAATGTTTCAAAATCCACAAACGCTTGCGGGGATCTACATATGCACAGGAAACTATCTATTTATAAATGCACAGGTAAGAATTCACTAATGCACAGAAAGCGATTCAGAAATACATGTACAGAATATTCAGTTTTTATTTGCAAATCTTATTTTCTTTATTTGTGAGTTTTATAATTGTTTTGTGAACCTCAATCTATTTATTTGGACTAATGCAACAATTCTAATCCCATAATGAAACCTTACATAACTCATACAACTCATAATTACAGGTTGGAGATATGTACAATGATGCATTTTTAGCATTGATATAGACAAGTATAATTTCTAACAAAGACAATAAAAGTTCTGAGAAGAATCTCTGAGTCATGTCATAATTACAGTGACTCTGAAATGGCATGAATGCAGTTTGATCCCAGCTGCCTCTCTGCCTATTTTGTTTGCAGATAATAAGGCCTTTCAGAACGATAATGAGTTTGTGGTCGCTCCAGCTTTAATTGTGTATTAATTTTAATAACAACAACTATCTTTAATTAATCTGTTAAAACAAAATAAGCTAACTCAAACCACATTTCATAATTAATGAGAACTCATTTTCATTTGTTGTCCGTTCCAATTAAATTTTTGCTAGAATCAATCAAGATTGGCAGACACGCATGTCCTCCAAGATAAAAACCCCCAAAAGACTGGAGAGAAAAGCAAAGCTTCCTGAAGAATCAACTCTTGATGCACTCAAGGCTAAAAAGACACACCTGGGAAGGCCGCAAGGTTTCCAGAGCAGTCGGATTCAGAGGCAGGTGGACATGACGAAAACGACAAAAGCTAACAAACTCTCCCTGTTAAGTCGCCTCAATGAAAGCTGCCCAGGATTGATGGTGTGGTCAAAGTCTTGGAAGTTCTCACAGCCTTTGTCACAAGAAATTCCCTGTGCATTGGACTGGGGACAGTCATGGAAGTTTCTCAATGTTCAGCCACACACTGACGGTAAACCCTGGTTCGATCTCGGGTTTGACACCAACAACAACATGAACTCCAGTGACATGTTTCTGTGGGAGAATCTCAGCAAAGCATTAGACTCCGAGCTCATTCAACAAGATCTGGCCAGTGCAGAATGGGAGAATTCTTGGATATTCACTCAGAAACTAAAAGAGTCTCATGAAGGCACAAATAAAAGTGATAGCAACACATTATGGAGGGATCAGAATCAGGTAAGTCCATCAGACTGGCACGAATCCTGGAAGACAACGAAGCCTGTAAAAGGAGGCGATATCATGTCTGATTCAATTCAGCCCTCAACTAATGAGGAAACACAACCTCAATTACAATGGGATAATTCTTGGATGTACTATAAGAAGCAGCTTCATATGAAGTCAAACACCGGTAATAACCTAGGATGGAGTGAATCTTGGAAGGTTGCAAAAACCATATCGGAACAGGAGACGAAATCAGTTGAATCTCAAGCGGTGGTGCCTGAGGAGCTGCATCCTGACATCTGCAATGTGATAATGAATGTGTCTAGAGAGATGAAGCACACAATTCAGTTTGGTGGGAGGGATGCTCTGCTGTCTGACTGGGAGAAATCATGGACCACCATAAAAAATCTCTCAGAGTATAAAGAAGAGATAAATAAAGCTGAATGTAGTGAGGTGAAAATGAAGGTTGAGACACCGAAACCAGACCATTTCAAGCAACAAAGTGACCGTGTGAAATTCAACATACTCGCTTTGCCAAAAACCCAAAAGCGGGGAGAGATGCTTCAGTTCTCAAAGCAAATGGACTGGAAGGATTCTTGGAAGATGCTAAAACGCCAGCGTAGAGAAGAAAGAGCATCAAGGAACCTGAGATGTCCACTTCCACAATTATCCTCCACACCACAAACTCTCACCGAATGGGCCAGTTCTTGGAGGTTCACAAACTTAACACTTAACCAAGACAACAGTTTATGGCAGCAGGGTTGGTCCGCAAATACTCAGCCCAGACCGATTAGAAGAGTGCTTGTATATGAGGATTTCCCACATAACGGACCATCAGGGGTTCGTTCCTGGGCTGAGTCCTGGAGGACTACGAGACGGCATCATCTTATGGAAAGACAAGGGCAAGGCGCGTCAACCCAGCCAGTGCGCCAACATACGTACGCAAGATCTGTGGCAGACTGGGAACAATCATGGGAATCATCAACTCATCAACGCAATCACGATAGACCCTCCATGACCGAGTGGACAAATTCATGGAGGTTCTCCAGCTTGGAGGAATTCCAACCTGAACATACTTGGCTTGAGAAATCAATGGAAATCAAAGGGAGAAAAGAACTTCGCAGCGCATCGAATGCATTTAGCAGATCATTTGATTCTCAGACATTCAAAGAACGGACTCCCTTGAAAGAGTGGGATGACTCATGGAGGGTTAAGAAGAGGTCTGATGGTTCTGGACTTGCACATCTCATAAAAAAAGAAGTGTTAGATTGGGATAATTCTTGGATGTTTACTAGCACAGAGTTTTATCAAAGACATGGCGAAGGTTATTTGAATTTCCAGCAAACATCGGATGTTGCGATGCTCAAATCCGTCCAGACTGAGAGCAGATCAGAGTGGGGTCGATCATGGAAGATTTCAAACCCACAACCACCAAAGAACATCGCCTCATGGGTCGATGCAAAACCAAAGTCATTCAGAGCACAAGATGCGATCCTTTGGTCAAAACACAAACGCATCTATTTACCTTCTGCTTTGGTCAAAGACTTAAAGATGAAAATCTGGAGCAAGTCCTGGAGGTTCATGAAGATGGACCTTGACTCAAAGCACTGGAAAAGCTCTGCTTCGGCTGAGGATGAATCTGTGACGATAAAGACTGCATCGATAAGAAAGCACATGTACTCAAAAATAGATCAGCAGAAACCACAACAGAAGAGATGGAGCGATGCATGTAAAATAGCAAAGACGCAACCACGACTAAGGCATAATGTTCGATCTGAAAACATGGAAGATGAAGATGGAAAAGGAATGTTTGCAGAATGGATGGAATCCTGGAAATTCTCAAATCATTTTAAAAGCCATGAGCTTGCAATGGTGTCTGTATCTCTGAGCGAATGGGAAAGCTCCTGGAAGTTTCTGCTTGATCCGTATACGCCGAAGAACGGCCCCAAAACAAGTAAAGGTCGCTAAGGATTACAGACTTTCCAGGTCAGATTTCAAGAGCTCAAGAGAACGTCTTTATAGAAATCTTTTTAAATATATGATGAATTACGTTTTTAAAACGTCTACAGATTCAACCCACAATAAAGTTGTGTAGTGTGTGCATATTTTGTCTCATCTTTTGTACAACAAACCATAACAAATCATTACTTTTGATGCAGTCACGCTCTCAAATGTGACCTGCGGCTCTAGTTCAAGTTTCAATGCACATCTTTTATTCTTTTTCAAGTCATTGTTTATGACTTGCATGGTCCAGCACTTTCTAACAAAAACACACATGCAGTTGTTTAGCTACCAGTGTTGTTATACTGGACAAAATCTGCATGCAAATGACCACACTTGTTAATCCGATGAGTGATGTACTTAACAAAAAAAAAAAAAAAAAAAAAAAAAAAAAAAATTTTTATATATATATATATATATATATATATATATATATATATATATATATATATACACATATATATATATATATATTATATATAATAACTAATAACAAAAGCAAATATACCATTTAGTGCAGATTTTCTCATGCATTTATCCAAGCAATAATGAGACAAATTACTTTAATTTTAATGTGAAATTATTTACTCAAAATGTTACAAATGTATGATTTATGAAAATAATACATAATAGATCACCAATTAGTACCAATAGCACTGGCATATGTATGTTGTTTAATTCATCGTCAATCACACACACCGGTCACAACAGGGTATCCCATCCTGCCACCTACTGGCAACGGATGAGCATAACATTAGCATCAACCCTCGCTGAGAGTATCAATATCACATCTATCTCCCTTTATTAATAGATTAGCTAATGATGCGCTTCAGCATCTCTGTTGTTTTCCTGTTCAAACAAATAAAAATAAACATGAAAGTCAAATAATCATGACATTTACTTTAAGATAATAATTACTATGCTAAGTGTACATGATATATCAACCCATGGTTGACAAACCTATAAGATTTCTTTTGTTTAGCCCAAATTGATCTTTTATTTTTAGCTTTAAACGTGAAACTGGTCCATTCTGGTGACAGACATAGATCATCTTTCAAGAGTTCAACACAGATATGGATATTTTTTTTAAAGTCACGAATGAGCATAAGGCTTTCATGCATGGCTATTGTGTACACTGCACGAATTAAACCACCAAATAACATTGGTTTACCATCTGTCACAGACCACTAAAGCCTCCATGCTTCTCTAAATGATGGCTAGTGTTCAAGGCAGACTCCGTCTCTTTGTACAGATATTGTTGAGCTTGTTGCATGCTGTGCCATTCTTCCCTTACAACTAAAATTAAACACAAAGTACAAGGCCAGACCCAAAAGTTCAAAAGACAATTCCTTGCCTTTTCTTTTTTGAAGGCCAAGTTAAAACTTATTTTCAAAGTCTCAAAACTGGACTTGAAGTTAAATCAATTAAAATAGTAATTTGACAAACAATCACTATAGTATTTATTTATATTTTTAATTAGCTTTTAGTTTAATATATTCAGTTTTCATTTTAATTTGAGTCCAAATATTTTTAAAATAATTTTGTTAAATATTTTATTTTAAATTGAGTATTTCCCTTAAATGCACCCCCCCCCCGACATCTTTGAGCATAGATGTGAAAATGCTCTATCCAAACTTACATGGTTATAATTCTTGAATGCTTTAGAATACAGACCTAAAGAAGACACTCAGCAGAATATTCCTCAAGTGAACGCTCAAAAAAATGAAGCGCAAAAAAGTTATAAAAGCTTACGTACTGTAAAGCAAATGTACTGTAATATATATTTTACACATTTTTTACTTTAAAATGACTATAAAATCAGCCAAATTTGAAGTTATTATCACAAAAAATGTAAGTTCCTATAAGATTTAGTTTAGACATAAAACCAAAAATAGCCATTTTGTGTCATCCATAGTCCATTGATTTTTTTTCATGCAAAAATAATACATTTCTGTCACATCACACCTTGAGTCTCAGAACTTTACAACAACATGTGTTTTGTCAAGATTAGAAAAAGTTATAATTAAATGATATTTGTAATATGAGACATGACACCGCCCACTAGGGGGAGGAGCCTGCTAATTTAAATAATTACCATTTCCATGCAATGCCATGTCCAATTTCAAAACGGTTTTCATAGGATGAAGTTTTAGTGACCAAGCTTTCGAATGATCTGTAATTTATGATTGGTAAAATATGTGTCACGCTAGTTGTCCATGTGATATTTTATTTCAGGTCATTTGTAATAGTTTTTATTAAAGCTGCTGTTCGTAACTTTTTTGTATTCAAGATTTGCAAAAAATTATATATTGAGAATGTACAACATGAATCCATTTTCCAAACCGTGTTTTAGTCTTACCGTGGATCATTATGGGACACTTATAATACGTGTTTATATTGGGACTATTTCAGAGCGGTTTGGTAGGAACCGCTGCGGAGGAGCACAGTCCCTGCGTGACTCGCCATAGACATAAACTGAGAGAAGTAGCTCCGGCTGCAGGGTTCTTCCGCAAGACGAACTGGCTACAGTTCTGTTTATTAACCGCTAGACTGCAAAAAGTTACGGACTGCAGCTTTAACAATAAAAGCGGTGTTACCAACATCCAACCGGCAATCTGTATTTGTCGCTACAAGCACCGCTCCGTTTCCACAAGACTATCTTTATTGGTTGAAGAGATCCTTCCTTAACACTCTTTATGACAGAAGTAAAGCATAAATGCTATTGGATACACATTTACAGGCCTCCCTGAGTGTATTTTTAAGCAAATATTTGCTTGGCATGGTTGTGGTTGTTATGGCAGGGAGCAAAGGACTGTCTACCCTACACGCATCGCTCGAGAGGCCTTCTGGAAACACTGCAGTGAAATTAATGAGCGGAGGGTCTGACACCGAATTATAGAGGGTGGGTAGTGTGGATGTCTCAGGCACCGCACAGACACTTAATTTTCCTGCAAAGAGACATGCCTTCAGCGCCGAGTCCTCTCTCTTTCTCTCCACCACACATACAGAAACAAACACAATATATCAAGCTGCTTCCACTTCAGCAGCATCTCTGCATTCATCCCGCAGGGACGCTTAACCAGGTAAAGTAGAGGAGTTTTATTGTTATCCTGTTCGCTTCTGAAGCCAACTCATTTTCAGATAGTTTGCAACTCTCCTCCCAAGCAGTTCACACAGTAATGCGTAAATGTCTACACTCTTAAAAATAAAGCCTTCAAAACCGGGGTTTGCAGCGATGCCATAAAGGACCCATTTGGGTTTCCCAGAGTTATTTTCCACTATAAAGAACCTTTTGTGCAATGCAAAGGTTGTATGAATTTTAATGGTTCTGAACCAGCGATGCCAATAAAGCGTTATTTTTTGAAGAATGCATACTCTCACATTTCAAAGCAATCACTCACTGAAGAAGATAATAAGTTGGGGAAAGTGGGGCTAGTTGGCACACTTTATGTTAGTAAATGTTTCTCATTTACACACAAACCCTAAAATATTTCCACCTTAAAGAAAAGTTGATACAGTACATTTTACTTCAACTTTTATAAGGCATTTTGTCACAATGAGAATATGCCATTACATGACCAGAGGGTTTTCTGTGCATTTTAACAAAAAAAAAAAAAAAAATGAAATAAAAATATAGCTTCAAGCCACAATTAACAGTGTTCAAGCGCTTTAAGGCCTTTAAGCACATACATAAGGTATTATGTTTTATTTAGCGCTTGCTAAATAATAACCAATTTACAGCCAAAACAGGCAATATATAGGGAAATATATGTTTTAAAGCTTTTTAACAGTTAAGGTTGAGCCAAAAACTTAGGACTAATTTGAGAAAGTCGTTTTTTTCTTCTTCTTCCTAGAGGCAAAGTTGCTCAGAATGAGGATTTTTTTATATGGTATAAATATCATGGGCATGTGAGAAAAATCATGTGATATTACATACAATCCATTACCCTTTCTTACAGGCCCCAAGGGCCGTGGGTTAAACAGGCCAAGCGAGTTTCGTTCCAATCGGCCACCTTAACCTTGTCTGACAGCCGCTCGAACTTCACTGGCCGACGGCTGCCTTTTTTTTGACTCTTCGTGTTATGAGAATGTCCTCACAGTTAATCGTGGCATCTTGGATAAAGACACCGCATGCCTGTTTTCAAGCCAATGACTGGCCAATGTCTAGCTAGAGCAATTTTCATGTTTTTTTTTCATTGTATAGAGCCACCAAGTGGTCCGTCGTCACGTCCTTTTGTTATGTGACCACAAACTGGGCTCATAGGTGTACTGAGTTTGGTAAAATGATTTTATTTCCTTCAAGAGGTATAGCCGTTATAGTAACAGTGGCCATGACCACTTAGAATGTTTTGGGGCCCCGGCGCAGACGTGATTTCAAATTTGGGTTTAGGAGTTCTGAGCCATTACGCATGTTTGATTAAAAAAATAAAAATAAAATTAAATAAAATTACACACATTTGATCACAATACTGCCACCCTCTTAGTGGATTCTTGGTGACGCCGTAGATGGGGTACAACCATTCCTCAAAGTTTTAAGTCATTAAGACGGTTTGGTCCTTGAAAATTCTAACAATTACCACAGGGTTTTAGCACTACACACTTGAACCCCTAAAAAACAAATGCAAAAATGTTTTGGGCAAAAATGTGGGCACTCAGTTTCAGTCAATCTCATGTCAATCTTGAATACCAGCGTAGTATTGCATCTTTCATATCTCCGAAAAGTCTTTAGTTTTATTATATTTATAAAAGAAAGATAGGCTGTACCGAGTCTTTCCGGGTAAAAAAAAAAAAACGAGCGGCTGGAGGAGTATCATGTAGCGAACGCGCGCGGCTATTGCATTGAGAGCGTCTGAAAGCCCTGACATCCTTAATCGTGGAGAAAAAATGTTACCCTAAATAAACCATTGAGATCAATCCGATTTAGCCATACATATATGATCCAGGATCAGATCTAGTGGCTGAAATTGAACAGAAGCAGCCACGACGACTACAGAAGGACGTCTCAATGGTGTGTAGAGTTTTACAACATTTGTGTGTGTTTAGTCGGTTTATGAAGACAATTTGGTTTATGGACTATTGTATGCAATATAATGTTAGCAGTAGCAAGCGGAACGGTTTTACACATCAAAATAGTGCATGTTTACATAGAAAATCTATGGAATAGTAGTGCATTTGAACGTATGAGTCGATAGCTAACAACACAAAGACATCTGAAGCAGTTTTACTCACCACCTGCCTGCTTCCAACATACGTGTACCGTGAACCTAAATCGCTGGAACCGCTCCATCTTTCAGCATTAGACAAGCTACAGATCTGGAGTTGAACTGTACCTCGCTCATAAGCCATCGTCGCCGAAATGCAGGGAACAAATTAAAACACTTGCACAACTACGTTGCTTCTCCGGAAAAACAAACTCCATCCACTGTCCCATTAACGCTGGGTTTTTTGGGAAGCTGTACAGGGTTGTCTTGCCCTGACAACCAAAAACACACTTCTTTGGTGATATTTGTGATTTCGTGAAGTCCTGTGACTGCGGCTTCCCTAAAGCGTTTGCTCTCTCGCTCTAGTCGCGCGGTCCTGTATGGCCCGTACAAGGACATTCCGCCCCATCTGACACCAGATAGACCCATACTCGAAAAAAACCTTCTGAAACTTATGAGAAACTTAGAAGGAGTATTTTTGGCACAGAAATACTCCATCAAACGTCCATTTTTTTTGTCCATGTTTAGGATGGGAATCCAAATCTTTAACTCAGCATGCATGAAACAGCATTTCACCCCCCTTTAAGAAAAATGTATTTGCCATCTGCAGTCTCGTCTATTCTAAACAACACATGATGGAATCTATTAAAAAGCATTCAAACGAGACATGATCAGTGAGATGTTTTAGTATTTGCAGTCCTGTCTCAGCTCTCAACAGAGAGAGAAAGAAAAAAACATAATAATTCCCCAATCTGTAGTTTTACAATCCTATATTTATCTCTTAGGAATCAAGTTTAAGTCTAATCCTGGAAGAGAATTAAAATAATGCGCCTTTTAAAGCTCTGGCAGGTGTATTTGTTAAGCTAAAGCTTCTAATACTAATCATATTTACTCATTTTCATAATGCTATGGTCACTCAGTGATCAGACAGAGAGATTCATTGAAATGGAAATTAGACTGGATATAAATGAGAAAATATAAAGGCTTAGCTATTTTATATTATGGAACAAATCCCATTTCAATCATTAACTCTGCTATCTTAATGTCCATAGTGCTGCAGCTTCGAAATTAAAAAGTAAACCAGCAAGCAAACAACTGAAAATATGAATCGAAACACCATTGGGTTAATTTGTGTCCTTCTATCTTATAAGTGCAATTAATTAACATCCAACTAATTAAAAATGAACTTTTAAATAAGATGAATTATCCTACTCTCATGAGTCCTGCATTTCTTTCAGTTAACATTGTATTTCAAGTGATGAAAATGTTTCTTTGTGGTTTTAGTTTTAGTTATCTAAACAGACCACTTCTAGTGGCTTTTCTATCAGGTTTCACAGCAGCTTCTCATCAAACAGGTCTTGCTGTTTTCATGCTAGCAGGATCCCGTACCGGAGCATTGGTAATGATGCAGCCACATTTGAGCCGCTTGTCTCCAGTGTACAAGACCTGTCGACCCCCAACCCAGATATATAGCCATTTCTAAGACCCCACTCACCAATGGTAGAACCCAAGCTGTTCAGGAGCCAATTTGGGCTGGTTACTGTCAGCATTGGAGGTGTCCCACGGTTCTTGAACAGAAACAGCAGTGAGATATAGTAGGCTGAAGCTGCTCACATCCATCAATTCTCCTCTCGCTGCCGATTCGCAAAATTATCCTTCACTTTATCCTTCAGCACAGAATTTCATGCTACTCAATGTCTTCACCCAAACTTTGTCATCATTAGACCACTTAATGCACCTATAACTTATAATGACTTAATCTGCACGTTATTCATTTTAGCAGTGCCATATGCTTCACATTGCTAATGCGGTTCTACCCAAGATTCATGACATAAATAGCAGGATTATTGTTTGTCACAACTGATGGCTATTTGAAGGGTTTTTGAGGGGTTTCAGAATAAAAAACGAACAAACAATAAAGTTTAAATATATATTGTGCTGAATAATCACTATTTGTTCACCTGCAAAGAAAATATGAGAACTTATCGCCTCATCCACCAAATATTATGGAGTTAGAAATATGACAAAATTATCTAAATTTGAATCGTATAAATCTGAATTATTGACAAGTGTAATCTAACAAATTTGAATATTATGTTGCATTTTACATAGTTCTGAATTAAAAAAATTAAATGTTGAATATAAAACATTTGAAATTGAACACATCTGAAATGTTTTTATGTCAAAATTGTCTAGACATGTATTTTCATACAGCAGATATTTTGTTCTGAATTAATAGACTGGAAAAAAATCCGTTTTTGAAAATACAGATTCAAGATTTCAGATGAAGAAGAAATTCAGAACATCAAATTCAATATTCTATAATTTGAACCGCAGAAATTCAGATCTTACAGAAAGTAGGCCAGAGGTCATCATCAAGGAAGAGTAAAGGATGTCAGAAAAGTCCAACAGAGCACAGTCTGTGTATCATCTGATCATTTATTTCCTATTTGTAATGGAATAAAAAGAAAAGATAAAATTTGTAAACTTTTTAGTTTAGTTTAGATTAATGCATGGAAAATGAGATTTCGGCTAGAGTTCTCCTTTTTCATGCATGGTTTACAAATCGCTGATTAGTGAAGAAAATCTCAGCATTTGACGTCATCTGTCGTTCTCCAGGGCTGAATCCAAAATCGCCTCCTAAACCCTCATTCATTATTCCCTACTTTAGTCCACCAATAGGCTACAGTTAACTTGAACGAGTGAATGAAAACGAGTGCGTGAAGTCAGACAGCCGTTGAGTGTAGCCTACATCGGCTGTAGAGCTACACTCCTTATTGCATTGTGGGGTTGAATGAGTGCACTCGAACATGTCCACTATGGGTTCGGACAATGGCTGTCCCCTCAAATAATGCCCTATTTCAGGGTAAAAAATTATAATATAAAAATTTAACAAAATAATAGTCTTATAGCAGTAGTAGGCTACCACCTCTTAAACTGTACACTAGGACTAGTTCAAGATGGGACTTTCTTCTGTGCAACTTAACGAATTTCACAGAATAAAATGTGTATCCGATGTATAAAATATTAATCAGCACCTGGCCTGTTTTATTTAATTGTGCAAAGTAAAATCTGTGCTGAGAGGCCGCGCTGGACAGCGAAGAGCAAGCTAAAGCACAGACCAATGTTTAGTTTACTTTAGAATAATAGGAGTATAACTAAATTAGGAAATATTAATCAGAAGATCAGTGTGACAGTTTGTCTGACAGAACTGTATGTAACTGTCTTTATGACGACGCTCATGGGCGTGGACACAGAGCAGCTCAACTGTCCTGTATGCAACATTTTACTATCCATAAAAAAAGATTGGAATAGAAAAATGTTTGGTTAGCAACAATTTTAACGTAACGTAAGCACTGAACATGCAGCCAGTTGCGGTTTGACGTGGCCGAGGACGCATGTCACATCATTCAAACAAAACAAAAGTTATTCGCCCTGGCTTCAGAGTTCAATAACATAAAAAAAAAAAAAACTCTAATCTCTGATAAATAAATAAATAAATAAATATATATATATATATATATATATATATATATATATATATATATATATATATATATATATATATATATATATCAGAGACAGATGCAGCAGTAACCTAAATGTTTTATTTGTGTAGCCTATATTTCGCCGAACTTTTTAGTCAAACTTTGTTTAGTTCCTAGCATTAATCTAAACTAAAAAAAAGTATAAAAGGGCTGTTTGACCTTTTCTCTTTATTCCATTACAAATAGGAAATGAAATGATCAGATGATACACGGACCGTGCTCCGATCGACTCTTCTGACATCCTTTACTCTTCCCTGATGATAACCTCTGGCCTATTTTCTTTAAGTGTTAGTAATAATTCAGATTTATGCAATTCAAATTCAGATCATTTTGTCATATTTGTCGCTCCATAATATATAGGCCTAGCTACATACGGAAACATCTAACACAATTAAATTAACATCATTAAAAACTTTTTTTTTTTTACATTATTCTATGAAATATAACTCTTTCAAACCGAAGTAGATTACGAATGGGGAGACGCTGAAACTTTGACTTGTGCAATTATATGTGATGGACAGTCTTAACAGCAAATCGGGAATGAGGATTAAAGCACTTGTCTGTGAAGACTGCAGTATGCAAGAGAAATCCACGCCACTGATAACAGCGGCAGAGACGTTTTGTTTGTATATTAGTAGCTTCATTTGGTATGATTAAATTCAGTTTTTCTCTTTCTTTTCATGCCAGAACAATAGCCTGCTATGCCAGGCTATGGAAACTGGCCAAACATATACCCATAAATCTTTACGTTCTGATGACGTTGCCGCCCAGTTGGTCACATGTTTTAGCGATCATACAGCTACTTACCATAACGGCCGCATTTCATCTTGAAAATATCGCCCATCCAAAACTATGAAGTCAGGTAAATTTTTCACAACCACCAAGGTTTTCCTTTTCTTTCACAGGCGTTTCTCCAGTCACCAGAGAGACTTCATGATGTGTTTGTAGGGAGACCCTGTGTTGAACCCATTCAGACTGCATAAAACTCGTAATGGCTGTTGGAATTGCCTCCTTGAATGTGTGAATTGGGGTGAAACTTCCGAGGTTAAAATGGCTTTGTAAAGGAGCTGACAAATGACCCTGGTCCGCTTATGTGAATTCATAGAACACTGAAAGACCGCGCGACTGCTTTCCATGGTAACGCTACAGGTCACCGTTCTTCAGCCGAACTATTATCGTCCGATCACTTAGTAACATAAGCAGCACTATTTTCAAACCACATGAATTGAGGATTAATTAATTCTGTTGACTTATGTAATTGTATATGTTCTCTAATTGACTGTGATCCGTTTTCTTTTAAGTGTGGAGTAACACAGCAACACAGGTGTGCAATCAATAATAAAAATGGCCGCTGCGCTCTCTAAACGCCAGATAACGTCTGATTTGTACGTCTTTTAATCCTTCGTCATGTATTACCGGTTACCTAAATATTTGAGATGGCAGCACCAACAATTTCTGGCGCACAAACACTTCAGGACAAGTTGCATGCAGATGTCATCAGAAACAAATTCTCACCTGAGGTGATACAAGCGTTTGCATATCCAGACACAGTAGACCATGTCATTAATGCTTCATAAAAAGTACTGAATCACAGCAAAGAAATGTTGTTCTACCCCTAACTGCATGGTAGGATTCTAACATGATTTCTCAGGAGGAGTACACTTGTACAGTTTTCAATCCACTCTTCCATTTTAAGAGGGACTGGTGGACTGAGCAGTAATGACCACAGCTCACTGACGTTCCTGTGAAAATGAGCCAGAAAAGCCCTTGATTCAGATCTGACTGAGAATATCAGAGTAGAACAAGTCTCGTTGGATGTGGGAAACATCAAAACGTACATTCGGTCGTATGTGTCTGATTTATCTTCTCTGAAGAATTGCCTCTTGATCCCCCCACCCCCCTCAAAACTTATGTGATATATTTACATAAAGTTCCCATTTATACTCAAAAATAGATTTTCATACTATGGAAAGGATCAACTTAGGATAAGCTTGTTTATCACATGTTCAGCGGGCCAAAAGTAATTCCTTGACACCTGAATGCTATTGCACTAGATGGGGAAAAAAAGCAATAACTACAGAGAAAATGAAAGTTAGTTCTGTTGAAAGCTCCGGCAGCATTTGAGTGCAGATACTGACTTTTTCTTTGATATTTTGCTGTGCAGTGAAATTAAATTCATACATTTTAAGTGTGGCTTATGTGTCCTAATACTTTTTGTGGCCGGTGTATGTTCAAACTCTGATAGATGATAATAATAATACATTTATTTTGTATAATGCCTTTAAAAGTTGCTTTCTCAAAGTGCTTTACAACACAAGCAAACAACAATATAAATTAATATACATTAAACCCAAAGCAAATGCACAAAAAACAGAATAACACTGAATAAATAAACAACAAAATAAAAACTAAATTGATCATTTAAATGCAGTCCTGAAATAAAATGTTTTAAGACAAGATTTTAAAATATTTAACGAACTTGCTTACCTAATGTCAACTGGAAGTTAATTCTACAATTTTGGGGCATAAGATGAAGTTGTGCTTTAGGAACCACTAAAAAACACTCAGAGAAGATCGCAAGATGCTATAAATAGCCGTTAAACATCTAAAAGTATCTTTATTTGTGAATTTTCTGAGAGGATTACCATTCCCACGTCCAATTTTTTTTTTTTTTTTTTTTTTTTTTTAACATTGGCGCTTTCCCTCAGGCAGTGCAAGTTTGAACCAATAAAATGTGATATTAAAACTCATAAACAAAATTATATTACTTGCGCTGACTGATTCTGCAGTGTGCGCAAAGATGCCTCAGAAAGCGTGCGATCCGAAATACACAGAATTACAGGACTTCAAAATATTAAAAATACAGGATTTAAAAATATCTGTCTAAATCTACATATTGACCAGGTTTTGAGTTAATATAAATCTGCGTATTTAAATGGTAGTTAAGAAGTCTTAGTACTTTACTGAGTGGGAAAATATAAATGCTAAAAAGCAAAGGTCTGAGAATTGAGCCCTGAAGGACCCCAATACTAACAGGAACAACCTCTGATCTGTGAACATCCATAAAAACAAATTGACTATGATCTGCAAAGTAAGACCTGAACCAGAGGAGCAAAACATCTTACTGCCACACCAAAACCTGAGAAGGCGATATGAGAACAGAATCCTCTGGCTTAGAGAAAACGGTGGTGCATGAGGAGCTCTGCTTTGCATTTGCATCATATTCGCTATGAGCAAGATTGAATTTGTGAAACCCAGTTATTAAAAACTGGCGAAGGAAACGCAATATGACTTTTTATTTTGCTTTGTTCGTTTTCAATTATTCAAAAACCCCAGCACCTCATTACCTACTACCTGACGAAGAGAAATAGATTTATAGTGTTCATTTGGAATCACATATCCTCTCTTCCTTTTGCACAAAAATATAAGAATTGGAATGCATATTATTCCTGTTTTATTCAGCTGCATTTAGAAAGAGAGTATAAATAGAATTGCATCTAAAATACATGCATTCTTTGTCATGGCATGAAATGCACGACTAAGTGAAATTCTAGAAGGTTAAGTACATTTAAAAGAGCAGACAGAAAAGTGGGCCAATGGGAGATATAAAGCATCAAATATGCACTAGTGCTGTCACCTGGCTTGTTCCTGTCACTGTTTCAGTAATGCACTTAGGATTACAGACCCTCTTTTCCAGAGATGCCACATTTGGTTTTTAAATGCACCATGGGAAATGCATAGAAGCTGCAGAGGGCGTTTGGAAGACTGCTTACGATAGCATGAAAGAAACTTTACTGTAATCTTGATATGAAAGAATAAAAAGTGAGTTGTGTAGGGAAGCTCTACTCTTTCCTACTTCTCCTTTGTGTAACCATTTGTCATTATTTTGATCTGGACTTTCCAATTGAGAAATGCTATTAGGTCAAATGTATTGCTATAATTCCTTTATTGATTTCTGACTATGTTTTTATTCTCTGTTGAAGTGATGGATGCTTGTAGTTTGTGGGTCACAGTTTCTTAAAGCTAAAGTGTGTTATTTGTGTCTCCAAACAGAATTGCAATTCCTGTCTGTCACTGGCCAGACCTACAAGATGGTCCCGCCTAGGGGTGGGCGATATAGCCTCAAAATTATATCACGATATTTCAAGAATATTTGCTATATATACATATATAGATAAAATGGAACAATGTTTGATTGGTGATTTGCAACTGGCAGGCAGCAGCATTTATTACTGCAAACAAAACAAAGGGCATTTTCCGTCCTTTCCCCATTAATGACAGAATACCTAATTCTTTCGAATTGTAAATCTATTGTCATAAGGTGGTCGCAACTAGCCTAGAAATCTAGATGCACCCTAGCGGCAGCAAATCTAATCTGCCGCGAGTGTCGTCTAGCAACTCAATACACTTCTGAGCTGTAAGAGCCAAACTCTGGTCGGGCCAATCACATCGTGTATAGAGTCGGTGGGCGGGGCTTAACATAATGACGGCAGAGTTGCGCTTGCGTGCTTCTAGTAAACACAGAAGCTGGCGGTCTTTCGAATCAGCTTTGACCGCGACTCTTGAACTTTGAGTTAACCTTTTCTCTGAGAAAAGAACAAAGAACGGCACTGAAGTCATTCTTAAAAAGGGAAGATGTGTTCTGAGTTTTGCTGACCGGATACGGCGAATGTTTAATCTGTCACCGAGCTCCGCTTCACCTTCGTTGCTCTGGTTGGTTGTAGCGCTATCCTATCGCGTGCAGAGGGAGTTTGAAAGACAACCGTTTATCCGCCCCTTGGATTGAGCTGTCAATGGTGAGTTTCCAGACCAAACATCATGATGTGCGCCTGGCTTGTCAGGCTAGGCGATCCACCCTTACACCTCAAAATAGCAACCCTCCAAGAATGTGCCTGAACACACCTGGTTTAGACCAGCACGTTCATGGGTGAACAGATGGCACAAGTGCATTTGCTATTTAAACAATGTGATGTAGGATGTGAAAATGATAACTGCATCGAGCTGAAACTAGCAAAAAACACTTGCGCCGCGCCTGGTGTCACATTGTGCCGAGTGTATGATAGGGTCCATAGGCGCCGATACCGTGGGCCACGTGTGCCAGACTGCCAGTAGGCTACATTCATTTAATCATTTAAAGTTAAACATTGAAGTTGGTGCTATGTGTCTCTGTCAGTCGCCTGCTCCAATAATCCTATCCACCAATTTTACTGTGTGGACTTGATTTGATTTTTGTGACATTGATTTTTTATTTCCCACGAAGCTGATCGCGGTTACGTCTCAGTTAAACTTTTCATCTCCAAACCTGTCTGTATTTGTGAGTAGTGGCGCCGTCCTAAATTTGAAAGATATTCTACTTTACGGCTTTATTATCAATTAAATAGGTGTGTGTGTGTGTTCGTGTCGGCCGCTGTCCATTTCCTAAGGTTCTGAAATGCAAAAAATGTTTGACTAGTTTTTTTAAAGGGCGTTTGCGCCCATGAGCACCCACGGAGGAAAACATAAATCGGCAACTATGATGGGGCCTATTGTGTTTTACTTTATGGTGAAATAAAAACTATACATACCTTGTATTTGACTCAGTGTATTAAACTGGAATAGAACAAAGTGTTTTAGAATCAGAAAAAAATACACACTTCAGCTTAAAAAAAACTCCAAAGTCTTCAGGGCTTTTCTCCATAAGGTAACCCTTAAATGTAGCACAGAGGTCTTTAGTCTGAATGCATAATTCAGTTTTCTCACTGCAGGCTGTGCTGCCATTTAAAAGGATGTGGCCTGCAACATCGCCCTCCAGTGGACGCCCCTCTGAGAAATCATCTTTAAACAGGTGTGTGGAGTGTTTCATGTTTTGTTCATTAGACCTTTAAATGAGTTGCATGACTTTTCTTTCCAGATAAATAACTATTATGCATGCACTCATGTTAAATCTAAAGTTGAATGTCCTCTTGAGCAGGCATTAAGATTTAACTGAAAATCATTATTTGCAAATGAAACCGAAGCAGGTATTTTATTATAGTTACGAAAAGCAGCATTAAACTGTATCCTTGTACTTAACTGCATAGAAATAGACCATTATGTCCTATTTTGGCCTCTCTAGTTGCTTCTGAGCAGAATAACTAAGTACGCTTAGACGTGTGGTGTAATTACAGGCCATGTGCATTTTATGATATTTGGTAAAATAAATAGTTTGTTCTATAGTCATTGTGTGTGTGTGTGTGTGTGTGTGTGTGTGTGTGTGTGTGTGTGTGTGTGTGTGTGTGTGTGTGTGTGTGTGTGTATGAGTAAAGCGGATATATCTAGAAATCTAGCAAGTCAAGCAGAAGAAGCAGCTAGGAATGGGGAGCAAGGAAAAGTCTATAAGATTACTAAAATAGTGAGCGGCAAATACAGAAAAACAACTGAGGAACCAATAATAGACAAAAAGGGTCAGCTATTGACAACTGAGTCACAACAAGAAGCCAGATGGGCAGCGCACTTTCAGAAGTACTAAACAGACCACCACCAACAACAGAACCAAATGTCCAGCACGCAGAGAATGACCTGGACATTAGCATTGAACCACCAACAAAGGAAGAAATTGTCTCAGCCATTAAGTCCCTAAAAAATGTAAAAAGCCCCTGGCCAAGACAATCTTAATACAGATCTTTTCAAAGAAGACCCAGACCTCGCTTCTAAAATACTTCAACCACTATTCAAAACTATCTGCAGGAAAAAGAAATACCTGATGACTGGTCAGAAGGAATTATCATAAAAATACCAAAGAAGGGCAACTTGAGAGATTGTAATAAAGGGCGCGGAATCACACTCCTATTGATACCGAGCAAAATCATGGAAAAAATCACTGAGCAGCGTCTTACAGAGGCAGTGGATAAGGAACTCAGGAAAGAACTGGCAGGATTCTGTAAGAGAAGGGGGTGTATTGATCAAATATTTGCACTTCGTAACATAGAACAATGGCAGAGGCAAATATACATACATTTTTCTGACTTCGAAAAGGCATTCGATAGTATACACCGAGACAGCCTCTGAAACATCTTAAGGATGTATATATGGAATTCCACAACACATAGTGGACCTCATTAAGACCATCTATGCCAACTTTAAATGTCGGATGGGAAATAGTAGCTTGGCATTCAAGGTAAAGACAGGAGTCAGACAAGGATGCGTGATGTCAGCTTTGCTCTTCAACATCGTTATCGACTGGGTGATGAGCCGCACAACTGAAGACCAAACAAGCTATACGATGGACCCTCTGATCAGCATTGGAAGACCTTGATTTTGCTGATGATCTGGCTCTGGTCTCATACACTCATCAACACATGCAAGAGGAAACATCACATCTCAGCTCCTTTGCACAGCAAGTTGGCCTGAAAATAAATCATAGTAATGGCGCTAAACATCTCAGATCCATTACCAATACATGTAAATGGAGAAGCTCAACAAATGAGTTCACCTACCTTGGGAGTACTGTAAGACATGATGGGGGTGCACACAATGACATTAAAAACACAATAAAATAAGCCGGAAATGCATTCAGAATGCTAAACAACATATGGAAGTCTCAGCAGTACAGAAACAAGACTAAACTCAAATTATATCAGAACTGTGTTCTATCCACCCTACTGTACGGCGCAGAATGCTGGAGAATGACAGCAAATGACACGCCAACTATCAGTCTTCCACACAAGGAGTCTGAGAAAAATCTGTCGGATATTTTGGCCAAGCAAGATAGCAAATGAGGATCTTTTAACAAGATGTCAACAAGACAGCATGGCTAGCATCATCATAAAGCGGCGCTGGAGCATTGAGCATCCCAAGAGTAGCCCTTCATTGGACACCTGAAGGTAGAAGAAAGAGAGGACGACCCAAGATCAACTGGTGTCACACCGTAGAGGAAGAAATTAAATCTATGAACCTGACATTGGGAGATGTCCAGGAAAAAAAGCACAATCGTCCAGATTGGAGAACTGCTGCCCTACATGCCAGAGGCATAATGGGCATTTAACTAGTGTGTGTGTGTGTGTGTGTGTGTGTGTGCGTGGAAAAAAATAAGAGCTCATTTAATATTGAGTTCTCAATGTTAAGTAGTTTCTTATTTTTATCCAGACCTGTATATTGTGTATATCTAATTACTGTATGTATTCTTATACACAATAATATCTGTTTTTTAATTTTATTTAATGTTTATGACATTAAGTGAAATATACCTAATTTACATCTCTCAGGTTTCATAAAAATATCTTAATTTGTGTTTGGAATAAACAAAATGACATGAGGGTACATGATGACAGACAGAATTTACCTTTTTAAGTGAATGATGCATAATAAATAGAGTAAGCTGAACATTGGATAAAAACTATATCACAATTCATATTGTTTACATCAAAAATGTTTATCATTTAAATTAATCGCATAATCATTTTTATATCGAATATTAAACTATGATAAACAATGATTATTGTGTTTGTTGCTCATATCACACACATTATGCACTCCTGTAACCAGTGTTGGTGAAAGTTACTCTGAAAAGTAACAATATTGTTTTACTCCCTTAAAAAGTAACTCATTTAGAGAATTTTAAGAAAAGTAATGCGTTACAATACTTTTGTGTTTCTTTTTCGTACCTTGGCTGGGCTTGTTTTTTGTTTTGTTTGTTTTTTTATAACAAAGTTTTTTGTGCAAATATAAAAACCTTTTCATAACAAAATTAGAATAAGCTGTGGTAAAAAAAAAAAAAAAAATTCACACAATAACAGTAGAGGGCGCAGCTCTGCTGTGCTGCGCTTCCATTCTCAATAATGGAAGAATAGGACACAGGAGAAAAAATGTTTTACCAATTAATAAAAAAATCTCAGTCTCATCAATCAGGTTGAAATAGATTAGGTTTTGTTGAATTACTAATAATTTTCCTTGGGTGCATAAGTTCAAATTGGTTGAACATTATAATCAAATAAATGATGTTTAGCACCACATGCCATATATTTTCTGCAAAATATGTATAGTTATAGCTTTAATTAATAGCAATAGAATTTCCAGTTACAAATGTATATCATATGCAGAAGCAAAATTAATACATAATTTCGATGAAGATAATTATTCTTCTTTTTCTTTCGGCTGTTCCCTTCAGGGGTCGCCACAGCGAATCTGCCTCCATCTATTCCTATCCTCTGTATCCTCTTTTCTCAGACTGACTACCTTCATGTCCTCCTTCACTACATTCATAAACCTCCTCTTTGGTCTTCCTCTTGACCTCCTGCCTGACAGCTCTAACTTCCAACTTCCACCACTTTGTCTTCTGCTCTGCCTTTATTCTCTTCATCTTCGTCACCACCAGAGTCATCTTACACACCACCATCCTATGCAGTCTAGCTACACTCTCACCTAACACTACTTTACAATCGCTAATCTCAATCAGATTACAGCGTCTACCTCTTCTCAAAGTACGTGTTCACCACAGCCATCTCCATACTTTTAGCAAAGTCTACCAACCTCTGTCCTTCTGGGTTCCTTTCCTGAGGACCAGACCTGCCCATCACTTCCTCGTCCCCACTATTCCCTTCCCCAACATGTTCATTCAAATCTGCCCCTATCACTACCCTCTCACTTCTGGGAACAGTCTGCATTGCTTCCTCCAACTCGCTCCAGAATCTGTCTCTCATCTTGCTTACAACCTACTTGTGGAGCATAGGCACTAATAATATTCAACATCACACCTTCAATATCCAGCTTCAGACTCATCAACCTATCTGTGTATATTTATTATACAGTGTTTGTATATATATATATATATATTATACAGTGTTTGTATATATATATATATATATATATATATATATATATATATATATATATATATATATATATATATACAGAATATCCTATTATATATCTATATATATATATATACAGTATATACAGTATATCCTATTATACAGTGTGTATATATATACAGTATATCCTATTATACAGTGTGTATTATACAATAGGATATTCTGTGTGTATATATATATATATATATATACACAGAATATCCTATTATATATATATATACACAGAATATCCTATTATATATATATATATATATACACATACAGTATATACAGTATATCCTATTATACAGTGTGTATATATATATATATATATATATATATATATATATATATATGTATGTGTGTGTGTGTGTGTGTGTAATATACAGTATATATACTGTATATTTTGACAGTTACTACAAATTAATCTTTTTTGTATGAAGTCGGTAAAATCTTTATTGTTGGGATATGATAAATCATTAATTTTCATTTATTAATATCATGAACTGTGATATGTCAACATAGTATCGATCTTATGAATTCATGAGCTTCCTTTACAGGCTATTTACAAAATCATTATTTCATGCATTTAACATGGTGATCTAGAATAGTGAATAGTGTGCAGTTGTTTCTGTGGAAATCATGTTTCAATTCCAATGGTGAATAGGAATATAAACGCTGACATAGCTGGATATGAAATAATTGCTCTGCATCAGTGTTCAGTGAGGCTGTTACACACCACCTTAATGCTTTAAAGGGGCGGCAATGGGAAAGAGAGCACTAAGGAGTAATTGTGGATGAAGGCCTCGCAAAGAAAATGAAAAGTGTAGCAGTATTAGGCATATAGAGGATGAAAGGCACGCTCAGATGAAGGTGTGTGTGACCCATCGTGCTGTTGACCACATTGATTTTCTTTTCTTTTTTCTCTGATTTTGCCACTTAGAGCAGAGAAAGGCTTGGATTCGTCCCTGGCTCTCGAAGCCTTTCACTGGAGCAAATCCTCCTCAGGATGTACAAGTGATTATGGGTAATTACGTGTGGAGAATGGACGCTCAAGGAGAGCCGAGTGTTTAGAGCCTGTCAGTCAAAATGCACCATGAAAACAAGGGCCTTTCTTGAAGCTCCATACGTTCAAACAGTTGTGAAGAAGTGATCATTTGTTATTTCCTCATTGAGTTAAACACATTTAGACACTGAAGACTAACACTTAATAGAAGCCTCAAATGCTTTTACAGTAAAAACACACACCGAATGTAGCATTTCCAACCAATTTGACTTCTCTAATTTAACATGTAGGGTGAGGTTGTAATGTGTGTATTTCAAAAACAATTTCAGCTTAATTGCCTGACTGATAGTAATGTTATATAGCAATAAAATAAACTAAGTTGGTTTTAGCAAAATCCTAGAACAGGAACCGTGCTGAACAGAATAATGACTAACGCCATTAAAAATAAAAAGGCTTTGCTGAGCTCTCCTGTGATCCAGGGCCTCTGAGACCATTGATCTGCTGTAAAATCTTTTATGGAGAAGTTGCATATTTTGTATCCTATAGGCTTTGACCTTGGCTGCTACTTTGCAGGTCTAAAGCCAGACAACATATTGCATACTGGTGTGATTTTTGTACTGTTTAACAGAACAGTTGGTAGTACATTATTAACTTCTCATTCCTTTTTTTTTCCTCATGAAAAATGTTCTCCGCTGAGCAAACGCATAATTGGATTTCAGGCCAATCTGGATTGGAGAAATCCTTCTAAAACATGAATAATTTCATTATCAGCCAAGGCGAGTTATTATAGATTGGCCTGCAAATCGTCGCACATCATTTGAAAGTCGTGCACACTAATTTGAAATGTAATTCTTCATGTTGACCTCGATGACATACTTTCTTAAGAAGCCCTTTGGGTCCGGATAATGATCTCAAATATTAATAATGTAGCTATTGTCGTGCTGTAACGGATTGTTTTCTACATGATGTGAATGTGATACTAAGGATGGCTTAGGATGGTCGACTAAATCAGGGGTTTTCAAACAGTTTTGAACTTTTTTTTGTAAATATATAATGCTTTCAGTAATATTATCTCTCCGTCTGTCTTTGTCTGTCTCGCAATCAGTTGTTCCATCAAACAGCCCTGAGCTGTCGAGGCATGGGCTCCACTAGACCCCTGAAGGTTTGCTGTGGTATCTGGCACCAAGATGTTAGCTGCAGATTCTTTAAGTCCTGGAAGTTGTGAGGTGGAGCCTCCATGGATTGGACTTGTTTGTTCAGCACAACCCACAGACTGGATTAGTTTGAGATCTGGGGGATTTGGAAGTCAACACCTCAAAACTGAGTCATTTTTGCTTTGTGTCAGGAGCATTATCCTGCTGAAAGAGCCACAGCCACCAGGGAATACCGTTTCCATGAAAGGGTGTAGATGGTCTGCAACAATGCTTAGGTAGGTGGTACGTGTCAAAGTAACATCCACATGGATGGAGGACCCAAGATTTCCCAGCAGAACATTGCCCAAAGCATCACACTGCCTCCGCCGACTTGCCTTCTTCCCATAGTGCATCCTGGTGCCATGTGTTCCCCAGGTAAGAGACGCACACGCACCCGGCCATCCACGTGATGTAAAGGAAAACATTTTTCATCAGACCAGGCCACCTTCTTCCATTGCTCTGTGGTCCAGTTCTGATGCTCATGTGCCACTGTTGGTGCTTTCGGCGGGGTCAGGGGTCAGCATGGGCACCCTGACTGGTCTGCGGGTACGCAGCCCCATACTCAACAAACTGATGCTCTGTGTACTCTGACACCTTTCTATCAGAACCAGCATTAATTGTCTGCCTGTCGTTCTATCTATCCATCTGTCTTTATGTCTGTCAATCAGTCGTTCCATCTGTCTGTTGGTCAATCTGTTGTTCATCTAAAAACCCTTACTATGAGAGGAAAAATATTAAGCATGAAGTTAAAGTTGACAGCTTGTTTCCTAAATTAAAAAAACTGGCATTGGTATTGTCACTGTAAAACTATGAAAATATTATTTAGATTTACTTTGCATTTGTAGTGAGTTACCTTTTTTATGCCAAGTGCCTATTAGAGCCTATAATGTTGGGATTAAATAACTTTTTCACATTTTCAATGTGAACTTTTCCAATCAGATTTGTTAATAGCTTTTTTCCCATAACATTCCAAAGCAAGGTTTTAAAGACATTAACAGCCCTAAAAATGCATTCTTTTATAATATAAAAATTATTCAAAAAAAAAATTTCTTTGTATAATTTATCATTTTTTTATGGCCCATAATATGTTTATTAATATCTGTAAAATTCTTTATCTAACCGATTTTAGATGTACTGTATATCTATTCTCAGAGAAGCTGTTACGATTACAGCATTTGTTGGTCTTGGATGTGTTTTGCTGATGCCTCCTGCATTATTGCATTCATAAAAGGCTCCTTCCAGCTGTTTTTGAATGCAAGAACACGTCTTATGTGAACATCCCTTAAGAAATGCGTCTGATCGATGTCTGGCGGACATGACCCTAAACAAGCTTAATTAAACCGAGCGTCGCAGTTGATTTGGAAAGCGTGTAGTTGTGCACATCTCTAAGTGTGACATCATCGTCCCATCTTGCCACACTCTCGTGTTCAGTTTGATTGATGAGTGGCATTTGAGAAATTGCTCTGAGACTAATGTCGCATGTCGTTTGCACGCCGCAAATATTTCTGCACAGTCTCCCGTGGCAGTGCGTTTTAATTAGCTTTGGAATCATACAAGACAAGCAACATGACGTTGGCGAATTTGTGCCCATAATGCTCAGTAAGCCAGAGCGCAAGTAAGCCGTTTGCTGACCGAGGCTCTGTGTGTTCATTGAGCGAGTATGTCGCTTTGGTATCCTCAGGGTTGCTGGTGAGGCTGGTGAGGTTTGTACTTAATTGCAAATTTGCAGTCTGAAGAAATCCAACAGCCAAGTGGCAAATGACTATTGAATACACTCCAACAACCATGGTGTCAACTGTTTTTTCCATCTGCAGGAGGAATAATGATGTGGGATTTCAATCCCCAATTGTTTTACAAAAGCAATTAAGCGTTGTGTATGCAACGTTCAGCACCAAATCCCTCAATATGGAAAATGTTGAGTGTCATTTTGGAGCAAATCTGTATGCTTGTCGGTTTTTTCAATCCTCAAATCTGAGCTCTAGATTTGCCCTTTAATGCTTTGAAAATCTTTCCATTTATATCTTAAAGAACAATTAGAGCCTTCGTTTCACGCTCGAGTGCGTGATAATACCCGTCTCAACCCGAGGCCTCTGTTGATCTTGTTTCCAATCATCTCGGGCCTTGTCTGTTAATTATGTCCAATTTTCATGGACAGTACAGCAATTATCAAGGACTCGTGGCAAGAGTTAACTCCCTGCTGCTATGTGCTTCATTGACGTTATTTAATGTGTAAAATAATATACTCTAATATCTATAATATAGAAGCGGTTGGAGGGCATCTCAAACCACTAATCCTAACTGCACTGTTAAAAATGATTTTCCAAATTTGAACATGAAGCAAAGATTATGTGGTAAATTTTAAGAAAATACTATTCCATTTTTCTCTACAATTTCAAGTTGAAATAAATTCTGTTTCTTTGTAATTGTTTACTAGCAATTTATGAGTGAAAATGGCAGTGTTGTTTGGAGCAAAATGCTGATTCAAATTCAATATAATTTACAATTTCTATTTCCTACACTAGTTTTAACATCATTTTAAATCTATATCTTAAAGCTACACTGTGTAACTTTTTTAGTTTATTCTTAGCTAAAAACACTTAGTTCTTTCAAAAATATGTGCGCTCATTAATGTATATTTACTTCTTTCACGTAATTAAGTATTCTCGTAAGTTTATAATATGCCATTGAAAATACATACGGGTGAGGGGTTCGAATGCCGGTCGCCATGTTGCCCCTCCATCTTGAAAGTACATTAGCCAAAGAGGGACATACCCGTAAATTCAAGCTTCGCCTTTCGCGTTTTAACACTCGATGGCACCGTGTCGAATGTGAAGAGGAGGATTGCCATGTTAATCTTGGACTAAATCGGCCACCGTAGGAGTTAAAACGAAATCAGAATTGAGAGGAACAGAAACTAATATTCACTGGATTGTCATATACATTTACACCGCCAGATGGGGAAAATATCACACAGTGTAGCTTTAAAGTTTTATAAGTTGCAACATTAAAATGGAAATATACATAATTTATTAGATAGGTTTACCATGTTCAAGCAAAAACTTTAGCAAAAATAATTTAAATGTTTTTAAATATAATTTAAAAATGTTCTTAATTGCATTTACACTCACTGTTAAGAGTCTTGCGATTAAATATATTTATTATATATCACAATATGAATGAATAAGAATTCAATATTGAATTGAAAATGCAATACGATGCTCATTAAATTATCATTTTGCTACAATTTTAGCTTGAACATGTTACACACATCTAATAATAATCTAATAATTTCTGTAATACATCTTAATTTTAATTTTGCAACGTAAGAAATGTTAAAATATATGTTTAAATGGTTAAAGCCAGTGAAGGCTTTAACCTTTTCTTTTTGCCTTAAAATGGCAAAGAAAAAAAAAGATTGAATTAGCATTTTGCTCCAAACATTGCACCTTTGGTATGGAAAATATAAATTGAAATACAGAAAAACATTGCTTCGATAGTTGTTTTTTTTTGTCATTACTTTGTTTCTACACCAATTTTCCCCCCAATATAATATCTATCTGTGCAAACGCCACTAACAGCTCATGTGTGGATCCGAATGCCGTTTTGCTCGCTTTGTAAATTGCTACCGACACAAACACGCTGGCCTCTTTCAGCGCTTTTAAATCCTTTTTGATGCCTGTGTGGAGATGAAGAAAAGAAGGGAAAGATGACGATTGATAAAATGAGATGTTTCCATTTCCAGAGCTGGCAGTAATCTGCAGTGAGTTTACCTGTTCTCCAGCAGAGCCTTGGGATCCTTGCTGCTTCGAGGCATGTTTGTCTTCCTCAGTCTGTGTGTATGTCAGAAGTTTTGGCAGAACCATCACGGCTGAGTGCGAGAGAGAAACCGTGGCCACGTCCTCAAAGAAGAGCACATATTTCTGTAGATGCGTGAAGTGTCATTTAAATAGAAAAAGGTAAAGTGCAGGTGTTGAGTAAGCCATACATGAGATTTATTGTTTGTGAGCGCATGTTTTTGGCAGGTGGTTTCAGAAAATATTGAACTAGTGGAAAGAGGGCTAGATAAGGAAAGGGCTGACAGGAGATCTATTCACTTTCGAGGCTCTAAAGGGTTGCAGGTAAACAGAGTGTCAATCATCAGGATGAGTTCACACAGAAATGCGCTGTTCCTCTTTGTTGCACGCTCGGGGGGAAACTTTGCAGCGATGTCATCCGCTGTGTCTTTGCCAGATTGCTGCAATATCACAATTGGGAATGTAAAAGATTTACGGACACATTCACACTGACTGAATGCGCTTGTCACATGTCTGCTTATGAATATTTCAGCCAAAAATGGTATTCATCTAGCCTAGAAATCTAGACGCACCCTAGCGGCAGCAAATTTAATCTGCCCGCAAGTGTCGTCTAGGAACTCTCAATACACTTCTGAGCTGTATTCCTCACAATCTGGACGGCCCAATCACATCGTGAATAGAGTCGGCGGGCGGGGCCATAATGACAGCAGCCGAGTTGCGTTTGCGTGCTTCTAGTAAACACAGAAACTGGCGAACGGCGGCGGTCTTTCGAATCAGCTTTGACTGCAATTCTGGAAGACTTGGAGTTAAGCTTTTCTCTGAGAAAAGAACAAAGAACGGCACTGAAGTCATTCTTAAAAAGGGAAGATGTGTTCGGAGTTTAGCCGACCGGATACGGCGAATGTTTAATCTATCAACAAGCTTTGCTTCACCTTCGTTGCTCTGGTTGGTGTAGCGCTATCCTATGGCGTGCAGAGGGAGTTTGAAAGACAACCGTTTATCCGCCCCTCGGATTGGGCTGTCAATGGTGAGTTTCCAGACCAAACATCTTGATGTGGGTCTGGCTTGTCAGGCTAGTATTCATCCTCATGTGATTTCAAACCCATTTGTTTGGTTTTGTTAATTTAGCGGCTGACCTTTATTGCATATTGCATTCTTTTTCAGATGCAAAGTCTATGGGAGGAGAGTATTTCAATTAATCATGCAAGCTAATTTACTAAGGTTTGCACTCATCAATTTACTGGTATTTGCGCCGTTATTTACCGCTCAAAAAGCATGTCTTAAACCAGACGCTAATCTTGGGATAGTGTTGGTCATTATGGAAATGATCCGGCTGTGCCTGTGTTCTTTATATGCACGTGCGTGCAAAACTTTCCATCCCCATCTGCACCGTTTTCGTTCTCGCTAATTTGCCCTGTTTAGTAAATCTGGCCTCATGTCTCTAAAGCTCACAAACACAACATAAAATGAAATACAAGTAATCACAAATCTATGACTTTTATAGCACATGCATCATAATTATGGTCCACTGTTACAATACAATATCATTTAGGTTTAATGGACTAAAATAATCAAAACTGATATAATTAAAAACTATATTGACATGAAAAATTTAAATGACAAAAAACGTGCAATGAAATGACTGAAACTTATTATTAAATGTATAAATAAAAACTACAAATTAAACCTAATTCAAACTATAATAGTATCTCAATGATGCTCAAATAACACTGATTTGTGTATGGGGTGATTTATAATATGGCATTTCTTGATTTTTAATTGTTTTGTCTTTAGTTTTAAAATCTATATGTCATATTTAGGTCCTCTTAACTTTGCCGAGCCCCCTTGCTGTGAACCTTTGGTCAAAATATAATTAAATACTGACTGTATTATGAGAAAAATATTGCATTTCTTAATCATGGTCATTTATAATTAAAAGTTGGCTTTGATATTTGGAGCCCTTCATATGTGCAGTTATTATTAACAGATAATGTGTTTTGTCACTAATATTACTTTGCAATAGCAAATGTTGGCGTGCATCCTCTTTCACAGCTGTGAAATTTGCTGTATTACAATGTCAGGATGGAATTACACGATGAATGATAATTTAGGCGACTCCACTCTCAACACTGCAGTGTGTATGCGGTGTTTGAGATGATATCACATGCTAAAGGTGTTTTATGGTCAGGGGATGTTGTGGACTTTGAAACGGAAACAAACGCACGTTGTCTGAATGCACAAGAATCTGTCCACACTGGCTTTAAGGCCTGACTTAAGTTTCGGGCTTCTGTATGGCCAGACCACAAGTCTCTTTGTGCATGTCTGACTGGATCCTGTGTGACTGTGAGGCCTTTCCCTGGACTTTGTGTCTTTTGGTTGACTTGCCTGGAGCTACACTGAACCAAGACAGACCACAATATCAAAAATGAAATCTGTTCTTGGTGAATAAAAAATAGTCAACACACAGCACACTGGAGTTTTTAGTACACAGACGTCCGTTTACCTGAACACATTTGAGCTTTCAGACAGGACAGTTTGTATGAGATTCATACACAGAACTATTTGTACAGGACTATTTTTTGTTTCCCGTGGAGGTTTGTGTTTCTGAGATTTACTGTTTTCTCACACAGCTTCTGTAATGTTGCTGAGCAAATGATTGTCTTTTTTCCAGATAGGAATATGTTATTGCAGATATATTATTTTCCTTATAGCCAACCCTGAAATTACAACTGCTTTTATTTCAGTGTTGTGACGTATTTCCAAGTGAAACAGAATATTGAACAGAGGGCAGGGTTTTACCTCAGCGCGCCTCCTCTCCATCTCTCACTCATAGCAGAATAACGGTTGGAGAGGAGTGGTTACGCATTTTAAAACGCAAGCCGTCAATCTGACGTCATCTGAGAAAGAACGCCATTCCAGACCAGAAGTTACTTTTCAGCCTGATTAAAGATTACCATGGCAATTAATTATGTTCTGTGTATTAACTTGCACGGATTAATTGTTCATCCGAAAGGCCTGTTCACACCGACGTGTAACGCCTCATGACTAAACAAAGGGCTCCAAAGTGAGTGTGCACACCGACGCACAAAACGGCAGGCGTTTAAGCCCTCGGGTTTGTTTTTGTTTTGTTTTGACGCAGCGTGTTAAACACTGGCCGACCAGTCAGATTGCCTTACAGTAAAACACGACTTGGTGGTGCTCAAGCACAAAATAGCCGAGCACAAGAGGAAGTAAATAGACAAAGAAGAAGAAGAAGAACTGCTAATGCTGCTTACCAGTTGCAAAAAGTCTATGAATGGTTTTGGCAACCACGTAAATATCATAAGATTTTAAAAAAATATGGACATGTTTTCCGTAATGTCACCCATAGGATTCTGAAGATCAGTTTTGAAGCGTAAAGTAGAAACGAGCTGGCCGTTGCCAACAACGCGTAATCACGCGTCACAAACAACAGAACATTTGCAAAGAGGCGGGATGTGGGCGGAGCTTAGGTGACACGATTACTAACAGATAACAGATAAGTGGCTATCCAACTGTCACTCAAGTAGCCACACCCTTAATTATGCAGAACTTTAAGGCTTTATATAATGTAAACGAATGAGTTATCAAAAGATTCACCCCCTCACAGTTGTCATGAAGGGCAAAATTAGCCGTATAGACCAAAACCACAATTTGTACCAGGCTGTAAACATATTTTTTTCTGCTGTAACGTTGGGCATTTTAACATGGGGCTCAATGAGATTCTGCTCCCTTCTGGAGCCTGGCCCTAGTGGGCAGTTTAGGAACTGCAGTTTAAGTTACTTCCATTTCAACAGAAACTGGGGATGTTGCCCATCTATGATGTTGCCGCTTGGTAAAAACGGTCTGTCTTCTTCTTCTGTGTGATAAGCGAGTGTCAGAAGCGTAAAAGGGCACAGCACCACCTTGTGTACGAGAGCACTATCTACTGAAGTTACATGTTAATTTGCCCCATCGCCAGTTAAAATCGATTGGATGTGAACACATAGACGCGCTGAAAAGCATTTTGAAAAGCACTGCAGATGAACACGTGCGATAATCATCCCGGTGTGCACAGGCCTTAAGACCAGAAATGTTTGCTGACAAAGTAAATAGGGTCGATTTTGATTTTGTGAGGACTTTATTTATTTAGAAATGCTCGGCTTCCAGTTGGCATCCCATTTAAAATAAAATAAACCAAATAATAATTAATAAATAAATAAAACAATGCAATTTTATCAAATAAACTTTAAATATAAATAGCAAATAAAAAGTAATATAATACTATTGTAATATAATATAATATAAAACAAATTATTAAATTAAAATGAATGTAAATGTTTAATATTACTTGACTAGATACTTTTTAGGACTAAAAGTTGGAAATTTTCAAGTATGTCCTGTTGGCATTCCATTTAATGTAAAAACAAATAAAATTAAATATTGTAATTAATAAAATAAATGCATAACATTTTAAAATATAAAAAACTGAAACAATAATGAATATAATATTAACTAATTTTATATTCACACATATATATATGTGTGTTATATATATAACACACACACACACATATATATATATATATATATATATATATATATATATATATATATATATATATATATATATAATATAATATATATATATATATATATATATATATATATATATACATATAAAAATCTAAAGATAATTGTTGCATAACTAGATTTGTTTCAGGACCAACATTTTAAAATTTAGATTTGAATTGTTCATTTACCTTACATAGTTTATATCATGCCACTCAACATTTGTCCGTGTTTTTACATTAGAAAGTCTGATTGGCTGATTGGAACTTTGATGTCAGAAAGTTTTTTATTTTAAAAGTTAATAATTCTAGTTATTTTCCGTTGTAACGAATAAATGGTAAATTTGATTGTATGGTTGGCATTTAGCTCTGTTTCATCACCGCTGTCCGCATCCCACCAGAACAGACCAGAGACCCGTTTTGCCTCTCAACTGATTGGACTTAAAAGGATAATGTGTTGGAAACAAACGTCCCACAATGCACTGCCTTTGAAGTTGACAAAAGAACTCTTGGGGGCAATGAGCGAAATGGAAGCATGTGTTGGATAAAATATAAGAGAGGAAAAGAGATGATGAAAGACACGATTGCCTCGCTGTGAGACCCTCCTCCTCATTGATGTGAGGTGGCACAGCACATGCCAGGAAACGTTTCTCCCTTTACTTCCAAAGTTGTGCTGAGTTGAAGCCCTTTTGACTATCTCATTTAATTGATGTCACAGACCCTTTAGCGATGAAACAATGAGATGAGAGCGTTATTATGTTTGCAACAGCTGCGCTGCGAGCCACAAACACTTTCCAATTGATCTTCAGCAGGCGAGATCTCTCCTCTCCAATTTACAGGGTCTTAGTCTGATAGTTGTTTGCTCTGAACACTAGTTTGGTCCAAACCGGAGAAGCCTGACGTCAACCGCATCAGAACCATAGATATAATCCCTATAGTTTCATACATCTCAACTAACATTTGAATGAATTATATTAATTATATGACATGTGACCAAAAAAAGTAATGCACCATTTTGTTCCGAAATCAAATACTTCCTTTCTATTTGTTAGTGAAAAAAAAGTACACCAAAAGAGTTCGAATACATTTTTACAGTTTTCAGTAGGCAAAAAGTCCCTAAATGACCTAATTCAGATTAGATTCTGAAGTGTTCATTCGATGAATACTTTCCATGAGGCCACAAGAGAGGATTTGTGAATAGTAGTAAAGCGATGCAACTGACACTTGTGGTAGGTCACATGGCATGGTCTGGAAACCTGTACATTCTTTTCTTCTGCTTCTTTTACACTTTTGCGGGAACCAATCACAGACTGGCTTATCCACCTGGCGCGCTATTGGCGGGTTTAACATGATGACAGAGAGAGAAGTGATGGGTCGTTGCCCGTTGATCACGCCTCTTGTGGTCTGATTGGTTGAAGGATTATCCAATTGCGTCCAGAGTCATTTAAATGATGCTCGTTGATCACGCCTCTTGTGCAGGAGAAAATACAGAGCAGACTCCCCAGACCAATGATCAATCTTAAACTGAGCTTGGTCTGATGATAGCCAGACAACACATTCATACTAAAACATACTTTTCAAAATGTGAAGTAAATTTTTATTCAAATGTAGGACTTGCTCGGACAGTATGTGATTTCGGACACACTGACTGACTTTTGTTGAACATAAAAAGTAAAATAGAAGAATTGCATCACAAGCACATCAGCTTCTAAGTAAAAAATAAAATAGCACACACACACAAAAAATCAGCTTATTAAAATAATCAGTTTTCCCCGTTTACATGCAAACCAGTAAACGGACAACGCAAGTAAACCGCGTTTACATGACTTTATTAATAAACCGGGTTATTTCCTTGTAGTGACGTCAAAAATAATAATGTCCGTATCTGACACTGAGTTTTTCAAATGTTACGTCAGTTGTGATGTTAAATAAAGCGTGCGCCGTGTCAGCGGGAGATTTACGGCTCATATTGTCCCTCATCAGTTCCAGAAACAGCATTTGGACTGAACCTCTTCTACTTCTGCTGCATGAGAAACATCTTTACAATTTTATGGGTCTTAAAAGAGTCTACGTTTTTGATATATGTCCTGATTTAATGCAAAACGCTAGCTTGCTCTGTCTGGATGAATTTAAATCTGCTCTAAGTTTGCGTTTTTGTCACCTATCACACATGCGCACTTCAATAAGCGGACAGAAAGCAGGTTAATGCGTTTACATGCAGCGCGGAATCGGGGTAGGAGGTAAAAAACGACCTGTCCCGACCGGTTTATTCTTACGCCGTTTATGACCGTACTCCGATAAAAGAAAACGGGTTACCACATGACCAAGTTCATTGTCGTCTTATTACGCATAATCGGCTTAAGAACGATCATGTAAACACACCCAATAAAGGCCTGTCTTAGCCATCGGATTTCAATAAAAATATCTTCATTTGTGTTCCGATAAATTAAAGAAGGTCTTACGGGTGTCGGATGACATGAGGGTAAGTAATTGATGACAGAATTTTCAATCACAATGCATATCGTATCGGCACCCGAGTATCGTGATCGGGAGACAGGTGTATCGTCGCAGCCCTACTGAGAGGCCATATTAGGAAAAGATCTGCATTCAGAGTATTGTTTGTGTTGGTGCAAGATAGAAAATCATGCATGTTTTGATGACATGGTCACTTTTAGTTTAACTATTGCTGTAAGAGGTCTTGTTAAAAAAAATAAAATATGAAAGGCTGCTTTTAAGACTTTTGGTGTGTTTTTTTCCCTTCTCCATCCAGCCAAGGGCATCATCCTCACCGCTTCTCAAAAGAGCAGCAAGTGGCTTTGAAGCCTTTGAAGAGCTCAACCCAAAGTTTCAGTGCTGTAAGATCTGCATCTCTGATCACATGAAAACAGTTCAGATCCAGATCCAGCTTGAGTCCTGACAAAGACAGACACAATGCGGATCAGCTGGGCTCTGTGAGTAAATGTGAGTGAACTCAGTGGATGAGAGGGAAATGTAATGGAGGAGAATTCACAATTTAACCAAGTAGTACTTTTTGAGATTCAGCAAATTACATCTCAGCATTGCTCCATTAAATGCTCACAAGGTGAAATTGTAAGATATGATATTGCAAATTTCATTCATTAAGACTCAACTAATTAGAAAAGGCTGTAGGCATCATGTAAATGATGGCACATTTTTATTAGACAACTAAAACTGGTGTCAGGTGTGCAAATTGAGTGAATGCCACTTCAGCCTCGAGCAGAATTCATCTATTCCTGTGTATTTTTCTGATTTAGGCAACATTTTCCCAATTTAGCCAAGTAATTATCCCCATTCTTCTCTGTGGATGCCGGTGTCTTGTTTGCCCAAAGAATAAGGACAAGCACTCTAGCAGCTTTTTTCTTTTAAAAGCAGCATATTAATCACGGGGAAGTTACTTACTCCATTTAAACTTCAGGCTAAAGTTACACAGTTTGTTTGAGTTACATAAGCAATGCCATCGATAATGGAAGTGGCTGTGCCATTGATAAGAGTAATTTATTCAAATGTGCATTCTGTCTAACGGCATAGAATAGGTTTCAATTATGAAAATGATTTTTGTTATTATTGGGTTTTAGCTTAACATGCATATTTATTTGGAAGTAAAAGCCTTTTGGATGTTTGAAAGTATTGCCTCTCAAATTGAGGGACGGGCTAATTGGAGGTGCCCAGTCAAACATAAAATTAACTGCATAATAATCCTATCAATAAAACCATAGAAATTCTCAATATTAGCAAATGAGCAGTGAATTCTTAAACTGGGAAGTCAGGTAAAATGGAGAATTAAGCCGGTTTCTATATCGCATGCATCAGTCTAAAGCGTTATCCATAAATTCGGTCCCTGACAATGCATATTATAGAGTTGAAAAATGGCTGGTTTCCACTATAGGCGTTTTATCTTTTGTAAGCTCAAATCAGTTGTCTCTTTTGTTTGCATTGGCTATTTCATTATTTATAGTGAGCAGACTTGGATTAGGACCCTGATTTCGGATTTGTTTTATTTCTGTTGTTTATTGAAAGTTTTTCCCCAGCTGGAGCTGAAAGCCAATCACCCAGGTGTTCCGGAACACAACTAACATTTACATTTTTGCATTTGGCAGATGCTTTTATGCAAATGAAATGAACTAACTAATGCGGTGCTCTACTGTATGAGAAACAGGAACGATACATAATGATGCACTTCCATGTTAGAAGTTCTCTGAGGAAACAAATAACTCAACTGTTTTGCATTGATGGTGGTGTGTTTGCTGAAAGGGTTCCAGGTGGATACTGTGTGTACTCACCTTTGGGTTTGTTAAGTTAATAATTTTATTCTGCAAGGACACATTAAATTGATCAAAAGTGACATTAAAGATTTTTAAAATGTTACAGAAGATTTCCATTTCAAACAAATGCTGTTCTTTTGAGCTTTCTATTCATTAAAAAATTATGAAAAATACAAATACATAAAAATATGAAGCAGCACAACTGTTTCCAACATTGATAAATGTTTCTTGAGCAGAAAATCAGCATATTAAAATGATGACACTGAATGTGACACTGAAGATATAAACCATATTGAAAGTTGTTTTATTATATTACTTGTGTTTTTATAAAATAACCTATTATTTCAAACCTACCGGTCAAAAGTTACAAAAAAAATTTTTTTTTTTAATGAAGTCTCTTCTGCTCACCAAGGCATCATTAAGTTAAGAATACAGTAAAAACAGTAACACTGTGAAATATTACAGTTTAAATTAACTTATTCCAGTTTTAATATATTGCAAAGTGTAATTTTTTCCCGTGATCAAAGCTGAATTTCCAGCATCATTATTCCAGTCTTCAGTGTCACATGATCCTTCAGAAATCATAATTATATAATTTCTTCTTATTATCAATGTTTAGCAAAGGCACATTACCTTTATAAAAAAAATGACAGTAAAGACACTTATGAAGTTAATACATATTACAAATAGTTATATTTATTATAAATGCACTTTTGAACTTTCTAATCATCAAAGTATCCTGAAAATAATCAATGTTTTCCACAAAAATATTAAGCAGCACGACGGTGTTTAACATTAGTAATAATCATAAATGTTTCTTGAGATGTAAATCCTCATATTATTATGATTTCTGAAGGATCATGTGACACTGAAGACTGGAGTAATGATGCTGAAAATTCAGCTTTCATCACAGGAATAAATTACTGCATGCATTTTAAAACATATTACAACAGAAACCACTTCATTTAAATTGTAATCATATTTTACAATATTACTGTTTTACTGTATTTTGATCAAATAAACGCATCTTTGGTGAGCAGAATAGACTTCTTTCAAAAACCTAAATGTTTCCAAACTTTTGACCGATACCGTGTATATGTTTTTGCTTTCAAATACATTTTTAATTTATTGTGATTGTTCTGATGATGGCAGCAGCTCTTCTCAGTTCCCACGTCTCAGGTATCAGAAGAAGAATCCGTATCTGCTCAGATGACACCGTACTCTTGATCTGGTTTTCCAGGGCACCATTAACTAACGGTTTCCAGTGATGTGAGCGATACTGTTACAGCACTGAGTGTCAATGAGACACGGAGCTCTAGGACGAAACGCGTTGGTGCCGACTGGCAGCCCGCCAAACACTAAGAGGTGTAGAAATACGTGCAGATTAAACATTTGCTCCTTTTGCCCTGTTCTCCAGGGAGAAACGTGAATCTTATCTCGCTCGCATTATTCTTCGAACCTCCCGTTAAAATCAAAGGGCCCTTTTGCCTCCAGCTATCCTACACGTCCTATCTGCTGTTTGTCCCTAACATGATAACAGCCAGCAATTTGTAAATGCAAACCGAGAACTGAGAGGAGAACAATGACTAGTGAAAGGACAAAGAGAGCGAGAGTGCGGGAGAATGTGAGGTGATGCTCTAGTTCTCGAGATTTAAGAGCATAATTGTGGTTTGTGGCTCATGGAGAATATGAAATGTGAAGCTGTGTGTTAAGTGTCAACACCATCAGTGTGTGTTTTCTAGGTGTTTGGAGAAAAACTGTTTTGTTTATCAATAAATAATGTACCATTAGAATACCCTTTTTAGGTATTATGGAATAATATATAATAACTTATATCATTTTTAATCACCTTTTTGCCTAAAATAGTACTTTGCCAAAGTACTTTTTCATTCAAAATGCGTTTATAATATTGTAGTTTTAGGGGGTGAAGTTTTGATCATCTTTGGTTATGACCTCAAAGCAGATTTATTGAGCTGACACTGTTTACTCTCTGTAGAAATAAGAGGTCATAATTGGTTGGCTGAAATAATCTTATTCATAATGGATCCACACATGCTGTTATCCAGAGGGGTTTATGAAGAATAATTTATGTGGCCTAATGCAAGTAATTAGACGACATGAGGAACCCTGGCACAGATGCTCATTACTACAACCAATACCAAACATGCTCATGGAAATATTAAGACTTGAGTGCGATGTCATTTTAGTTAGGAGTCATGTTGAGTACAGCACTCTGCTTCTACTGCAATTGGGAACAATAACAAATCAGCCACAAGGTGGTAGGCCACACAAAAGAACAGCGGGGTCAGCACATGCTGAGGCACACAGTGCACAGAAGTCACCAACTTACTGCAGAGTCAGCTACAGACCTCCAAACTTTGTGTGGTCTTCAGATGAGCTCTAGAACAGTGTGTAGAGAGCTTCATGGATGGGTTTCCATGGCCGAGCAGCTCATTCAAGCCTTACATCACCAAGTGCAATGCAAAGTGTGGGATGCAGTGGAGTAAAGCCGCCACTAGACGTGTTCTCTGAGCGAGGAATCACATATCTCTGTCTGGCAATCCGATGGGCGAGTCTGGGTTTGGCAGTTGTCAGGAGAACGGTACTTGCCTGACTGCATTGTGCCGAGTGTAATGTTTGGTGGAGGAGGGGGGATAATGGTTTGGGGTTGTTTTTCAGGGGTTGGGCTTTGCCTTTTAGTTCCAGTGAAAAGAACTGCAGCATACCAAGACATTTTGGACAATTTCATGCTCCTAACTTTGTGTCACTGGCTTAATCCGTACTGTAAAGTAGATTATATAAATACTTACTACCTACTTACTAAGTACATATGCAACTTTTAATCCAGTAGGTGATGTTCAGTTTGATCTCTTAAATCAATACTTAATTTATGTTTTTTATGTTATGTTACGTGTTATATGTTGTTATGTAACAACATATAACATGTAATATAACATATAATATGGAACATAACATCTAATAAAACATAACAACATGTAACAACAAAACGTAACACATTATGTATTATTTTAGATGTTATGTTGTTACATGTTATGTTATGTAACAAAATATATGCTGGGCAATCGGATAATCGGGATTAATCGCACCCAAAATAAAAATGAGTGTTTACATAACGTGTACTATGTATAATTTTTATGTGTGTATAAATATATATACACACATGCATGTATATATTTAAAGAACATTTGCAAGTATATAATTTAGCTTAAATATACATGTTTTATATATAAATATAAAACATTTTCTTAAATATGTACATATACTGTGAGTATTTATATATACATAATAATTATACATAGTACACACACATATTATGTATGTATTTTAGATTTTATTAATCATGATTATTCGATTGCCCAGCACTAAACTAAATGTAACGTTATTACATTCTATATTATATGTTATATGTTGTTATATACATTTTGTTATATGTTATGCTACATGTTATGTTGTTTGGTTGTTTGCTTATTTAGTGTCTTTGTTACGTGTTACATAATTACTATAAATTGTGTTTAATTACATGTAACTAACTTTAAACACACTTTTTTACAACCCTGTAGTAAAAGCATGTAGTTAATTATTATTACTCTGTACTTAAATGTATAATCACACTGTAACATGAACAACTTAAAATAAAGTGTTCACGTGATGCTTTGTCCTATTTGGTTACACTTTATTTTAAGGTATCATTTTTACAGTGTATTTATATATTTAAGTACCGAGTAATAATAATTAACTACATGTACTACTTACTGTATGGTTATTTTAATGTGTTCTTGTTAAAGTGTAACTATACATGTACTGATTATGTAATATTAATGTACTTACTATATAATTTGGTTTTGGTTTAGAGCACTGTAAAATTGTGTTACCTTTTATATATTATAAAATATTTTATTATAATATTTAAACTGGGGCTGTTAATCAATTAAAATATTTAATTTGATTGTCATGAGTTAACTTGCAATCTTATCGGAAAAATCAAATCGCAACTTAATCGCACATTTTTATCAGTTCTAAATGTACCTTAAATTATTTTTTTTTCAAGTTTTTAATACTCTTATCAACATGGGTATGGACAAATATGCATGGGTAATGCAATTTTTGGGAGGAGGTGCTCTGAGTTCGGTTGCACTCGAACTGTGCCGCGATTCATGTGAACAGTGTGAGAAACACGGCATGTGAAGCTCTTGTTCAGAAAAGTAACCTGCCCGTTAGTTTTAACTGATTGCAATGTATAGTTCAATAAAACACGTAAGTAGTAATGCAAGCTTGCAGTGTATTCGCGCATGCAGTAAAAAGCCCACTTTATCCAAAATATTGACCCACATTCTATTTTCTATCATACCCTGTGGATGTTTGTGATTATGTAAGATGCACATAAATGCACCAGGGTTCAACAGAATCAAGCGGACCAGCGCTGCGGGGGAAACCGAGAACTATCGCGCTCGGACTTGGACTGCAGCAAAACGCCATTTTCTTTTCTTTCGAGCTGGAGTCGAATAAATGTTAAACAGAAAAAATGGTAGCTTATGTACGTTGTATAACATCACTTGTTTCAGAACAGTTAGCTCTTTTCTTTCACTATTTCTGTTTGCTGCTTTTCCTTTACGTCTATGGCTTCTCTCGATTTCTCCAACTTTGGGCTAGGCCACGGATCAAACAGAAAACGTGTGCTGCGTTAATCGTACGGTAATAAAATTAGTGCCGTTAAAATGTATTTGCGTTAATGCGTTATTTGACAGTCAAACAAATATTTGACATTTTAACATTACTTTCTTAGCTCATTTTGCCATTCTTATACCAAATTGTATTGTGACGACATTTCAAACATTGCATACTGCATATTCTTTTACATACTGTCTTTAAGAATATTGTGCACTGCACAGTATGCTATTCATTTCTTCACTCAGAAGGACACATGGTTGACGTGAAATCCAAAAGCTGTCATGAGGGACACATTAAACACATCATTTACTGAATCTGAAATCGTTTTTCACCTTTTAAGGACATCTCCCTTAAAAGGAGGTTTTGTCAGATTTAGCTCACTTCTGATGCCGTTTTATGTCTCTAAAGTGTAGTAAACAAACATTCACATGCAGGAATATCTGGTGGTGTTACAAGTAAACAGGTCGACGCATATCAGAGATAGTTTAGTGTAATCTGTATTCTGCAGACTGATGGACCCCTTGAAGGTACCTGAGGATTTCATTCAGTCAAAGAGATAGTTTATGAGATAAATACTGAATACTGTTGCCCTGAAATCAGTCACGCAAAAGTTTGCTAGAACTAACAACTCCATGAATTTGAAATGAGATGCTCTTGTAGGTTTTGCTCTCAGTATAAATAGGAGATCCATGAAGAACGATCGTGTTTACTCAGAGGCCAAAGGTAAGACCACCTAAAATGCCATGAATGCAATGTCTTTCTCGTAATAGATTTCAGCCTGTCATGAAACATGATCGCAAAGGATTTGCTTACAGTTATTTGAAGGCTTCAGTAGAAGTATTCTGATACTCTGTGTTTTTCAAGCGTTCATCAGCATGTCATTGCCTGCTGGTTATTATTTAGAGCTTCCGGTGTTTCTAACTGCACTTGTGTGAAGCTAGTCAAGTCATCTCTCTCTCCATTAAGATTTCTTGGGATGACACTGAGGATTTAGAAGCGCTCCAGTCCCTGGGGCCAACATCTGCATGACTGTGATTGTTGGAGAGAGTCAAACCTTTGCTTTAAGCAGGATATTTTGGGATATAATTTTATTTTATATGTGAACGGTTCTTGAACATCTGTTGATGTGGATTGAACACTTGATGAAATACTGTAAGGCACCTCAGACTGTGCTGAAAAAATGCTTTTGCTTTGGAAAACTGATGCGTAGCTTTTGGGAAGACATATGCTACTGTTTGGTAACACTTTAGGGTCCAATTCTCACTAGCAACTAGTTTCTTTTAAGCATGCATATTACTAGTATATTGGCTGTTTATTAATATAAAATATAAAGCGCATACCATATTCTAAATCCCTTAATCCGACCCAAAAACTAAACTTTAATAACTATTAATAAGCAGTTATTAGGAGTTTATTCAGTCAAAAGTTGTTGTTAATGGTTAGTTAATAATCATTGCACCCTAATCTAAAGTGTGACAATATTTATACAGTCATAACAGGAGCAGAAGAAATAAACAATAAAATTAATTAAATAAACAAATGCAAAAAAATGAAGGCAGGCATATCATTATGACCTAATATTGTATTGGGACCCCTATTGCTGCCCAAACAGCCCTGACCCATCAAGACCCCTGAAGGTGTGCTGTGGTATCTGGCCCATTGCAACAAGATGTTAGGTCCTCTTAAGTCCTGTAACTTGCGGGCCTTCATCGATCGCACTTGTTTGTTCAGCACATCCCACAGATGCTCGATTGGATTGAGATCTGGGGAATTTGGAGGTCAAGTCAACACCTCAAACTCGTTGTTGTGCTCCTCAAACCATTCCTGAACCATTTGTGCTTTGTGTCAGGAGCATTATCCTGCTGAAAGAGCCACAGCCACCAGGGAATACCGTTTCCATGAAAGGGTGTAGATGGTCTGCAACAATGCTTAGGTAGGTGGTACGTCTCAAAGTAACATCCACATGGATGGAGGACCCAAGGTTTCCCAGCAGAACATTGCCCAAAGCATCACACTGCCTCCGCCGGCTTGCCTTCTTCCCATAGTGCATCCTGGTGCCATGTGTTCCCCAGATAAGAGACACACACGCACCCGGCCATCCACGCGTGGCGGGGTCAGGGGTCAGCATGGGCACACTGACTGGTCTGCGGCTATGCAGCCCCATACGCAACAAAGTGTAATGCTCTGTGTATTCTGACACATTTCTATCAGAACCAGCATTAACTTCTTGAGCAGTTTGAGCTCCAGTAGCTTGTCTGTTTGATCGGACCACACAGGCCAGCCTTCACTCCCCACGTGCATCATTGAGCCTTGGCCGCCCATGACCCTGTGGCCGGTTCTCCACTGTTCCTTCCTTGGAGCACTTTTGATAGATACTGACCACTGCAGACCGGGAACAGCCCCAGAAATTTTAGCCTTCACAATTAAAGCCCTTGTCAAACTCGCTCAAATCCTTACGGTTGCCCATTTTTCTGCTTCTAACACATCAACTCTGAGGACAAAATGTTCAATTGCTGCCATATATATATAATATCCCACCCACTAACAGGAGCGGTGATGAAGAGATAATCAGTGTTATTCACTTCACCTGTCATAATGTTATGCCTGATCGGTGTATATATATTTATTCACGAAATTCCACAAGTTCATAAATATCAAATTGTGTTTTTTACAGGTATAAAAAAAACATGTAAATGCATACTTAATTAAATAAAGAAATAAAGAAAACGTTTCAAAGTTGCTTTTTTTTTCTTTTCTTTTTTCCCCCAAAAATATAAAATAGTGTATTCTCTTGTGGGCAAGTAATGTAATTGACCAGTTTGGCAACAAATGCATACAACATGACTAGAGTGGTCTGAATGAAGGAATCTTATGAGCGGATTCATTTTACAGAATCATTCAAAAAGGCTCATCAGACTCAAATGCTGTTCAGTGTTGTACTCTTAAAGGGTTAGTTCACCCAAAAATGAAATTTCTTTAATTAACTCCTCACCCCAATGCCATTCATTACCCATAAGACCTCCGTTCATCCTCAGAACACAGTTTAGTAGTCCATATGTGACATCAGTTGGTTAGTTAGACTATTTTGAAGCATCGATAATACATTTTGGTCCAAAAAAAAAATATATATATATATGCTGTAACAGATTCAACCCGGCGCTCTGGTGGAGTTTAAATAGTCTGTAATCGGTGCTCTTGGGAAAGGGAAAAGACGAATGGCAAAAAAGGCAGGTCCAAGGCACTCAGTTAAGTAAAGGATGAGGAAATAATTAAAAAGCCTTTATTTGGTATGGCTTAAATCATTTTAAAATACAAGAGCCAACATGTTTCGACCCAAATTGGTCTTCATCAGGGCAGAGCAACACAATGAATGAGAATGTTAACAATTTAAATGTTACACCCCACCCATAACCTAACAAACATCCAATTAGCCTAACAAGGACTAATACAATCAATTAATCCAATGAGGCAATCAGGTGTACAGGATTGGGGATACCAACGTAATAGAAAAAAAAAAAAAAAAAAAAAAAGACAAACTCCCCTTTAACGTAGGCTACCTGGAGAGAAAAACAAAGCAAGTGTACAATATTAGAAACAAAACCCAAAGACCAGAAAAGCAAAAGTAAGAAAGACTAAAGTAAGAAAGACAAAGCAAAATCATCATAAAGACATAGACAATACATCATAAAAAACACTTGAACTCTATGTCCTCGTTCAGACCTGGATAACGAAGCGCGTCCAGCTGATGGATCCAAAATGACTCACGCTGATTAAGTTTGCGGATCCTATCACCTCCTCTATCCAAAGGTCTCACATGCTCCAAAACCTCTATTTTTAATAGAGAATCATTCTTATTGTGCACATATAAAAAGTGTTGGGCCATCTGATAATCAGGATTACAGGTACGAATAGCATACTTATGCTCCGCCAATCGATCACGCAGACGTCTTTTAGTACGACCTACATAAAACACATCCTTACATGGGCAAGATAAGCGATAGATGACAAATGTGGTGTTACAATTTATGAAGTCATTTAACTTAAATGTTTTGTTAGATTTAAAATCCACAAAGGTTCTCGAGGGGATGACATTACTACAATGGGGGCAGTTCATGCAACGGTATAGACCGATTGGTCTCTTTAGCCAACTTTCTTTCTTCTCAGCAGGAAGATAGTTATGTACCAGCTTATCTCGAAGAGTCGGGGCCCTTCTGTAAGATACAACAGGAGGTTGAGGAAAGACCTGTTGGAGGACAGGGTCAGAATTAATAATGGCCCAATTATCGTAAATAATCCGTTTTATCTTTCTAGCCTCCATACTATACTGTGTGATAAAAAAAGGGCGGGATTGAATATCTCTCTTACGTCCCTTCTTAATCAAGGTATCAGAACGGTTCAAGGACTGGGCTCTGGAACGTGCATGCGCAACAATATCTGGTTTGTAAGCTCTTTTAATAAAACGTTCAGACATATCATCTGCCTGCTTTTCAAAATCAAAATCATCATCACATATGCGACGAAGCCGCTGAAATTGGCCAAATGGCACATTATTAATGAGGTGTGGAGGATGAAAGGAGTCAGCCCTAAGAATGGTGTTTCTAGATGTCTTCTTTCTAAACATAGTAGTATGTAACATCCCCTCTGAATCAATGGAAATAGTTAGGTCTAAAAAATCAATGCTGATTTTGGAGTATTCAATGGACAATTTGATGTTACTATTAATGGAATTAAGGTATTCGTGAAACTCCAGTACCTAAGTCTCAGTGCCCTTAAAAATAAATAATAAATCGTCAATGTAGCGACCATACCATGTGATACAATGATAAAACGGATTACACGAGTTAAGGACATGCAACTTCTCCCATAACCCCAAATACAGGCAAGCATAATTGGGTGAGAAACAACAACCCATTGGGACACCAATTTTCTGTTTGTACAGCTTGTCAGTAAACACGAAAACATTGTTATGAATAATAAACTCAGTAAGTTGTACAATGAAGTGAGAAGGAGGTCTTGTGTCAATTCTATCAGAAAGAAAGTGTGTCAAGGCGTGTAGGCCCTCCTCATGGTCAATGTTGGTATACAAAGATTCAACATCCATAGAAATTAAATATTGAGACCCAACATTACCTAGACTAGATAAACTGTTTAAAACATCCACCGTATCCTCAATAATAGAAGGGAGAGTCCTGACAAAAGGCTTGATGAAGAAATCAACAAACTTTGATGCTGGTTCAGTAAGTGTACCATTACCCGATATAATTGGTCGCCCCGGGGGGTTATCAAAAGGAGGTTTGTGTATTTTAGGAAGTAAATAAAATGTAGCCAAGGCAGGGTGTTCAACTGTCATATATTTCATTTCACTCTCACTAATCCATTCTGAATTTTTGGCATGGGTTAGAATATTATGAAAAACATCAATCAATTCAGACAGAGGATTATTTAAAACTCTTTCATAGTGTTTGGTTTCTAGTTGTCTTGTTGCCTCTAAGATATACATGTCTTTAGACAAAACCACTACAGCCCCACCCTTATCAGCAGGACGGATAATGATGTCATCAATCAAAGAAAGCTCCTTGAGAGCCTTACGTTCGCTTATTGACAGATTCGATTTATGTGTGGGTTTGGACTGAGCATCAAAACAATTTTTCACATCAAAATCAACTTTCTTACAAAAGGCGACAAGAGAAGGATTCGATACCATTGGTGTAAACAAGGATTTAGGTCTAAACAAAGGGTAAGAGTCAATGCCGGGAGATCTGTCAGGAACTGAATTATCAAGTGTGCTGTCAGAAGTGATATCAGAGTTGTCAGCCATCTTAGAGCTCGCGTTATTGTGTCCTGACTTGTGATAAAACATCTTTAAGTGTAAATGGCGGTAAAAGCGGAATAAATCCACTCTAGTGTTAAACAGACTAGAGGTGTGAGTAGGTGCAAAAGACATACCCTTAGACAGTACAGAAAGTTGCTCATTGGACAAAGGCGTGTCGGAAAGGTTGATTACCGAGGATATTTCTTCCTCGATAGCGGTCTCAGTGCTGGTGGTCGGGGTCGCTCGTCTCCCTCGGGAGCTCTGGCGCGTCTTCTTGGACCTCGATGAATATTCTGAAGCCGCGGCCAGTCGTCCTCCAAAAAATGGTCAGACTCAGAACCCAGGGAGCGACCCTCATCTTCACTGGACGTAAGATTGAAAGACACCTTAGGTTGAAGGGGGCGTGGTTGACGGTCTGGTTGACGGTAGGAATGACGGTGATGACGGGACAGGCAAGGTTGGTTCCACCGATATACATGTCCTCTCTGGTAGTCCTCCTCGTCACGCTTAAACTTCCGCACCTTCAATTCCTTAATGGTCGTCTCTAGCTTGAGTATTTCCTCTCTGATCTTTTGCTGAATAGGGACCTGTTGCTCCAAAGAGGTGGGTAAGGAAGACTCAATGTCTCTAATACGGGACTGGATTTGTTCCATCTCTTTCTTGCCCTCTTGAATGAGCAACAGCATCAAGTCCATTGAGCATTTATTTAGAATAGACTCCCATTTCAATTTAAAAGCGACATCCTCTGTGTAAGTGGAGGGGAATTTAGACAGGCGTAGCCCACGAGGGATGCGGCCTTCTCTCCAATAATCAGAAAGTGAAATTACATGCCATTTAAGCTTCATATCTTTCTCTAAAAGTTTGCGTAGTTCATGTTTCTTTGTAGAACAATCAGTACTTGAAACATTCTCAACATGCGTGAGTAAAGAGTCTGTGACAATAATGTTTCTTCCTTCATCCGTAGAAAAAGAGTATGTCTCCATGATAATTTACTCACCAAACGCTACCAACTATAGCGGAGCAAGGCCTAAGTTGAGGACAGTTCCCTATACTGTCCCAAGACAATGAACTGTAACAGATTCAACCCGGCGCTCTGGTGGAGTTTAAATAGTCTGTAATCGGTGCTCTTGGGAAAGGGAAAAGACGAATGGCAAAAAAGGCAGGTCCAAGGCACTCAGTTAAGTAAAGGATGAGGAAATAATTAAAAAGCCTTTATTTGGTATGGCTTAAATCATTTTAAAATACAAGAGCCAACATGTTTCGACCCAAAACATGTTGTTTTTATATGTGCACAATAAGAATGATTCTCTATTAAAAATAGAGGTTTTGGAGCATGTGAGACCTTTGGATAGAGGAGGTGATAGGATCCGCAAACTTAATCAGCGTGAGTCATTTTGGATCCATCAGCTGGACGCGCTTCGTTATCCAGGTCTGAACGAGGACATAGAGTTCAAGTGTTTTTTATGATGTATTGTCTATGTCTTTATGATGATTTTGCTTTGTCTTTCTTACTTTAGTCTTTCTTACTTTTGCTTTTCTGGTCTTTGGGTTTTGTTTCTAATATTGTACACTTGCTTTGTTTTTCTCTCCAGGTAGCCTACGTTAAAGGGGAGTTTTTTTTTTTTTTTTTTTTCTATTACGTTGGTATCCCCAATCCTGTACACCTGATTGCCTCATTGGATTAATTGATTGTATTAGTCCTTGTTAGGCTAATTGGATGTTTGTTAGGTTATGGGTGGGGTGTAACATATAAATTGTTAACATTCTCATTCATTGTGTTGCTCTGCCCTGATGAAGACCAATTTGGGTCGAAACATGTTGGCTCTTGTATTTTAAAATGATTTAAGCCATACCAAATAAAGGCTTTTTAATTATTTCCTCATCCTTTACTTAACTGAGTGCCTTGGACCTGCCTTTTTTGCCATATATATATATGCCTTTATTTATTATTGTCTTGTCTTCCGTGTTTGTTTTCAAGCCTCAAATAAAGATTCAAACGGTCGCGAATCAGCAGATTGATTCGTGATTCATATCGCCAATGTCACGAGATTTCAGCAGTTTGCCAGTTTGACCCGTGATCCAAATCTTGAATCATGACCGATTAAATCTTTTTTTGAGGTACACGGAAGAAAAGACTATGCTGAATAAAGTCGTATTTTTGTTATTTTTGGACCAAAATGTATTGTAGACGCTTCAAAAGAGTTGGTTAGAGAACTAACCAACCAATGTCACATATGGACTACTTTGATGATGTTTTCATGACCTTCTGGACGTGGACAGCAAGCGGGCATACACTGACATTCAAAGGACAGAAAGGCCTCGGACTAAATCTAAAATATCTTAAACTGTGTCCCGAGGATGGTCTTACGGGTGTGGAACGACATTAGGGTGAGGAGTTAATGAAAGAAATTTCATTTTTTGGTCATTTCATCTGCACTAACCCTTTAACTTAGTTTACTATCATGTTTATATCCATTTTTCTGAAGTCCATTCATTTCCCTCTAAATCAGTGCTGGAAATGGGAAACCTGTCTATTCAGTCTGGGCCTGAATTTGAGTTTTCATAAAATAATTCTTAATGGAATCGTTAAGTTGAATCAGAATTGTAGCCAGAATCATTCGATTCTTTATGATTCTTGGGGTTTGATTTGTTGATTTGTTCATGTTCATTGCTTTGCTCATACCCAGCCTTTCTTTAGCTTGAACATTTGTTGTTTAGTGTCAGTTTGTGGTTAGTATTTATTATTATTTTCAGCTGCGTATAATCACAGAAGTCCATCGTTATCTATAGTCGTGTAAGAATTGACTTTTTTAATTATATAAGAAAGAAATCCCTTTTAATATTCTCAACAGGGTTCCAACGTTAATTAAATTTTAATTCATAGGCATTCTATGTTCACTTTAAATTACCATAATATTTCCAATTAGGACCAACTGCATGACTACTTAGATCATTACTCACACTTAAAAGAACACGCTTCGTTTTATGTGACGAATAGCTGCATTTGGGGAATATAACGCTGTATCAAGTTCAGTACATTACCGTAAATACATAAATGTGAGATTAATAACTGTCAAATGGGGGGGGGGGGGGGGGGGGTGTAAAGATATGTAAATTCTGTCAGAGGCTTTAATAGTATCGCTCTGAATAATTAAGCTCATTATCATTCGGTTTGGCCACATCTTCCTGAACAACACTGAAGGATTATGACAGATAAAGATAGCGTTCTTCAGCCTTATTCCTCCACTTGTATTGTCCTCCCACTTTCCGTCTCAGAAAGCTGCCGACCAAAGGGCGGTCGACGGCTGAAGAAGAGAAGTCCTGAAACTTTGCGCTCTGTTCTGTATAGTGTTATAATGAGAGAGCTGCTGCGATATCAGCACGCCGCGGCTGCCCATGCCATGACCCTGTTCTAACTATCCACATAGACTCGTCCTTTACTCATCAGCTATAATGAGTGGATGAGCTATTTGGACTGAGGTGGTGTATGCTCGGGTGAAGTTTTTCGTGATTAGATGGTGTGAGATGGTAATTACTCTGTGCTGTGTGCAAAAATAGAGCTAACTCTACCTCATCAATGAGAATGCAGTGACATCTATTAACAGGATGTTCTTCACTTTTTACGATTTGATTTAATAAGGGGCAGCTCCTAATAGGAGCATGCAGTATAACCAAAATCTAATGAAAGCTACTTTAACACAGATGATTATGTTCTTTTTTTATTTGGAATTTGATGCAAACCTTGATGCTTAAACTGTCTAAAGTCAGGTTAATTACAAACCAACAGATTTTAATGCATTTAATTAGGGATGCACAATGTATCAAACGCCATGCGTTCATTTTTAATGTTGTTGCTATTAGTCCGATAAGAAAATTGGCCAGATATCTTAAAGCTGATAAAGAATGGATAATTTCCTTCAGCTGAGGCGCTTCAGAGACGGATGGTTTTGAACTGCATTAAATATGATTAGATCACTTCAAAAAAGAAAATACAGTTCAGTGCAAAATATGCAGTGCACGTCTGTCAACTCTACAGTAAAACAATGCTGTGAATTCTTTGTTTTAGCTCATTTTCACAGGAAGAGCGCATCCACACCTTCATGACTAGCATAGTCAAGTTTTGTGCAATTGTAAGTTGTGATGTGTTTATTTTGTGTATACCGGTATATCTTCTTTATCATTTATAGGATGTGTTTGGTCAAGAATTAACATGGTAGTAAAGCATGCTGGTCATTAACTTTCAGCGCATGCAGCTTAAACAGCAATGCACAACATTAATAACTATGATTGGGGCTGTCATATTCATAAAATTATAGAGTATACACTATTGCAATAAAATGTTGTGGATTCTTTGGGTTTAGTGGCCATGTTTCAGCGCATTGTTGTTACAGGAGGAGCGCATCCACAACAGGAGTTACACATTCAGACTAGCACATAACTTCAAGTTAACTTATGCAGATATAAGTTTTAATATTATGTTTATGTGGTAAATATCATTCATTATATTATTGTCCTTGCATAAGCTAGCATATTCCATTTTATTTATCCATGGCATATGTATTTTGATTCTTTATACGGGAGTAATTTGTTTCCAATGACTTGTTTGCATTATTAAGGCATTGTTTTACTAATTTATAAGGACATCAATTTTTTTGCTGTATATGCAGGGCCTAAAGTAACTTTTTGTGATACCTGCCAATGGCTGGTGACTTAATCAAATGTACTGAGCTATTTTTTTTAACAGCCATGACACAAATAAGGGCAAAAGATGACTAGTGAAAATGCACAATCCTCTTTTCCAATTTCAATACCACATCTAAAACTACTGTCAGGGATTTGATTTCGCTCTGCAGCTCAGTCTGGAAACCTCTACATTAATACTGTTTCTGTTACACTTTTGCAGGAGCCAATCACAGACTGCCTTATCCACCTGGTGCGCTATTGGCGGGTTTAACATGATGACAGAGTGAGAAGTGATGGGTTGTTGGCTGTTTATCACGCCTCTTGTGGTCTGATTGGTTGAAGGATTATCCAATTGCGTCCAGAGTCATTTAAATGATGCTCGTTGATCACGCCTCTTGTGCAGGAGAAAATACAGAGCAGACTCCCCAGACCAATGATCAATCTTAAACTGAGCTTGGTCTGATGATAGCCAGACAAAAAGCTACTAGCTTAAAGGTGCACTATGTAGTATTTTTGCAGTAAAATATCCAAAAACCTCTAGGCCGGTGTTATATATTTTGTTCAGTTGAGTACCTACAATATCCCAAATGTTTCCAACTATTTGTAAATTGTGAGAAAATTGCTATTTTAACTAAGGACAGGGACGTTTCAGCATTGCGTTTGAGGAAGTCGCCTGTTAATCGCGTCATATCTGCGCTACCCTCGGTTTCGGCTTTTATTTGGCAGGAGCGCTTTACTCTTAGCAGTGTGAACAAGTGAACGCACAGAGTAACGTCATAACATCATTTTAAACACACTTAAATGTATCTAATATGATAAACAGAGCTGCATTACCTCATAATCATAACCGGAAGAGCGGATCAGTGCAGGCGCCCGGCGAATGTGTCCCATCCTGTCATAATAAAAGTCCTGGTGCTCGTGAGGCGGGTATTAGTTTAACAATCGCTCCAGCAGCCGTGCTCAGCTCCACAACACTCGGTCCTGCTCTGCTTCACACTACAGTAACGTTAATAACTGCATCCATGAACATGATTTCTGCCCGAGTCCTATTTTCCACCGGCTGTGAGGTGAAGACCACATGTCCCAAGATGCTGCGCTCAAACTTTGCGTCATCAAACTACGCCTTTGTTTTGAATAGACGCCCTCCAGTGGATGGAAAGTGGCATAGAGCACCTTTAACTAATATAAACTTAATAGCCTACATTATTAAAGACAAGTAAACAGTCAGTAATAAAATGAAAACAAGCTAATTACAAGCAATAACACCAAAAAATACAGTACAACAAAAATTAACTAATTAAAAAAAAAAAAAAAAATTAAATTAACAGTGCTCTTAAGGTCTAAGAGTTTTCAGGTACCGAAATTCAATAAAGTAGGCTAATAAAATAAATGACACTGCATAGTCTTCATATCCTTTTTAAGAGCAGTTTAAGTTTAAGAGCAATGAGTGATTTTTTTTCTCTCTTTTTTTCTTTTTTTTCTTTATTTGATTAACATTAAAAACACATGCAGTAGCAGGATTATTAGGATGCTGTCACTTTAAGACTGAATGCATGCACGGATCATGCGTTGTGTGGTGGTTAATTATGATTTCTCTTTTTAAACTTTAGTTAGTCTGTAATGTTGCTGTTTGAGCGTTATCAACATCTGCAAAGTTACGACGCTGTAAGTTTAAAGCAAAGGGATTTTTTTTTTTTTAAATAAATAGCTTTTTAAGGACTACAACAAGCGGCCGGTAGGGACTACTCAAGCTTTCTCCCGCAATGTATGTAAACTCCGCCCCCGGGAATGCTAATCAATGACTGGAAGATAGTTAACTCCACATCAGCTCCATAAATTCATCAAATAATTGTCTCATTCTACATGTCACTTCTTCTGGAGTCTCTCTATCTGACTCCGGTTTGAACATAAAATGCGGAACAGTTTCATTGCCTGTCCATATGAGGTAATCAGAGCTGTTAACTGCCGTTCTTGAAGCTCCGCCCCATGAGTAGCAGCTCATTTGCATTTAATGGGACACACAAAAAGGCACATTTTTGCTCACCCTTAAAAAGTGAACATTTTAACATGCTATAAAAAATTATCTGTGGGGTATTTTGAGCTAAAACTTCCAATACACTCATAGTCGTAGTTTTTGTTATTTTTGGACCAAAATGTATTTTCGATGCTTCGAGATCCTAATTAACTAACTGATGTCACATATGGACTACTGTGATGATGTTTTTATTCCCTTTCTGGACATAGACAGTATAGTGTGCATACACTTGGATACGCTCTCAGACTAAATATAAAATATCTTAAACTGTGTGTGAAGATGAACGGAGGTCTTACGGGTGTGGAACGACATTAATGACATCAATTTCATTTTTGGGTGAACTAACCCTTTAATGTTACAATTTTTTTGCTAGCAATAGCACACATTAGCATCTTGAATACTAAGCATTAAAAGCTCTTTTAGCAAAGCCATTATGACATTGGTTGTTTTAGTCCACAGCCCAAGCAAATGCTCCACTCTTCTCTACAATGATGTAAATTGTTCTAATAATTCCAACATAAGTGAATATTAAATTCTGTTAAACACAATCAAGTCTCCCCCTTTCTCATTTTGCCCAAAAATACATTAAAAATACACTTTTATATATAAAATTAAAACATTTACTCACTCTTCATTTAGTCATATGCAAAGCATGCTCCAAGCCCGGTCCAGTGTCACTTCATGCAGCACAAATCATTCACGTAACACAACACAAACGGATTAAGTTTGACTTCAATTTGACTAATATTTAAGTGGATTGAACAAAATCTAATTAAGTTTAGACAAATTGTATAGCAATTGTGTTGCTTTAGCTCATTTTAATTTGAACAAGCAGTAAAAACATTTTTTTTCAGTGTGCATTTAATGCGTCCTTGCTGAATATATAATATAATAAATAAGTATAATAAAAAGTATTAATTATTTTTTCTTTGTTTTAAAAATCTTACTTATAGCAGTTTCCACAATTTAAAGATATAAGCAGCAAAAACTGTTAACATAAGAAAAAGAACCAAAAGTCCTCTGAGGGCAAAATGAAAAGCCCTTGGAGAACAAAAGTGTTGTAGTTTGATCCCAAGTTCCCGCCCACCCAAACTCCCCATGCATATGTATTAGAAGATGAAACCCGTTAACTATTCACTGACGCGTTCATTTATCACAGGCATCAAGTTATTATGGCCAAACAGTGCATGCATGACTGGAGCCAATTCATCTTCTGCCTACATGCGCCCATGCCCTTACTTCTGATAAGGAGAAGTGTCTTCGGACAAACGAAGAAGCCCCGCGAGAACCTCGTTCGAGCGTAATTATCAACCCGTGAATCTGTAGCCATTGACAATGACCTTGCGTGTGACCTGATATACTTGCTGAAGTCAGATGTTTGCATTTGTAAGAGGCACTGAAAACCGCATCTCATCTCCCATCCCACTACATAAATAGATGTTTGATGTACTGTAATGACTAGCATCATGCTTAATTGCATGAAAGGAAAATAAGCAAGTAATTGACCCCTGAAGCTAAAGAATGAGCGGCACGCTTGCTGCTAACCGACCAATTTTGAGATGCAATATGTTCCTTCAATAACATTTTATTGAACAGATGCTTTTATAAAAACCTTTGCTGTTATTGCACTCGTGAACAAAGCTACTAGAGTCATATGATGAAGTTTTTTATAAGGTATTGACTCTCTTAAATGCCATAATATCAACTTGTAACCTGTAACCCACCAGCTGCCATATACATGGAGTCTCAGTATAAAGTGTTTTTTTCATGCTGTCAGCCACGCTGGGATGCTTTGGCGTTTATTTTCAGGCAGAACAGGAAAATAAGATCTCGCTAGATGGATGTGCTACATGACAGGTCAGTGATAGCGAGGTAATTGTTTACCTCAACAAATCACTCAACCTCAACATGCACGATCAGTCAGATGACCATGGAGAAAACAAGATGTCTGTGAATTCTTTAGTGATAGTCAACCGCTACAATGGATAATGTTTTAAAAAGCGGCCCTAAGGAGTTTAAAGTCAAGCACTTCGATTTTTTTTTTGCTCATTTACGCGCAACTTCTGTTGCAGAACCTATAGTCTCATGTGTTATCTACATAGACAGATGCTTTTTATGGTGCCTGGACATTAAATGAATGACTTCATTCGCAAAACAAAAATAAAAGGCACACATCATGAACACTATATGAAATGGCACCGTTTTTGGCTGGAACAAATAGTGTGGGGCATTCTTAACACCTGTATTTCTTTCTCTGCATATTAAAGGTGCCCTAGAATGAAAAATGTAATTAACCTTGCCATAGTGAAATAATAAGAGTTCAGTACATGGACATTACATACTGTGAGTCTCAAACTCGATTGCCTCCTACATCTTATGTAAATCTCGCGCATGAAAAACACCACAGAAAAACAGGCAAATCTCAACATAACGCCAACTGTGACACAATCACTGGGATCATGTACGCCCCCAACATTAGCATGTCAGCTCATGTTCATTGTCAGGCGGAAGAACTGCGCAGCCGTCGGGAGTTCTGCAGATAAACAAGCATCATGCGAGGATAGCGAAACTGGCAGATCATGGACACAAATGTCACGTTCTAGGCTGTGCAGGGGACATGAAGGCTTTTCTACCCTTCCCACAGATAAAAAATGTAAACAGTCATGGTTAATGTTTATTATAATTGGATACCACAACAATTAATTCAAAATTGTTTGTTTGCTAGGCCCATTTCACTGCGGACAGTTTTTCTAACCTGGGACAATATAAAGCAAGTTTCGCTCAGCGTCTAAACCTGAAGAAAGGGCCGATTGCAACTGTATTTCTGCAAGCAGTAAGTAGTGATTTTCCACTTATTGAGTGCTTAAACAATTTCTGATTAAATTGAAAGTTTCTTAGAGAGAACGCATTGTCTAGATAACGCAAGATGCTAGTACAGTAACAACAGGAAACACCAAGTACCATACACAACTAAATAGTGTGTCTAATGACAAAGGTTAATATTATTACCAGTATACTATGTTAATTTATTTGCGTACAGATTGCTCACTCGATCCTTCTAGCTAATGTCACCTTCTCCACCATATAATTTAAAACGATAGTCATTTGACAAGGTTATTGTCAAATTTTGTAAATGAATTTTGTCACTGCGTAGCCTACATTGTGACGTTATATAAACATGCAATATCGTTGATGAAAAAAGACTAAAATGTAGTTTAAAAATAAAAACTTGAACAAAAAGCACTGGTTTTGTCGGGGGAAAAAGAAGAGCGGTCAAGTGTTCATACTTGCGGTTGCCAGATTTCAGTCATTTAAATCCCCCAATCAGAGCTTTTCTGTGAAAAGAATACATATACTATCCAGTGTTTTACCTAAACATGGGAAATCTGGCAACCATATGCACAAGAGATGTTCTGCTTAAAGTGTCATTCAGACGGTCTGTGTTCTGTCAGGACTCACGAGCCGCTTCGCTGAACAACTAAACTGCTGTGAGCTGCTGAAATAAGCCAATCAGAGCAGAGCTCAACATTAATATTCATGACTCTTCCAAATAAGGTAAAAACAGAGCATTACATCCTAGGGACAATTTATAGGGTTGTAAATGGATCTGTAAAACTGTATCTGGATCATTTAACCCTTAAATAAGCCCCATACCCTCTATGTAGATATCAGAGAACAATTTAACATATTGTTTCAACTCATTCTAGGGCACCTTTAAAGAAAAAGTGTATTAAAAAATATATATATATATAATGTTTATATATGCAATTCTTAATCTGTGCATATATACAATTATATTATAAATTATGTTGTAATATTGATTATGTCACTTTAAGGGTGCTTTCACACTAGCACTTTTGGTGCGCACCCGGGTTCGATTGGCTTCAGAGTTTGGTCCATTTGGAAGATGTGAACGCGGTCTTCCGAGCTCGGGTGCGCACCAAAAGTGCTAATGTGAAGGACTCGAGTCTGCTTCAAAAGGTGGTCTGGGGTTCGGTTCATGTGAACTCCGGTACGGTTCGCTGCTAATGTGAACACAATCGTACTAAATCACAGAAGTGAACCACTATTAATAATGTATGATTTTATAAAAATTCTGTGTTTTTTGTGTTTCTCTCATTTACCTGATGAGCGTGACTGACATCTCAATCGTACTCGGGTGTGAAAGCACCGTAAGATTTGCTCTCAACTGACTACTTTCACTTTAGACATAACCAACTGTGTTTATGTAAACCTTGTGTGTATTTGATAGTATTGGCGCAATCAGACGTGAAAGATAAAGTCCAGTAGTCGGGCGCTGTTGGATGGGCTTTTAGTGTGCAGAGGTGGAGGCCAGAACGGCAGCTGATAGAATGTGCGCTGTTGCACAATATAACCATAGTTCTTCAAAAGCAGATCCAATAAACTGTCATGCGTTTTCTTTGTCAACTGTTTACATTCACTTAAGACATAACCCACTGTTTTTATGAGAATATTTCGACCGTTCAAGTGCAAAAAGACATAGAAAAGTCCAGTATCGTGCACTATTCAGTATGAAAGGCGGCTTTCTGTGTGCGTTCTTTGGATGCGTGTGCAGCACAGAAAACAGTGCCCGGGTCTTGTTGGACTTGAATGGTTTATTAAGGCAAATGCACACAAATTAATTGATAAGAGGAATCAAAATTGTATAACAAGTATGTGATTCCTGACCTTAAATATCTTATTCCAGAATTGTAATCAAGTTTTCAACCCTACACAAGTCAAAATATTAATTCCATTGTTTCCAAGATGATGTGGCAATGTATCGTAATATTGGAATGCTTATCGTTGCATAATACGCAGTAAGCATTAAGTATTCTTAGTCAGCGTCCAGGCGTGTGTCCCGCTGAACTCCACTTTCACCTTTCCAAAGCCCCATCTGACAAATCTAAAGGAGCGCTAAATGTTTGTTTTTGGCAGATTGCACGTTCACAGATTGCAACTTCATTTGATAATATCCCACACTTTGCCTGCAGCCGTGTTCAGAAGCTGGTGCTGTGCTTCAGGATTTACATTTCCCACTCATGCCAATTGCTCAATCCCTCTGAGAAATGCAAAACAGCTGAATACATTCACTCAAGCTCCTTTTCTGCGATAATGTGTCCTATTGGATCTATGCCCGACTGCCTTACACCAACTGCTCAAAAAATCAGCCTGAGGGGAGGCAGAATATGTTTGCGTCTGATTCTGACTGATGGCAGATGCGAGATCTTGTTCTTGATCACAGATAGAGATATCCCTCAGGTTGTTACTTTTGGAGATCAGATTCTACTTGTGCTGTGAAAATGCTGGATTTGGGAGTTTTAAGTTTTATTTGATCAGACACTGGGATATCAGTTTATGCTTAGTTATATAATTTGTTGTTAAATAGCTAAGCATAAGTGTTTTTGTTGTTGCTTCATTTAAAGGGTTAGTTTACCCAAAAATGAAATTTAATTTGTCAAAAACGACATTAGGGTAAGTAATTAATGACAGAATTTTCGTTTTTGGGTGAACTAACCCTTTAAGTTGAAGTACTAAAAAAATGACTCTAAGGGCCAGATTTACTAAAAGCGGCAAATTAGTGAGAGCACAATCCCAAAAAAACGCTGATCAACAAGAGCAGTGCAAATTAGCATTTGGTTTAAAGGCGGTGAAAAAAGGACCGCCCTTTTTTTGGGGTGGTGAAAAATGTCGCAAATACCAGTAAACTGATGAGCACAAACCTTATTAAATCACCTCGCATGATTGATTTAAATACTCTCCTCCCAGAAGTGTTGCATCTGGAAGGGAAACTCTTACAAATTCTTATGCAATAAGCTGCAAAAATAACCGTCTACGACTTTTCAGTGTTTTTTCGTTGGCGCAAGTTGTTAGTAAATCTGGCCCTAGGTAGATATTTAAAATAAATTATTACCATGTGAAAAGTTGTGCCTTTTATAAAGATAAGCTGATTCGGTGGAATCAATCTAGCAAGTAAACAAAAAACGTTACTAGTCAGAATTTTCAATTCTATTGCAATTCTATTGCCAAGGTGTGCGTAGAGGGTTGAATATCCATACTTAAAACTTTATAAACTAAAATAACTAGCTTCCAAAAGGCGGCTGTATGCATCAATTTACAGCTAAAGAGTAACCCCTGACCTGACACATTATCAATTTTTAAGAGACATGTTGGAGGATTTCGATATATACGAGAAGAGAAGCTTGAGTTTGTTGCCCAGCCCTATTTTCCCTATTTTCTCTTATTTCATTGCAGGGGTTACTCTTCTGCCACAAGTCGACTTGAGAAGGCCATCTAGTTATTTTAGTTTATAACGCTATTTTTCTTACAAATACCCATTGCTTTGCTTCAGAAGGCATTTAGTAACCCCCTAGATTTGTGACTCGTGTGGATTGATTTTAGGATGGATGCACTTTTTTGGACTTCAAGACAATCACTATGCTATTAAATTTTTTTTATTTATTTATTTATTTTTACAACTCCGTGTTCGTCTGAAAGAAGATAGCCATATACACATGGCTTGAGTCATTTTTGTGTGAACTATCCCTTTAAGAAATGGTAACTTTAAGAAAACTGTTGAAACTTTAGTGGACAAACGTCAGATACGTTTGAGTGGTAGAATCACAACTTCAGCAAATTTGCTTTCCATTTAATCTCATTTGAATCTAAGAGAAGCGGCAAAGAAATTAAACAGATCTCACTTGTGATTTTTCCTTCTTTTGAGTCCTGGGAGGCTTAGTACATTTACCCAGTGTTGTTTTCTTTGAATACTCGTTAATAGGAAATGGCAGGCTGAAAAGGAAGCATCATCTACATGTTCTTAATGATTTCTGCTTTAATCTCAAGTCATCAAATGAGTGTGTTTTGCTTGAAGGGAAGGAAAGTGCTTTTGTTGGCAGAATTTGACTGTCCCGCGCGGCTGGTGCGGCTGAGAAATGCTGTTTCCACAGAACGACTTTCAAACGGATCCAAGAGGTCAGCAGTCTGTGCGAGGACTTGTTCTAAGATTTTCTCAGCTGTCAGTGAGACACACATCAGGGGTGAATCTGATTTACGCCTGCACCTCCAGACCTCCAGCACAGAAATATCTACATTTTCCTCCATCGCCGTGAGGAAATGATGCATGCACCCCCCGCTATGAAGAAAGCTGTCGGTGCCATTTGCAGTTCAGATCACACCGACAGTGTTTTGAAAATGAACAAACGCGTTCACGCTGTCAGCATGCACTTATTACAAACACGCACCGTCAGATGTCACACCACCACATCGTGTATGAGGTGTCTATATGTTTGTGCAGTCAGACTTATGAACATATGCCCCGGTCATATTTCACTCCAACATCAAAAGGAAACAAAAATAAACCGGGAAAGGAAAGTTCTTCAAGACAATCTCTGAACATGATCTGATAGCATCTCTGGAAGTTTAAGACAGTTTAAAGGGTAGTCTGACATTTCTAGAAGTTTGACAGTTTAAAGACTTATAGACCTTGCAAGATGGTTGCTAAGGTGGTTTGAGTGGTTACAAGGAATTGGTTTTCCATGGTGAATGTGAGAAGATTGCTAATGAGTTGCTTGTGTATTCTGGGAGTTGTTACTAGGTGTTCATAGTAGGCTGCATGATATATCGCTTTAGCATCGATATCGCGATGTACGCATCCGTGATAGTCACATCGCAGGAAGTGCGATGTCAAATAGGGTAGTGTGCTAGGGTAGTTTCCACTTGTTTTTAATGCCTAAGCCATGATGAAATAAAGGCTCTTTATATTTTTCATAAACCCAATTGCCTTGGCTTGATATCTTTTATGAGTTGAATTATTCCTACACCCAAAGAGCCCAATGGATTCTACACCCCGTGCTGCACTCTTTTGCATGTGTACAATGTTGGAAGTGCTGGTTTGCTAGAGTCAAAAGAGCGCACCCCCATGTCTATTCGATGTTCAGGTGCTGAGATGTGGCTTATGCATGTGTTTGTATGGTTTGCTAGGGTACTCTAAATATTTTATAGGGTGTGGCTATATAGTGTATGGGTTGATATTTAAAGACGATTTGCAAGTCTGAATCAAAAGAGCCCAACTCTGTGTTTGTACAATGCTCTGGTGCCGAGATATGGCTTGTTAAATGGGTCATGAGTTGAGAAATCAACTATTCATTAAGCCATTGATATATAAAAGTTTGTTGTGATATAAGAATATCCTGTAAGTTTCGATGCTGAAAACTTCCTTGTTAGTCAAAGAAAAGTTTTTATTGACACCAAGCCCAGAAAATGATCGATTTCAGAATGTGCCACACCTTGACGAAGAAGTTTATTTAACTTTATTTTTAATGAAGATCCAGCTCATGATGGGAAGACATTGCACGTTTGTTCCTTCATTTCACGTCAGATTAGAGACTGGGTTTGCAGACAGGATGAAATAACTTGAATGAATGAAGCAGCACACTTATGCGAGTAAAATTTTTTTAAATATGTGGCCGTATTGCATTGTTACAGATCATTTGATGTCTATTGATTATGTGGACTTGCTAACTGAACATTAGCACGCTGTCACAGGCTGGAGAATCCTTTATTTGTGTTGGTTCATTCGGGATCAGACTTGAACATGTATGGGCCAGGGCTCATGTAGCATCCCGGGGCTATGCATTTTTCAGACAGGCTACCAAAATGAAAGCCAGTCGACAGGCCAGTGAATCTTAAATTGGGAAATAACATTCCTTTCTTGATGTGTGTTGATCACTCTCTTTACTTGATATTTGAAGGAAAAATACAATCGTGGAGGTTTTGATCATGTTGATTTGTCTGACTCTGCAGTGAGGCTTGAGTGTGTGCTTGTGTTTGTTAGTAGTGCATGGTTTGCGGTTATATCCACCGATCGGGTGGGCCAAGTAATAAAAAATAACATTCCAACCAAATGCGGGTGGATGAGAGATAAATCATTGTGTTTGTTTGATAAAGAGATATTGTGAGCCCTGTGGGCGAATCATCATTTGGGTTGCTGTTTTCCCACACGCTTTCAAAACAATTCCTCCTGTGTACTCACGAGGGAGGCGGAGCTCATTATAATATGCAATGGTTATCCAATCATAGCAGTGGGTGTTTACTTCCAAGTCTTAAAGTCTAAAAACCGAGCATTTCAAAGAGAGATCCTCAAAGTCTCTGCTTGATACGCAGAGTCAAAAGAGCCTCGTCCCAAGCCTCTATGACGTTCTCTTCAAAATGTGTGATCTTACAAATGTTTTGCCAATGTCAAGTCTATGGGACTTTTTTCAGATGTTGGACGAGCATCATACACCCAATCCATTAGAAAAGCTATAGCACACCTCTCCTGCATGATTTGACACCCCATTCATGGGTCTATGACAAATGGCTTTGCGTTGGGCTGTTCTTTGCCTCCATGTCGTGTATTAAAATTGTTTAATGCACAGCTAGCTATAGATTATCCCACTTATAACATGGTCATTTGCCAACATAGAGAGAGATTTGTATCTTTGTCTGTTCAATGAAGATGTGCATTTATCGCTTTAAAACAGCGATGTAACCCCCTTGTTGCTCAGAAATATAATGCAGTGATCCAGCTATTTTATTACTAAAAGTTGCAGTACATCGTTAATAACAAGTGTTTGTGCGCCTAAATGCTTGTGTGAGCGCACAGTGTCCTCCGCTCTCTGTGTGTGAGTGACGTAGCAGGCCTATGTATTTGTGCTTAAATGAAAATGGTGCATTGATTTATAACTTTGATTCAACTGACTTACCTGTGATTCAACTGACTTACCTGTCTGACTTAACTGAACTACCTGTGGTTTTATTGCACACCTTCCAGCCAATCAGAATCGAGTTTTCAGAGAGACCATGCTGTAAGCGATTTTAAACCATTTGAGATTCTTACATGCTGAATGCTTAGTTGTCCTTATGTGTTGCGTTTGTGTGTCTGTGTGTGTGTGTGAGTGCGCTTGCGTCTGTGTATGTGTGCACCCATCTGTTAGCTTATGTGTGTGTGCATGTGTCTGTCTACACGTGTGTTTTAAAGGCAATTACTTGGTTTTGTTGAACATGAAATGTGGAGTTATATCCTTTTGATAATAACAATACTGTGTGGTTGAAACAATTGCTTATGAAGCTGTTTCATATTTATACATGACAACTGCTCTGCTTGTCAAAGGATTAATTGTAATAAATTGTTTATTATTTTCTATGTTGATTCACTCCCACAAATTCACCTTAATCATTCTAGAATGACTAATTCTTCCCAAATAGAGCTATTCATCTGAAACTCGTTTCCTATCGCAATATATCGCACTTAAAAAAAAAAAGTTTTTATCACAATCTCAGTTTTTCCACTAGTTTGTGTAGTTTCAGAACTGGAATAGAAAGAAATGGCATGCAGGAATGCAGTTATAAAAACATAGCAATTAACTCCAGAGAATATCAGACAGGCACATTGAAAATTGTCCCAAAATGGCATTATGCAGTAATAGAGGATGATGTTTGCACAGACAGATTTTTAGTATCGTAGATAAATTCAAAATTAAATTATGTTGTGTGACTCACAGCAGCCAAAGCTGTCGTTAAAGAATTTGGATAACTCAGGATAAAAGAATCCCCGGCTCCCTTAGAAAACATTATTTAGGTGGAGCGACAAACAATAAAGGAGGAATTAGATATTGCTAAATCCACAAAGCTGGGATGACATTCAAATAACCCCCTTTATTCCAGCATTTTATTGAAGTGTCGATAAGCATTTAATCCATAGAGTCTTATAAAAGCAGTACAGTGTATAATGGGGATTTCTAGCTGATCAAACGACCTTTACTATCAATCTAGACTTAAAGTTGACATAAAATTCAATTTGACTCAATTTAATTTCTTATCGGATGATCCTGGCCTTATTGTGAACTCATTGTGATTCATCGATACATGCTATTCTAAAGAAAATAATCCTAATCGCTAACATAACTCCTCAAACCATAAGAAAAGTCATGCAAATCATTGTCCATTATTGTTTAGTAAAGTCAAGCTATTTATTCATTTTGGTTACTGTTAAAGCAGCCTTTCTAAATAGTCTTGCAAATATTTTTAAAATGACAATTTAATGTTAGACATGTAGCAAGAGCAAATGTTTAAAGTGCCCCTATTGTGTTTTTGTGTGAGTGTTGTCTTTTTATGCTTATTATCTTTCATGTAGTGTGTAATACAGCTGTTTGTGAATGTGAAAGGTCTGCATAGAGTCAATAATCAAAGTACATGATAAACGGAGTTATTGTCTCCCAAAAGAAAGAACCGAATCTGAATTTCCTGTCATCAGTTATTCCAGTCTTACTTCCTGCTCAAACCTAGAGAGTTTTGTAACAAATTTGCATAATGCTAGCCTACAGATTTCATTGGCTGCCTGTGAATAATGTCTACTTTGCTCCGCCCGCAAACAGTTGTAGCTCAGGCTAGAATAGTTGGGATTTGTGTTGTTCATGTCGAGTAGATGCTGTCTTCTGCACTGCGGAAGCAAATCCCCATAAGCGATAGACCAATCACAACAGACTGAGCCATTTGACCAACCAGAGCAGAGTAGACCAATCACAACAGACTAGGCCATTTGACCAATCAGAGCAGAGTAGACCAATCACAACAGACTGAGCCATCGTACCGATCAGAGAAGAGCAGGCTTTCAGAAAGGTGAGGTTTAGATCCTAATCCTTTTTGGAAAGATTTTAGGCTCCGTGAGAAAAAGAGATAATGCTGCAATGTATTTTAGGAGAGAAGTAGTGTTTTTTGCTCTTGGGTGCAAGTAAACCTATTGTAGGAGACTCCAAAACAGAAATAGGAGCCTTTAAAATTCACTAATAGGGGTACTTTAAGTGATTAAGTCAGTGAAGAAACATAAATGTGAACATAAACAGCAATACAGTTTAGTTTTTATGCAAATTATTATAGTGCTATAGAAATCCTGGAGAGGGAAACCACGCAGAAGGATTGTTGGAGTGTTATGATGGTGGTGTTGAGTTGACAGTTGTTAATACTCTATTTTCAAACGTTCGTTTTTGTAGTGCATTTTCTCTGTCCGTGACTGAGTGATGTACATATACAGGATCTGATCCATAACCCGCCGCTTATTGGTGCAGGTTCACCGCGCCCCAAGAGGGAAAGGATTTGCATCTGTCGGCATACAAATGAGCTCAGTTGAGAACGTAATTGTGCTGCTGTGAATTAGCGAGTGAACTGCAAAAGACGATGCTGAAAACTAAGGATTTTATTTTGAAGAAGGCCAATCTCTTTGCGAGTTAAACCATCCTAAAATGACCTGTGACTGTGAAATGTAAAGCGTACCGAGATAATTTTAATGAAATCATCTCATTGGAATAGACTAATGGAAGGTTATTGTAAAGGTTGTTACATTTAACTCTTAGAAAGATATTATTGTACTGCTACATTATTTGAGGAAAATGTGAGTGGCTCATAAGTCACAGAGCAGTAGTGTTTTGGGTGGTTGCCAGGTTGTTGCTATGCAGTTCTGAATGTGTTCTATGTGTTCCAGAGTGTTCTAAGTGGTTGCTGGGGTGTTCTGGGTGGTTGCCAAGCGGATGCTTACAGGTCCAAGTCAATGTTTCCATCCACAACCCATTTTAAAAGAGGTATAGAGCATATATAGTGTGTATGGGGTCTTTCCCCCCTGGACGAATCGTTAATGTTTTTTTCTTAGTTGTTTTTTTCTGGTTCAATTCCACTGAGTCTTTGTGGACAACACAGATAAAATGATTCAAACGCCTCCCCTTGCCATAAATTCCCATATAACTCTACATCCCGAGGAATTATGGCCGCTAGAGGTAATCTGTATCAGGACGCTACTGCAAATTACATCTCATTCAAGTGAAAACGAATAAATCCAGGCAGCGTTTGCAGAAATTGGATGGAAACAGTATCACTGGATATGACTACTGTATGAAACTACTCGCGCTTCGCTGTGGGTGGTAGAAAAACAGCATCAAAAACAGTTATATTAAAAGATGGACCGTAGCGCTTCTACATTTATATGCATGGACTTTTAGCATATTTGCAAATTAATCTACAATTTCAGCTGTGTTCCTTTCTTCCATCTATAAGTCATTAAATCAGTGCCAGAGGAGAAAATAAACACGCAGTGATTTTGACAGATCTGTGGCCTTTCTCTTCAGCCCAGCGTGAGTTTAATGTGAGCGAACACAGTTCACATTCTGTGTGGCAGAATAACACAACAGATTAGAAGTTTGCTTGGCTAGTTTGTAGATACAGTCAGTTTCTTCTTCATGCTTCTGTAAGGTTGTCTTTCCATCTTTGAATTTGCTATTCAGTTCTTCTGTTCTATTGCTATTCAGCTATTCAAAATCTGTGATGGATGTTTTGTTTCGAGTTTACGAGCGAGATCTGAAATAAAGACAGAAGCCAGAGGACAGTTTTTCAGTAATATGGAAGACATTTATATTTTATTAAATGGTTTCATAACACCAGAGAGGGAAGGTCCTGACGGATATGCCCAGGGATAGTTGGAATATTACTCACATCAATAATGGAGTGTCAGATGACACCGAGCGCCCACGCAGGGCCACTGGTGGGATGTAGTTACGGCATCACTGTCCCAGAAGAGCACGCGGTCAACCACAAGGGTCGAAGGTACATACGGTACTTATGATATATACTCTCTGAGAGATGATAGACAAACATGTGCGTGGTATTTCACAGTCTAAACCTTGAACCAGACCAACCATCAATTCTCTTTCCAGTAAACAACAACAATTATTGTTTTTTATACATATATATATGTGTGTGTGTGTGTGTGTGTGTGTGTGTGTGTGTGTGTGTGTGTGTGTGTTCAAATATAACACTTCATGTTCAAAATATAGCACGTTTTTATGTTCCAATATAGCACTTTTATCACTTGGTTTGTGGAGTTTTGCTGTAAAGCGTAATGTAAGGACTAGGTGAGAGCTGACAGACGGCGCCGTACCCCAGAACTCAATCTCAGCTGTAGCTCGAGCAACTTACCTGCTGCAGACATATCCATTTATGTCGACCCACAAGCTCAGTGAAGCATCTGTCTTTAAGACGATATGTGGGAGTCTAGAGGTTTCTGTGATATATCAAGTCAAGCCTCCCACACTAAACTGCACATTGTCCACTGCGGTACAGTGTCCTGGTAACTTTGTTCCCCTTCAGACAGCTTATGAGTGCACACTAGAGAGGTGACCTCTTTGGCACACATCTGTTTGATGGGCCTTTTATCCTTTCCATGCAGTTTTCCTTCCTGTTCAAACGGCTTCAAAGAAAGTGCGGCAGCAACCGTCTGTGCATTAAAATCACCACGGATTGAGGATGTTCTAATATGATGAAGTGAAAGTTTTAGCATTCATGAGCCAGTCCACTGGGTGACATTGACAATGTTTTCATGCTCAAAATATTCTGATATTTATCCTAATTTATCATAACATGGTCATATTAACAGTATGGAAGTGTCGGGCATTATTAGCATGCACACTAAATGTCTCTTAGTTTACATCAAAACTGGAGTATTATTAGGGCGGTTGTGGTAATCACACCAATCAGGCTTAACATTAAGACCACCTTCCTAATATTGTGTTGGTTGTTTTTGCTGTTAAAACAGCCCTGACAGCCTCCACTAGACCCCTAATGGTGTGCTGTGGTATCTGGTACTAAGTTGTTAGCAGCAGATCTTTTAAGTCCTGTAAGTTGCAAGGCAGGGCCTCCATGGATCACACTTGTTTGTTCAGCACATCCCACAGATGCTCGATTGGATTGAGATCTGGGGAATTTGGAGGTCAAGTCAACACCTCAAACTTGTTGTGCTCCTCAAACCATTCCTGAACCATTTTTGCTTTGTGTCAGGAGCATTATCCTGCTGAAAGAGCCACAGCCATTGTGAATACCGTTTCCATGAAAGGGTGTAGATTGTCTGCAACAATGCTTAGGTAGGTGGTACGTGTTTAAGTAACATCCACATGGATGGAGGACCCAAGGTTTCCCAGCAGAACATTGCCCAAAGCATCACTGCGCCTCCGCCGGCTTGCCTTCCTCTCATTGTGCATCCTGGTGCCATGTGTTCCCCAGGTAAGAGACGCACACGCACACGGACATTCACGTGATGTAAAAGAAAACGTGATTCATCAGACCAGGCCACCTTCTTCCATTGCTCCTAGGTCCAGTTCTGATGCTCACGTGCCACTGTTGGTGCTTTCGGCGGGGTCAGGGGTCAGCATGGGCACACTGACTGCTCTGCGGCTACGCAGCCCCATACGCAACAAACTGATGCTTTGTGTATTCTGACACCTTTCTATCACAACCAGCATTAACTTCTGGAGCAATCTGAGCTACAGTAGCTTTGATCGGACCACACAGGCCAGCCTTCGCTCCCCATGTGCATCAATGAGCCTTGGCCGCCCCATATATTATTTTTCTCTTTTTTTTTTTGACATTTACACATTAACATGAGACTACTGTGGTTTAAAATGTTTTGAGTTAATTGACTGTAAAGGTAATATACTTCTATTGTGTTTTAAAAAAATGTTTTTATATTTTCAGATACTACAAAATATTCAGGCATAATATATCAGGACTGGATAAGAAATCTTCTTGTTTTGTACACATGAAGTTTCCCCTTGAGAAGCTCAATGTTATCTGTGTTTGTAGGTTGAGTTATGAGTGCAGGGAATATGGTCTGGAGATAATTCATGGCGAATCAAACTTGAGTCGCGTGGGTCATGTGTCCCATGAGGAGGAACCACAATAGGCTAGAGAAAAAGTGAATAAACCCCAGAGAGATGACAGCAGTGATCAAATAAAACCCTTAAGTATGGCAGTTTAACCTCTAATTGGGATGTGCCACAGTAGAACGCAACAATTGGGTTCTGGAAGTAAAAACCCATTTCCTTCCTCCATAGAGAAAATAATATACATTATAAAAGCAGTAAGAAAGTATAAGTAAGTACATGGATTAGGTAAAAAGACTTGTAATGATCTTGTATCATTTCTGGTTTTGAAATTAAAGTTTGTAATTTGATTTCGATTTATGATTCATGTTTTAGCTGTTCTAAATCCCTATGGATAAAATGAAAGGGAAAAATACTTTACAAAAAAAGGCCATTGAAACAGTTGCCACTCTATAATATAAACATTCCAGAATTATCTAGTAATGTCTGAGTTTTAAAATCTATGAGTTATGATGTCTAAACATCTAGTGAGTTCACTGAAGAGTTCTGCATCTCTAGCCATTCCAACCCCAGCATTCTGTGTGTATCATTCATCATGAAAAGAAAGGCATGAAATATAACACGACATAAAAGTGATTATTTTGGAGAAGATGAGAGTGGGGCATTTCATCTCAAAGAAACAGCACTTACAAAGCCCCGGCTAGACACATTCAGCTGAGTGAAAAGAATCAAATCTGGGTTTTTTCTTTCTTTCTTGCAACCAAACACCACACATCTCAATCTGTCACCGCGTGAACTGTTGCAGAAACTGTAATGACATTTTATGCCGAATGATTAAACATATTTTATTTCCATTTCTACAAAAGGATGGCTGTGTGAAAAAGGCCATGAGCGAACGAGTCCGTATGGTTGACCAAAAAGAAAACAATCAGTTATAAATTAAGGTCAGTGGCGTGGCGAAACTTCTAAGACTGCTTTATATCAAGAGCTGAAATAACTTTAAATTAAACGGAATTTAATTTGGCTTCGTTTTGATCCTTGCGGTTGAGCAATGGCAATGGTGATGTGTGCTTTAGCACGCACCACAGACCCACTTTATATTAGGTGGCTAGCTACTAACATTTAAATGAATCATTTGATATATTAAACATATTGTGTACATACATGTTTTTACATTGTACTTATTTTTATTTTAAAAATGACGTGCATGCAATTACATCTGTAATAATTAATGTAGTTATATTTATAATTACACTGTTGAGACTTCCTTACACCTAACCCTACCCTTAAACTGACCCACACCACCACACCTGACCCTAACTCTACCCTTAAACTGACCCACACCACCACACCTGACCCTAACTCTACCCTTAAACTGACCCACACCACCACACCTGACCCTAACTTTACCCTTAAACTGACCCACACCACCACACCTGACCCTAACTCTACCCTTAAACTGACCCACACCACCACACCTGACCCTAACTTTACCCTTAAACTGACCCACACCACCACACCTGACCCTAACTCTACCCTTAAACTGACCCACACCACCACACCTGACCCTAACTCTACCCTTAAACTGACCCACACCACCACACCTGTCCCTAACTCTACCCTTAAACTGACCCACACCACCACACCTGACCCTAACTTTACCCTTAAACTGACCCACACCACCACACCTGTCCCTAACTTTACCCTTAAACTGACCCACACCACCACACCTGTCCCTAACTCTACCCTTAAACTGACCCACACCACCACACCTGACCCTAACTCTACCCTTAAACTGACCCACACCACCACACCTGACCCTAACTCTACCCTTAAACTGACCCACACCACCACACCTGACCCTAACTTTACCCTTAAACTGACCCACACCACCACACCTGTCCCTAACTTTACCCTTAAACTGACCCACACCACCACACCTGACCCTAACTTTACCCTTAAACTGACCCACACCACCACACCTGACCCTAACTTTACCCTTAAACTGACCCACACCACACCACCACACCTGACCCTAACTTTACCCTTAAACTGACCCACACCACACCACCACACCTGACCCTAACTTTACCCTTAAACTGACCCACACCACCACACCTGACCCTAACTTTACCCTTAAACTGACCCACACCACACCACCACACCTGACCCTAACTTTACCCTTAAACTGACCCACACCACCACACCTGACCCTAACTTTACCCTTAAACTGACCCACACCACCACACCTGACCCTAACTTTACCCTTAAACTGACCCACACCACCACACCTGTCTCTAACTTTACCCTTAAACTGACCCACACCACCACACCTGTCCCTAACTTTACCCTTAAACTGACCCACACCACCACACCTGACCCTAACTTTACCCTTAAACTGACCCACACCACCACACCTGACCCTAACTTTACCCTTAAACTGACCCACACCACCACACCTGACCCTAACTTTACCCTTAAACTGACCCACACCACACCACCACACCTGACCCTAACTTTACCCTTAAACTGACCCACACCACACCACCACACCTGACCCTAAATTTACCCTTAAACTGACCCACACCACACCACCACACCTGACCCTAACTCTACCCTTAAACTGACCCACACCACCACACCTGTCCCTAACTTTACCCTTAAACTGACCCACACCACCACACCTGACCCTAACTCTACCCTTAACCCCTTAAGTGTCACCCCCCTTTTTGAAAATATACATGAAAATTCACTATCCAAAATTAAATGGTTGCAATTCAAGAATGCTTTGGAATATAGACATAAGTTTGGTCTCATTTTAAAGAAGACAGTCAGCAGAGTATTGCTCAAGTGAAATCACTTCAAAAAATGTAAGTTTAAAAAAGTTATGGAAGTTTAAATGTACTGTAAATCAAATATACTGTACTAGATATTTAATATTTAATATACAATATATATGTTACAAAATAATGTGGACTCTAAAATTACTATCAAATCAAAGCCATATGTCTAATCAATTTGTGTTCCAAATTTGAAGTTGATATCACAAAAATTGAAGTTCCCATGAGATTTTGTTTAGGCGTTGTACCACAAATAGCCACCGGGTGTCATTCGAATTCCATTGATTTTTTTAAATGCAATATCCTGTGTCAAATGTACATATTTTTGTGTAAATATCACAAAACAGTTTGCAGATATAGAACGGTGAGACTAAAACCTTTCCGACGATATGCGTTTTGTCAAGATTAGAAAAGGTTTTTATTATAAATTAAATAAATATGTTAAATAAATATGAAACATGACAACGCCACATGGGGAGGAGCCCGCTAGAATAATTTAGAGCACCGTTTCCATGGTAACGCAAGGTCCGATTTCAAATCGGTTTGCACAGGATGAATCTTGAGTTCGTAAGCTTTCGATTGATATATAGTTTGTCAACATTAGATCAGGATAAATATAGGATATATTGTTTTAAACATGCAGTGGCAAATGGGCCCACCGGTGGGCCAGTGACACTTAAGGGTCTCTAACTTTACCGTTAAACTGACCCACACCACCACACCTGACCCTAACTTTACCCTTAAACTGACCCACACCACCACACCTGTCCCTAACTTTACCCTTAAACTGACCCACACCACCACACCTGACCCTAACTTTACCCTTAAACTGACCCACACCACCACACCTGTCTCTAACTTTACCCTTAAACTGACCCACACCACCACACCTGACCCTAACTTTACCCTTAAACTGACCCACACCATCACACCTGACCCTAACTTTACCCTTAAACTGACCCACACCACCACACCTGTCCCTAACTTTACCCTTAAACTGACCCACACCGCCACACCTGACCCTAACTTTACCCTTAAACTGACCCACACCACCACACCTGTCCCTAACTTTACACTTAAACTGACCCACACCACCACACCTGTCTCTAACTTTACCCTTAAACTGACCCACACCACCACACCTGACCCTAACTTTACCCTTAAACTGACCCACACCACCACACCTGTCCCTAACTTTACCCTTAAACTGACCCACACCACCACACCTGTCCCTAACTTTACCCTTAAACTGACCCACACCACCACACCCGACCCTAACTTTACCCATAAACTGACCCACACCACCACACCTGACCCTAACTTTACCCTTAAACTGACCCACACCTCCACACCTGTCCCTAACTTTACCCTTAAACTGACCCACACCACCACACCTGTTCCTAACTTTACCCTTAAACTGACCCACACCACCACACCTGTCTCTAACTTTACCCTTAAACTGACCCACACCACCACACCTGACCCTAACTTTACCCTTAAACTGACCCACACCATCACACCTGACCCTAACTTTACCCTTAAACTGACCCACACCACCACACCTGTCCCTAACTTTACCCTTAAACTGACCCACACCGCCACACCTGACCCTAACTTTACCCTTAAACTGACCCACACCACCACACCTGTCCCTAACTTTACACTTAAACTGACCCACACCACCACACCTGTCTCTAACTTTACCCTTAAACTGACCCACACCACCACACCTGACCCTAACTTTACCCTTAAACTGACCCACACCACCACACCTGTCCCTAACTTTACCCTTAAACTGACCCACACCACCACACCTGTCCCTAACTTTACCCTTAAACTGACCCACACCACCACACCCGACCCTAACTTTACCCATAAACTGACCCACACCACCACACCTGACCCTAACTTTACCCTTAAACTGACCCACACCTCCACACCTGTCCCTAACTTTACCCTTAAACTGACCCACACCACCACACCTGTTCCTAACTTTACCCTTAAACTGACCCACACCACCACACCTGTCCCTAACTTTACCCTTAAACTGACCCACACCACCACACCCGACCCTAACTTTACCCTTAAACTGACCCACACCACCACACCTGACCCTAACTTTACCCTTAAACTGACCCACACCACCACACCTGACCCTAACTTTACCCTTAAACTGACCCACACCACCACACCTGTCCCTAACTTTACCCTTAAACTGACCCACACCACCACACCTGACCCTAACTTTACCCTTAAACTGACCCACACCACCACACCTGACCCTAACTTTACCCTTAAACTGACCCACACCACCACACCTGACCCTAACTTCACCCTTAAACTGACCCACACCACCACACCTGACCCTAACTTTACCCTTAAACTGACCCACACCACACCACCACACCTGACCCTAACTCTACCCTTAAACTGACCCACACCACCACACCTGTCTCTTACTTTACCCTTAAACTGACCCACACCACCACACCTGACCCTAACTTTACCCTTAAACTGACCCACACCACCACACCTGTCCCTAACTTTACCCTTAAACTGACCCACACCACCACACCTGACCCTAACTTTACCCTTAAACTGACCCACACCACCACACCTGACCCTAACTTTACCCTTAAACTGACCCACACCACCACACCTCACCCTAACTTTACCCTTAAACTGACCCACACCATCACACCTGTCCCTAACTTTACCCTTAAACTGACCCACACCACCACACCTGACCCTAACTTTACCCTTAAACTGACCCACACCATCACACCTGTCCCTAACTTTACCCTTAAACTGACCCACACCACCACACCTGACCCTAACTTTACCCTTAAACTGACCCACACCACCACACCTGTCTCTAACTCTACCCTTAAACTGACCTACACCACCACACCTGACCCTAACTCTACCCTTAAACTGACCCACACCACCACACCTGACCCTAACTTTACCCTTAAACTGACCCACACCACCACACCTGTCCCTAACTTTACCCTTAAACTGACCCACACCACCACACCCGACCCTAACTTTACCCTTAAACTGACCCACACCACCACACCTGACCCTAACTTTACCCTTAAACTGACCCACACCACACCACCACACCTGACCCTAACTTTACCCTTAAACTGACCCACACCACACCACCACACCTGACCCTAACTTTACCCTTAAACTGACCCACACCACCACACCTGACCCTAACTTTACCCTTAAACTGACCCACACCACACCACCACACCTGACCCTAACTTTACCCTTAAACTGACCCACACCACCACACCTGACCCTAACTCTACCCTTAAACTGACCCACACCACCACACCTGACCCTAACTCTACCCTTAAACTGACCCACACCATCACACCTGTCCCTAACTTTACCCTTAAACTGACCCACACCACCACACCTGTCCCTAACTTTACCCTTAAACTGACCCACACCGCCACACCTGACCCTAACTTTACCCTTAAACTGACCCACACCACCACACCTGTCCCTAACTTTACCCTTAAACTGACCCACACAACACCTGATTGGTTAAATTAGGAATCTATGTTAATATATCTATGATTGCGCTGGCTCTCTCTGGTCTCGGTCTCGACTCGGACTCGACCCTTTTTGAACTCGGACTCAACTTGGACTTGAATATGCTGGTCTCGACTACAACCCTGGCACCTTTAAGAAAACAGCACGTCCTAAACTGTGCAAAAGTTCTTGATTAACTATCTCAAATAACACAATTTGTTCAAAAATGGTGCCAAATGTTCATTTTAGCCTTTCTCTTTTTTTCTCACAGAGAACTGAGCACTGCTAAATGCGTTTGCTGCTTTCTGTTGGACAGTGGTAAGATCTCAATTAAGATACGACTGAGTAAACTGAGCTGAAAAAAAGCTTAGTTCCCCAGCCGTGTCACGTACTGATTGGAAGAGTTTTAGCGGCCCACCTTTTAGGGGTACTTTTGACAGTTTCCACCTGGACATATAGTCATATTTGATACGTTTTCCTGGAAAATAGTTTTTTTTTTTAAATCATTAACATTGTTTTAAGGAGATCAAATGTAGGCTACTTATTAACCTTGATGACATGGCATTAAAATATCACATTATTTTGGCAGTTAAAATTTGGGGATTTTTTTTTCTTGAGTGGGCGGATTTTGCACCAATTCAATACTTATAGGCAGCTAGTCACCATATCTTCCGCTCCATGAAACACATGTTAATGCTCAGTAGTCCACATATATTCTTTAATGTATTTGCATTGTACTAAAATGCGTTCCTTTTCATTGGGCATAAATGCAGCTGAAACATGTAGCCTAGTGCATCCCAAATTAACATTTTAATATAACATTATTGTCATTATCGCGTTTAGAAAAATGTTTTTTTGGGTAGTGCACTATAGGCCCCTGTGCGCGGCCTAAGCTGGCACGGCATTTTTTCCCTTTCCATTACATTTACTTTTATACTTTAAGTAGTTTAGAAACCAGTATTTTTTCAGTACTTGATACTTCAACTTCTACAGAAGTATTTTTAAACCTTAGTATATACTTCTAACTAAATAATGAATATCAATACTTTTGACACCTCTGATGTAAATAAGCATTAATTTACCACTTTTCCCAAGTCATCTCAATGCCAAAAAGTGTCCCAATCACCTTGAATTCACCCTGTATCAGGAGAAGTGGATGAGGCTCTGTCAGTGTTGTAAGTTAAACATATAATCAACAAACACAACCGCTCATGAAGTCGACTCTTCGTGAGTGAACAGTCGACCCTGTTTCCTCACGTAATGTCACGGTGAAGTGGATGATCTTGTGCTGTAAATCCAGCAGGCTCTGACTCCCTGATAATATTGAAAACATGTAACCCACAGCCGAACCTGAACAAGTCATTAAGTTTGCTACATTTTGCCGCATCTTGGGAGTGCTTTCTTTTTCTTTGCCCTTTCCCTTTCCCTCTCTGCTTGACCTGCTGCTTTCGCTCCATCTTTGGGTGCTGCCACAAAAAGTCGGTCAAGACTAACAGTTTCATGATTTATTTTTTATTATTACAAATTTTATTGAATGCTGAATTCAAAATTATCACTTTAGTAAAGGCAATAATATAAAATAAGAATTATAAAAAATAAATATAAAAAAATAAATAAAAAAACCTGGCCATGGCAGCAGGCCAAATTAGTTGCTCCCGATGGCCAGTCCGGGCCTGGAGGTAACTAACGTTAGGTGAGTCGGCTCTCGACTGTGTCCTCTCACGCTTATAAGACAGTTTGAATGTGCTCCTCACAAACTGTGTTTATAAAACATAATTTGTCGCTTGAATTCTGCAATATCTCGAGATACAGACATGTAAGAGACTTTTAGCTGAACAGACAATTAGCTGAACATGCTAATTGACTTGGCCTCCAATTTCCCCAGATCTCAAACCAGTCGAGCATCTTTGGGATGTTCTGGACCAACAAGTTCGATCCGTGGTGGCTCCACCTCACAACTTACAGGACTTAGTTCACACTTGTCATGTTTGGTTCGATTAAACCGAACCCTGGTGCGATTGCTCGGTTAGTGCGGTTCATTTGAACATATGTGAAGGCTGCCATCCGAACCCTGGTGTGCACCAAACAAGCGGACCGAGAACGCTAAAAAGATGGGTCTCGGTCCGCTTCCAAACGAACTCTGGTGCGGTTCGATTGATATATGAACGCAACACGGACCAAAGACATGTAAACGGACCAAAAACCGGATGTAATGTCACAAGATGCGACGCATAGTCAGCTGATTTGACGACGCGGAAAGATCGTGTATCCAAAATGAGTAACGTTAACGTTAGAGGGCAAACGTAGAGCAACGAGGAAGGGCCTCATCAATATTTGGTCCGACGAGCATGTTTCGAAAATGCTAGAAAAAACACACAAAAAGCATACCTGGTTATTGTCATCAAAGGACCCGTGTTGCCCATTATTAGCAGGGACAGACGACAGAACGGCCATTTCTTTCGCATTAGAGACGCCCGTCTCTTTTCTGCACAACGGAGGAAATCCTGCTGCTGTTTTGAATGTTTTGAACATTTTATGAGCTCTTCATGAGTTCTCAGGGGGTAAAAATAATGCCACACGCATAAAATGACCACGTTTAATCCAGCACACAGCGTCGCTTTGAATGTTCGGTAAGCGAGCTCCTACGTCATATAAGCCGACCAATCACTGTAGGTTCGCTGTTAAAAATGCCAGTGTGAACGCTAAGCGGACCAGGACTGTATGTTTTGTTTTTGTTTTTTGGTCCGGACCAAACGAACCAAACTAACCGAACTACAAGTGTGAACGCACCCATAAAGGATCTGCTGCTGAAGCCTTTGTGACCCCAGGACACCTGCTGGATGCTCATAGAGCCCATGCCTCAGCACACTGTGGACCAACAGCATATTAGGCAGGTAGTCATAATGTTTCATATTCATTGAGTATATATTTCTATATTTTCATTTAGTGAGTCACATTGAGATATTGAAGGAAATATTTACACATTTGACCTTTTGACCTGCTGTCTAATATATTACTTTAAAGTCTTATGAGGTGTGAAGAACCTCATTTGCATAACATGCTCGTTCAGGGCCGCCCCTGATTTGAGTGCTTCTAATAGAGAGGTCGCACGTATAGATTAGACGCTCTCAGCTGGACATGCCGTTAAGCAAAACAATTATTTCCCGCTAGTTCAGTCAGTGTTGTACATTATCAGCATCTTGCATCTATTGAATTGATGTCTTCTTTTCAAATTGTTCAATTTCTCATTTGTAAAGGGGATGCAATGGATAATTTAATAACAAGTCGTGTGTGTGTGTGTGTGTGTGTGTGTGTGTGTGTGTGTGTGTGTGTACGGACAACAAGACTGCATAATGAAATCAATATAATCAAATGCAGCCAAGCACGCTGGACCATAAATGCTGCTTCAGCACGTCCACGGTGTGTTTAAAGAACAAATACATCGAAATTTTCAAGCTCTCATCATCTCTACAAGGTTATCTGTATATGAGCGCCACAACATCCGTCCTGCTGAACGTCTTTGGGTTTCGCTGATGGCTGCTCCTTTGCTCAGTTGTTATTTTCTAATTTACCTCATACTTTCGCTGACTTTCAGATCCTCATAGGAGCTGCCTTTGGCTCACTCTGGATATTAGACGAGAAAATCATTCACCTTTATATTTAGCTAATGGCCGCAGAATGAAGAAAAGAGCGCTTGTTTGTACTTTTTCAGATTGCATTACTGCTTGAGAAAAGGTATGGTGGGATCCTTCAGGGGACGTTTAATCTTGGCCTTAACCCTAGGGAAAAAAGGGCACTTAATATCACTGTTGTTTTTCCTCCAGAGAGCGAATGGAAACATTTGGTGAAGACGTTTATTCTTAAAAAAAAACCACAGGTCTCCTAGAAGAAATCTTTACACTACAGTCAAAGTCTGAGATTTCAATATTCATTTCTCATCAAATGAGCTGCTATTCACTTTTTCACCTTTATAGCTCTGTTCTCTTATGAAAACTATTTACTGATTTCAATCCATTTTTATTCCTTACATTTAGAAGAAACGTGTTACATCTTACATGTTTACTTAGCTCGGTACTTAACCCTGTGAAGCCTAATATATGAATTAATAGATTAATTGTCAACATCTATTTTAAAATAAAAAATTATCTGTGTTTTATGTTGAGTATCATATTTGATACATCAGGCTTTTATGGCTTATATAGTGAGGATACAGAGCTCAGACTAAAAAAACAACTAAACAAATCTGCAATTTAATAGCCAGAAAGGGAGATGAAATAGGCTTGTGTTGTAAATCAATCAGACGGTTTATAACAGTATAGCAGACTATTTGCATAAAATGCATTTAAATATCAGTCGTCACTCTAAAGCTCACAGTAATGTCTTAGTAAGATGATTATATGCTCAGTTTTATGATCAAAGCTCTGTAGTTTTATAATGTAAATACCATACAATGATGATTGACAAATGAACAAATAAACGTTTCTCAAAAACCTGATGGATCATATTTGATACTCATACTTTAAAAGGATTTTTCAACAATAAAAAAATTGCTATGGATAATGCAAACCTAAGTTGTTTTAGTCCAGTAAATGTTCATCTTGAAATATTACTAACAATATGAAAGTTATTCTTGCGTTTACTTTATCAAATCAGTTTCTCAAAAGCCTGATGGATCATATTTGATACTCATATTTTAAAATGATAATATATATAAATATAATAAACATAAAAATGTTTTATATATATTTATTTATATATATAAATATATATATATATATATATATATATATATATATAAAATGATTATATATATATATATATATATATATATATATATATATATATATATATATATATATATATATATATATAATGCTATGGATAATGTAGTAAACTTAAGTTGTTTCAGTCCAGTAAATGTTCATCTTGAAATATTACTAACAATATGAAAGTTATTCTTTATATTTTATTTTATAAAATCAGTAAAGATTTCACAAAAACACGGGAAGTCAGGAGCCACTGAAAAGCCTTTTACTTGCTAAAAACGTATAAACTATCAATCAGACATCCGAACTCAGTGCAACAGGTTTTTCAGAATTTCAAACTTTGGTGTTATAGGATAAAAGAAACATCAGAACTCTATACGACTCTTGAGCCTTGAAAAAGCCATCTTTGAGCTGTTTGAAATGTAAAAACATTCACAGCGAGCATTAAGTGGAGAAAGGGCGAGCGTCTTTTGGATTCTGTATGTGATGCCACAGGTGCCGCCCTGACCCGTGGCATTTTGACGGCTTGATAGACAGCAAGAGTGCTGTGATTTTCTTTAATAGGATTTGACACCAAAGGCCAAACTAAACTGAAGGACAATGAAACCACTGACATTTCCTCTCCGTTTGTGTGATCAATAACTGCAGCGAGAAGCAGACATGCTCCAGGAGCTGAATCTTATTCCTCAAAACCATATTTTCTAACCGTTTCATGTGACTGCTCTCTGGCTCACCTGCTGGGAATTTAGATTTTGGCCTTGCTTTGCTATAAATCATTGCAATTTTGGAAGACCTTTTCAAGAGTTGTTCCCTGCCGTTGACGTGACGTGACGTTTAGTGGTGTTTCGCGTCATCCTGGCTTTCTGCCTCGGATCTGTGAATGAGAAAATCTGTGAGTCCTTGGAACATGATGAAGTAAGAATCTCCGACTTTGGCTTGACACTACACTGTCAAAAACACAGACATCTCCATTTCTTTCTGTTTATTAAAGGGATAGTTCACTCATAATGGACAGTTCTGCCATGATTTATTTACGTTCATGTCATTCTAAACCTGTATAACTTACTTTCTTCTGTAGAGCACAAAAAGAGATGTTTGTTCATGCTGCCATTTTCAATACAATGAGCATGAATGGTTGCTGTTATGCTCCAAAAGTGATGAAACAAAAGTACAATAAAAGTCGTCTGTATAACTTTTGTGCTATATTAAGAGCCTTATGATTTATGTGATGCGGAAAACACAGATGGATTCCAGGAATCCAGTCATAAAAAGGGAATTTGCTGTATAGCATGTAGATCACAGCTGAACATTCGCATCAACATTAACGCTGGCGCTGACTCAGAGAGAGCGGCTTTGAAACGGCTTCACAAACAATCTTTTCATCCACACAGTATCACTATTTCTGTCTTACAATAATTCAAATTTTTACAGAAGTACTGGGATAAAAGTTTATAGTTTAGATACAAACACTAATATCTATACGGTTGCAATCAAAATAGAGTAAGACACCTATTGAAACCTAATGCATCATCTAATGAATGTATCAATTACAGCATTACACCAGTAGGTGGCGACAAGTGACTGTTAAAAATGTATTTGTCGTTGAATCATTCATAAAAGAGATTCTATGAAAATTGCGAATTCATTCAGAAACAAGTGAAGAAGGGCTGCGTGATTAATTGGAATCGAACCGCAATTGCGATTCGGCTTATGTGCGATTATGAACGCGCAAAGGCTGTGATTTTAATGAAATAAATATATGCACAGTATGTTAGTGATCCGCAGTAAACGCTACTACGTCTGAAAGACTGCGACTTTGAGTCACTTATAAAATGAGTTTGAAAGAGCAACACGTTAAACATCTTCATAAACTAGTGATATGAAGCATTTATAAACCTGTTCAACAAAATACAACATCTAATAACAGATATATGTTTTGACTTTACTTCATATCGTCAGTTAGCCTAAAAATATAGACGCACCCTAGCGGCAGCAAATCTAATCTGCCGCGAGTGTCGTCTAGCAACTCTCAATACACTTCTGAGCTGTAAAAACCAAACTCTGGTCGGGCCAATCACATCGTGTATAGAGTCGTGGGCGGGGCTTAAAATAATGACGGCAGAGTTGGGCTTGTGTACTGCCTACTAGTAAACACAGAAACTGGTGAACTTTCGAATCAGCTTTGACCGCAACTCTGGAAGACTTGGAGTTAAGGTTTCCTCTGAGAAAAGAACAAAGAACGGCACTGAAGTCATTCTTAAAAAGGGAAGATGTGTTCTGAGTTTTCTGCTACACACTCAAAAGTATGTACTTTTTCTTCACAAAAAGAGTACATATTTTAGGACGCAGTATAAGTAGGCAAATTGGGATGCAGCATCTGTCTACAGCGCTAGCTTCACATTAGGGATTTCCTGAAAACGATTACTTCTCTGAGGCAAATGTGGAGTTTCTGCTCGAGGTGGCCCTCTGGCTTATATATATATATATATATATATATATATATATATATATATATATATATATATATACTTTTTTTTTCATAGGCTGTCTGCATATTAACATGTAAACCAGCAGTTCTTTTTGGGAAATAAGGTTCTGTAAATTATGATTATTATTATATTTATTCTTAGATTCTCTATTTTAAAGAGATTATCATGACAGAATATGCTAATCAATGAGTTGAAGATAACTCCACATTAGCTCCATAAATTCATCAACTAACTATTCAGAAACGTCTTGTCTCATTCTACATGTCACTTCTTCTTGAGTCTCTCTATCTGACTCCGGTTTGAACATTAAAGGCTGAACAGTTTCATTGCCTGTCCACATGAGGTAATCAGAGCTGTGAACTGGAGTTCTTGAAGCTCCGCCCCGTGAGTAGCAGCTCATTCGCATTTAAAGGGACACACAAAAAGGCACAATTTTGCTCACCCTCAAAAAGTGAACATTTTAACATGCTATAAAAAATGATCTGTGGTGTATTTTGAGCTAAAACTTCACATACACTCTGGGGGACATCAGAGCAGGCAATCAACCGCCCCTTTAAAGCGTGGCTGTCATTACTTCACTGTATGAGGGCAGTCGACATGAACTTGCTTGACCAGCATATCACCATTTCATTTGAGAAAACTAATGTCAGATACACAGAGACACTCAAAGCTCTGCATAACAATCCTCCAAAATAAATGTTTTGTTTAATTTGAAGAAATTATGACAAATCTACTGTAGAGTAAAATGTATAATAGTAATAATACAGTTTATTAAATCCTAGTTTAGATGTAATCTGTGAACTTCTGTTGTGCAGCATTTTATTTGCCAAAACAAAATTAAAGAAACTAATTTGATTTACATTTTAAAAGATTAATTAAATTGTTGAAGTTGTATGCATTCATATTGGCAAAGTTTGATACAGTTGTATTAAATCATGAATCATGAAGTTGTTTAAAGGAGTGGTTTCATGCGATTTCACTTTTTTAACTTTAGTTAGTGTGTAATGTTGCTGCTTGAGCATAAACAGTATCTGAAAGTTACAGCGCTGAAAGTTCAATGCAAACGGAGATATTGTCTTTTAAAGTTATGGCAGTTTATTGCCTACAAAAACGGCCGGTTTGGACTACAGCGAGCTTCTTCTGGGTTGGTGACATCATAAACCCTCGCTAGTCTCCGCAGATGTGACTTCTGCCCGTAATGGGAAGGGGCGTGGCGTTTCCGGACAACCTGTGCTTGGCACTTCAGCCAATAAAAATACAGGAAACTACATTTGGCCATCTGACCAATCTAAGACCGTTGCGTTTTTCAGAGGAATGGGCTTCATAGAAGCAGGAAGCAAACGAGCCGTTCAAAGGAGACAGCGGTGTGGGATAAAGGTAAAATATAGGAAAAATACGACATAAAAAAAAAAAAAAAGAAGTATTAAGACATGTTATACTGCGCCCCATAAACACAACCAAGCCTAGAAAAAAACACCACCAACACCAGAACCACCCCTTTAATTTATATCACTTGTGCATATTCAAAAATGGTGCATCAAGACATAAGAAACAATCTGCCTACCTCCTTTTGTGTTTTACAGAAGAAAAAATGAAATGAACTGCAGGAGAGTAAACGATGGTTAGTTTGTTGTTTTGAATCACTTGCTTTAAAGTTTCAGAAGCTGGTCCATGAGAGAATCACCCTCATGCATGAATCCAGTGTTGTTCAGTGGTGATAAGCAAACTAAATATAGCCTGAATAACACAAACAAGCCTCTTGACCAGCTTTGGTGCATTCCAGCTGGCTGAGACAGATAATTGACCCGTCTTGGCAACTCGGACTAGATAACAGGTACAATCATGAATCTCTCTGAGTGATCAGTCCAGTTACAGAGCTTTAGGAAATTTCAGCAGCAGAGACCCCAAAAAAATACAATTCTTCCAGCGCAGCAGCTTTTGAACAGAACAGAATCTGGAACGTTAATAGAAACCTAAATTGGTTTTGGAGTTCTAATTTGTTTTCTTCATACAGTCATAGCTGTTGTGCAATTTTATGTTTTTCTTCTCAAGAAATACAATAACCAATTGTCCTGGGCTTCCTTTTGTTTTCCAGAGTTTTTGAAATAGATGGAAGTGCTGGTCAGGTTGAAAATATTAAAGTGCGATCGTTTGTTCTCCAGACACTTCTGAAGGAGAATATTCTCAACCATACCAACATATGTGCTGTACCCACACTTTTCCATGTTACACTGGTAAAATAAATTCCTACATCCTACACACATGAGTGATTGCACATGCTTCTAGCCCAGTGTTTCCCAACCACTGAGCCGCGGCGCATAGTGTGCCATGACAGTGTATGTCAGTATGTTCGATTTTTAAATGGCTGAGGAATCAGGAAATTAATAAGATATATAAGGGGTTGTTAATTATGATTTCACTTTTTTAACTTTAGTTATTGTATGTATAATGTATGTTGAGCATAAACAACATCTGCAAAGTTACAACGCTCAAAGTTCAAAGCAAAGGGAGATATTTATTAGAGGGTTAGTTCAACCAAAAATGAAAATGATTTCATTAATTACTCACCCTCATGCCGTTGGACACCCGTAAGACCTTCGTTCATCTTCCGAACACAAATGAAGATATTTTTGTTGAAAGCTGATGGCTGAGAAAGGCTTCAGAAAGGCCTCCATTGGCATTCAGTACATTCCCACTGACCCACTCACAAGACCCATAAAGACACTAAAGACGTCGCTACAAAGTCCATCTTACTACAGTTGCTGTACAATAATGCTACAATGCGACGGAAATAGTTATTGTGCGCACAAAAATCAAAATAACTACTTTATCCACCAAGTTATTGACGTGAACTCGACGCATGCGCGAGAATATGGCACAGCTCTGCCGTTCAGATACATGACCCGGAAGAGGAGCAGCGCTTGTGTAACTTTGCGGATAAAGTCATTATTTTGATTTTTTTTTTTTTTTTGTGCACAAAAAATCTATTCTCGTCGCTTTGTAAAATTATTGTACAGCCACTGTAGTGAGATGGACTTTGTAGCGACGTCTTTAGTGCCTTTATGGGTCTTGTGAGTGGAATGTACTGAATGTCAATGGAGGCCTTTCTGAAGCCTTTCTCAGCCATCAGCTTTCAACAAAAATATCTTCATTTGTGTTCCGAAGATCAACGAAGGTCTTACAGGTGTCCAACGACATGAGGGTGAGTAATTAATGAAATCATTTTCATTTTTGAAATGAAATACACATTTTCATACACATTTTCTTCACCAGTTAGTGACGGCAGTAACTCCAAAATTTACATAAACCCCGCCCTCAGGAACATGCAACAAAGGGGGTGAGGCCATGTTGAGAAGAGGAAGAGTTGTTGTAGTAGAGCAAATTTGGGAGTCACTCAAGCTGCCGCATCTGTCTTTTAACATTTATTGCAAAACAGTACATAACACAAATACTTTAGCATGTCAAAAAACAAGATGACAACATAAGATGTTCTCTGTTCATGGATCAGATATTCTCTGGCTCTGTGCATCTTACAACAGTTCCCACACCAGCGATATATAGATGACCATGACAGAATGTGCTAATCAATGATTTGAAGATAGTCAACTCCACATCAGCTCCATAAACTCATCAACTAACCAGTCAGGAACATCTTGTCTCATTCTACATGTTTCCACTTCTTCTCGAGTCTCTCCATCATTGTCTGACTCCGGTTTGATCATAAAAGGACGAACAGATTCTGACATTTTCAGCGCGTGTCTGCGTGAGGAAATCAGAACGGCTAAAAAAATTGTTAATTTATTAATTCTGTAATGTAACTAATAATGACAAGGAGGCAGTTTAACAGAGACTTAATGTATTCCATTCATAGTGTAATGAAATAGTCAATATTAATGTGTCTACTATATGAAGAAGCCAAACATGTGTATGTGTCATTAACACAAATTAAGTATTGGCATATTTGTTTCACATTAATATTGTCCAGTTCATCCTGGTGGACATGACAATACTGTTGTCCCTCACTTGTGCCATTGTTTTTCTGAGCCATGTTTTCAGTCTCCTAAGAGCACTAAGAGCACAAAGAAGTGTACACACACGGATTCTCTAATATGTGGTTTACCGTGACCCTCCATTGGCGTAATGGTTTTTATACTGTTATATTATATCCCCTGCACTAAACCCCTAAAACTTACCCATCAAAGAAAACTTTGTGCAGTTTTAATGCATCTTTGTTCATGTTTTTTAAACCACTTGGTTTACAAGGACACAGAACGTGTCGTCATAAACCATGTTTACGTTGTAATACCCATGTCATCATACACATTTGTTCCCTCATAAACCACATAAACTGTCCCTGTACACTAGGGATGTTAACCGATGACCGTTTGACCGATGGTTGACCATATCAACGTTAACCGATCAAAGTTGTCGGTTAAAAAAAAGTGATCTCTAAATTAGGCTATTATAGACAGTGGACTAAACGCTACTACAGTTCGCCGTCTCATTCCAAAATCTTTTTGTGTGAAGTGAACAAATCCCTCACACTCAATTTTTCATAACTCGCCTGTTTGTACTTAATAAACCAATAAAAACATTTAGCACGAGGTCACAGCGTGTGGGTTTGCGCTCTCAAGGTTTGCAAAAAGTAAACACTCGAGGTTAGAGCCAGGGCAGACGACAGTATGAAGCGTCGTTCCGCATAAGACGGGCTTACATCTGGAAATATATTACATCTGCATTTCAGAGGTAACACATAAGGTGTTGATCATCATCTTTCTTTATTATTGTTAGCACTACCTCAAACTAAAGCGACGTCTCTTCGGAGCTCTTATTTTCTTAAATGAGCCGCGGCAATGTTTCAAATGAGCTTCTAACGTTAGACAAATGCCTTTATTTTCAACACGATCACCATGTACCCAAACCATTTCGAAACTAAGGAGCCATTTGTTTGTTGATTACAAACAAGCTCCTCGACGCCGCATTTGCGGGACTCGTTTCGTGCTGTAGGGGATTTTGAAAAAAGTGGCGTGAGTGGAAGGGAGGCGGCGACGCCGGGACAGTGTGTGTGTGTGTGAGAGAGTGGGAGGCAGAGCGGCAGAGAGATCATAGAGAGATGCGACAGAGTTGCGAAATTGCAGGCGCGGCTCGCGGCTGTTATTTCAAATAGCGCACCATATTTTAAACTAATCGGTTAACCGGTTTCAACCGTCTAATGAGACTCGGTGGTCGGTCTAGAAAATGTTAAGTTTTCGCCATCCCTACTGTACACACAGATTTAGATTTGTGACTTATCCCGATTGTCATATATTGCAGAAAACACTCAATATGTGGCACGATTTGCCCCATATTTTCGTTCACAGAACTGTTGATTTCTTATCGCATCTAGGTTTCGGAGGCGCTTAGCCGTTTCTCAATCGCACAACCAAATTAGAAAGCAAAACGACTGCCAATCGGATTAAGGAAGTGTGTTCGAGAGGCAGGACTCATAATAGAAAATGATATATTAACCGATTTTGTACCAGAGTGCTCTCGCAAGAGATTATTAATCTCGATGAGATGTTTCCTGCTTAAATAAAGGTTAAATAAAAAAGTAATAACAGTACACAATTGTAAAAGAGGTTTTTAGAAGAGGTTGTGACAAACTCGTTACTTCATTGGTTCCTCAAACTTCATAACTCCACCGGCCTCTGTTGTTAATGAAGTGCCATCTACAATTTGGAGAGATATCTGCTTTTTTGCAATGCAAGGGTAAATAAAAAGAATACAGCATTTTCTTTTATTTAAGAAACACTGTCCATAAAGGCTAACTTTTTTTGTATTTTAAAGAGCATAGAATAGTCAACCACAGAACTTCCTCTGTCTTTGGCCCTTTTTCCGGCTGGTTCCATGTGTAGCCCATCTTGGTGATGTTGGCCTCGAGGCATGCGCTTTTATATACTTGCAATTATAATTTGTTACACTTGCTGTCTTAGCATTGTTGCTGTGAGCATTATTGTAAATTGTCTTTTACTTCAGTTTTCTGGTTAGTTGTGCATGTGTGTATGCAGATGCTGTAAATGTAATGCATTTTTCCATTGACAGCCACTTAAAGGGATCTGTGTCCTCACACTTTTATTATTCTGTAGTATTTCTGTTCAGCTTTTTAATAATATTTTTCAAGGGCTCTCTGCAGCATACAATAGATTTGTGATTGCAATGCATTGGCTAGGCATTCATATCTGCACTTGTGTATTGTAAGCTTGTAAGTTTGCAGTCATACTGTGAATGTCTGAATGTGATGGAGACGGATACACCGTAAAAGATTTCCACCTATTTCAACTTAAAGACTTAAGTTAAAGGTAGGGTAGGTAGGACTGATCTAAAACACTCTTGTCCAAATTTGTTTAAACTTTCTTTATATGTCAATAAATAATTAAAATGTAAGTACTCTGAAAAGGAGAGTATAAAAATCGAGTGACTCTAGACTTTTTAATCTGCAATAAACACCGCTCATTATTTTCGTTCGGGACGAAACAAGTGATTGGCTTGGGCGACTGTCACTCTCTCTCGCTACCATGGCGACCTCCGCTTTCGCTACAGGATCTGCCCACATGCGCGCGCTCGTTTGATTTGAGAAGTTCAAGAGGCAAGAAACCTCGGCAAAATAATGGCAGAGAAAGAGCATTCAAAATTCACAGTGCAGGGTTTTACAGTCAGCGAAGGCAAACAATGCAAAAAAAAGGAAGACAGTATGAGAAAAGGCAATGTACAGAAAGTCTTTGGATAAACAAAGAAATCAAACGCGAGTAAATATCTGTGTGGCTTTTCAACGATGGTGAGAACTGAGAGACCTGAAAAACGACTCATTGCTGGCTGTATTTCTGCTGGACAGGTCATCTTTCATTTTGATTATACATTTTTTTTGGTTTATGTTTTCATGAAGCATGTATCAAGAGCACATGAAGCTGCCTAATATACAGTATTGTTCAAAATAATAGCAGTACAATGTGACTAACCAGAATAATCAAGGTTTTTAGTATATTTTTTATTGCTACGCGGCAAACAAGTTACCAGTAGGTTCAGTAGATTCTCAGAAAACAAATGAGACCCAGCATTCATGATATGCACGCTCTTAAGGCTGTGCAATTGGGCAATTAGTTGAAAGGGGTGTGTTCAAAAAAATAGCAGTGTCTACCTTTGACTGTACAAACTCAAAACTATTTTGTACAAACATTTTTTTTTCTGGGATTTAGCAATCCTGTGAATCACTAAACTAATATTTAGTTGTATGACCACAGTTTTTTAAAACTGCTTGACATCTGTGTGGCATGGAGTCAACCAACTTGTGGCACCTCTCAGCTGTTATTCCACTCCATGATTCTTTAACAACATTCCACAATTCATTCACATTTCTTGGTTTTGCTTCAGAAACAGCATTTTTGATATCACCCCACAAGTTCTCAATTGGATTAAGGTCTGGAGATTGGGCTGGCCACTCCATAACATTAATTTTGTTGGTTTGGAACCAAGACTTTGCCCGTTTACTAGTGTGTTTTGGGTTATTGTCTTGTTGAAACAACCGTTTCAAGGGCATGTCCTCTTCAGCATAGGGCAACATGACCTCTTCAAGTATTTTAACATATGCAAACTGATCCATGATCCCTGGTATGCGATAAATAGGCCCAACACCATAGTAGGAGAAACATGCCCATATCATGATGCTTGCACCTCCATGCTTCACTGTCTTCACTGTGTACTGTGGCTTGAATTCAGAGTTTGGGGGTCGTCTCACAAACTGCCTGTGGCCCTTGGACCCAAAAAGAACAATTTTACTCTCATCAGTCCACAAAATGTTCCTCCATTTCTCTTTAGGCCAGTTGATGTGTTCTTTGGCAAATTGTAACCTCTTCTGCACATGCCTTTTTTTTAACAGAGGGACTTTGCGGGGGATTCTTGAAAATAGATTGGCTTCACACAGACGTCTTCTAACTGTCACAGTACTTACAGGTAACTCCAGACTGTCTTTGATCATCCTGGAGGTGATCATTGGCTGAGCCTTTGCCATTCTGGTTATTCTTCTATCCATTTTGATGGTTGTCTTCCGTTTTCTTCCACGTCTCTCTGGTTTTGCTCTCCATTTTAAGGCATTGGAGATCATTTTAGCTGAACAGCCTATCATTTTTTGCACCTCTTTATAGGTTTTCCCCTCTCTAATCAACTTTTTAATCAAAGTACGCTGTTCTTCTGAACAATGTCTTGAACGACCCATTTTCCTCAGCTTTCAAATGCATGTTCAGCAAGTGTTGGCTTCATCCTTAAATAGGGGCCACCTGATTCACACCTGTTTCTTCACAAAATTGATGACCTCAGTGATTGAATGCCACACTGCTATTTTTTTGAACACACCCCTTTCAACTAATTCAACTAATTGCCCAATTGCACAGCCTTAAGAGCGTGCATATCATGAATGCTGGGTCTCATTTGTTTTCTGAGAATCTACTGAACCTACTGGTAACTTGTTTGCCACGTAGCAATAAAAAAAATACGAAAAACCTTGATTATTCTGGTTAGTCATATTGTACTGCTATTATTTTGAACAATACTGTAGCTAATAACATTACTTAGCATAAAGTTACATTATACACTTAGCCATTAGTAGAGATGATAAATACTCAATATGCTTAGCTCAAGTTGATCGCTGTTGTGTTGAATTTCGCAAAATTTAACTTTAGATACCAAAATGCATGTGTAAAAGCTAGTTCACCGCATCCAGGAACTTTTTTTTGAGCTAAGTTAGCTTTAGCTACTACTAATCATCAATGCTTTCATCATGGAAACTCTTACATGCAAAACACAGTATATGTTATGAATCTTACACGAAATTCATCTTCATCACAGTATAACTGATGTTATTGGAAAAACATGTTGCTACCCGTTTTCTTTGCCTTATAAATATAACTAGCTTGTTACCGAATCAAACAAAAATATATTTTAAACTTTACCAGTACCGGTATTCTAGCTTGATAGTGAGTACTAAAAGACATCTTATTTGTTTATATTCATACTGATAAAGTTAGATGTTTTATTACATGTGATTCTGACATGATGTGACTATGCACACTGCTGGTCTGAGGTAAATAATGCATCTTCCAGCTGATGCTAATGAGCTGTCTTTAAAACAGTCGTGAGAGGTCTACAGAGACTCAATTTTTATACTTTATATTTTGAGTACTTACATTTTAATTATGTATTGATATATAAAGAAAGTTTAAACAAATTTGGAAAAAAAGTTTTTTAACCAATTCTAGCCTTATTTTTTTAAGTTAAAGTAATTTCAGCTCTCTATATTAAAATTTACATAAAACTGACTTACAATGAATCTTGTATAATTTAATTTAAAAAGTTGAAATTGCTGAACTTATTTTGATGTGTTAAATTAACCCAAAAACATATGTTGTCATAACTTCCTATAATTTTTTACAGTGTATACTGCAGAAATGGAGATTCCAATAAAACATGCACGCAATAAAGTTTTCAAACAGAAAGTTACAATTTTAATGAAAGCAGAATTAAAATACATTGAAATTCAAAGACAAACTTTGCTTGCCAACTTGACAAAGTCTTTGGCAGTTTTACACGGTTTGAAAGGCATTTTATTTGACCTATCTTTTATTGTTCATTAGGTGGTTGAATGTAGAGATGGTTGGGTGAAGAGATGGATGGATGAAGATATGGATGGTAGATAGATGGAAAGAGATAAATGGATGGAAAGATTTATAGGTGGATGGATAGACAGAGATACTTTGTTATAAATGTGTTATTCTGTTAAGTTGTGGCCTACATATTGAATCATATCATCTCATATTCTTTTAGTCACAGACACAAGCGCATTGAAGCAAACACATTCTTAAAATAAAAAAAAATTGTGACAGTGTTTGTGCTTCATATTAGATCTAAAATAAACTCCAAGGCATTATCTGTCAAAAATTTCAAAATTCATTTAAATCACTGTCAGATTATTTCTGGAAATATGCAAAATATGTGTTATGAAAATCTCCTCTTGTTGTTGAGGATTGTTAGATGATCTTCAGCATTAGCACATTTATATTTGCAGTTAATCATTTAACAGTTTTATCCAAAGCAGTTTTTTTTTTAATTGGGCAACAATATGCAAGGTTCCGGGTCAACTGTTGACAAAAAAATAAAAAATAAATAAAAAATAAACACCTTTAGGAGTTTCTTGAAAATGGCTACAGACCCATCAGCTCGGGTTGAGTCAGGCAGGTCACAGTGGAATTTCTGTGATAGTGATATTGTGCCTCTCTGGGATGGACACCACGAGTCGCCGCTTCTGGAGGACACATAAGTGTGAAGTAGTGAGTTTAGGTATGGGGTGCAGAGCCAGTGGTCGTTCTGTAGCAAACATCAGTGCCTTCACTCTAAAAAATGATGGGTTAAAAACAACCCAAGCTGGGTTGGAAATGGACAAACCCAGAAATTGGGTTGTTTGAACCCAGTGAATGGAACCATTCAAGCAACCCAATTTCTGGGTTTGTCCATTTCCAACCCAGCTTGGGTTGTTTTTAACCCAGCATTTTTTTAGAGTGTTACTTCACATTTGAGACGTCACATCTTATAATTGAATTTTAACACGACAACAGGTTCTCACTTCCAACTCGTCATACTGACGCTTGACAGGACCCCTCAGCGTCAATTTTTAACGCACAGGGTACACCTTTGGCATAATTGTTTCAATGTGCAGGGTACTCCATTGATTTCAGTCGTTTGTAAGATACATCAAGATACGTGCAAGATGTAAGATCAAGTGTTATAAAATACATGAAGACGTGTTGTGAATACAGAAGATTGTTATTATATAGGCTTTATAGACATATGGGTTGGACCAGCACCACGTCCTCTTGTACCACTGTTTGAAGAATTCATCTTCCAGAATCTGACAGTAAGTTTTGGGAGTTCATTTTAGTCCATCTCTGCAAAACAGACTTCAGGATAGATGTTGGTCCAATAGTCACTCTCAACCTCTGTCTATAAAGCATAGAAAAAACAGTCTTCATGTATTTTACAACACTTCAGCTTGTGATTCTATTTAAGTGGGGTCATTTTTAAGGATTCTTTACCTAACTTAAGTCTCTGAGATCCTGACACCTTGCTCTTCTGGAGACTCCAGGTAGGTTCAAGTTCTGGAATAAAATGGGGGCGCTGGAGACTAAAGGGTTCCTGATGGTTTCAGACGTAATTCTTAATTCTTTTGCAGTTAACATGTCGTTTCTTTGCCTTTTTTTCTTTGTATTGTATCCTTCTCATGAGCATTTCATCATTTTTTAATTTTTCACACTGTTTTTCATTTCCAGCCTTTATGAGCAATATCGCTTATAAATGATTAAATACAAAATTAATAGCACTTATTAAGATTAATGTGGTTTGGAATTGGTAAAATGTGCCTAGAAAAAAAAAGATATTTATTTGAAAGGATTATTGCTGCTTCCATATACAATAATGTTTATTTTACAAACTATTCATGTTTTTGCTTTTAAAATAAACATATGGTTGGAAACGCTAAACAGACGATAAGTGACGTACGCTGAGCGAGTCCTTCTCTGGCTCAGCGGCAGAAGTGATAAACTAAACATTATAATCACACCGGTGTGATTGTACAGTACACTTCATATGGTTCATTATTTTTTTCTTCAAAAGGCTGCATTAAAATCCATTTGGATAAAAGGGGGGACGGGTTTGAATGGGCACAATGTCTCTGGCCTCTGCTTGTCAAGCCCACTTTTCCAGAACTTCCTGTCCTGTCACTGTCCTGTCACTGAGTTTCCATAATGGAATGGAGACAACGTTGATGGAAGCGCTCAAGCAGTTGGAGTCTCTATTCCCTACATTACTCCACTAATAGACTGCGTCTGAAGGCTGACATGTTCCTCGCTGCCTTCTCAAGCAATGACTTTGCAGGCAGCATTTGAGCACAAAGGTTCCTCACTAAAATGACTTCTAAAGCAGTGTAACGTTTAATAATCTGCAGCAAAATAGAGCGAGCTTTGGTGATAACTAAGCAAATATTTAATTGCTACAATAGTAATTTCTCACTAGCATTGACATTAGAAGTGGAAAACATTCACATTTACACTAAAACTAACAACCAACCGCAACATTCAGATACCATCTTTATTTTTTAGCTCAACTGTCACAGAATTAAAAGCACAGGATTGTGGGATATCAGAGGCAGCGACGAATACATCAATGCTGCCTTCAAAAATTGATCAGATGAATCTCAGGAGAAAGGAAGTGAAGCTAACATTGTCTTGATGCCTCGATGAAGAGTTTGTGCTGTTTAATAATAATTTGAAACTTAGAAAACTGGCAACTCTAGTAGTTGAAAATGAAAAGATTTATCCTCAACTTTGTCATGGAAACTAGGGTGTACAAACCTTAATTAATAATCAATTAAAAATGAATTTATACCTTTATGATATTACCATCTTCTAGCGAGCGACCCTCACTGTGCATTATGGGTATTCTCTAGCCATTGAGCGCACATCAGTTGTACACTTGTTATTGTGGTGCATTGTGGGACTGAATGAGCGCACACGATAACGTCCACTACGGATTCGTACACCACTACAAATGGCCGTCCCCTCAAATGTGCCCTTTTTAAGGGTATAGGAGGTGATTTCGGACACAGCCAGGAATTTAGTGAAAATGTAATGTGCACTGCATCCCTGTGCATTGCCTTCATGCACTCGTTCTGACCTGACAAATGAAGCAATAACCAGTGACTGACATGTCAAGGCTACACCTTGAACAGGAACATTTTCCAGAATGGACGTACTTTAGCGGACAGAGAGGAATGTGCTGCAGTTCTTTCTTGCATTATTCAGGTTGTGAACTCTGGAAGACATTTGGACTTCCTTATGTACATCCGAGAGTAATGATGCAGACGTTCAGAACAGCCCGCGGCCAATAATAGTAAACGAGCCGCTGTCTCGTTCTGGCCATCTTCTTCCACAAACCCTCAGCCTGAGCCGTTTGCTTTATTTTCAGATGTGCCTCTCTGTCTTTGCTTTGACAAGGTAATTCCTTTAATGAGGAGAAAAATGAGGGTGAGTTAAAGCATCTTGTGGGTCGTTCATGGTCCAGGGGGCTTCCTGTGACACGTCATGCTTTGCAGTGAAGAATGATGCATGTTTGAAGGCGTGAATTTACACGACACTCATGCAAATGATCAATGACCCGTCTGAGGCGGCATTATTCACATGCTGACTTTGTGTTTTCATTTCATTTGACCTGCAGTAGATTTATGCATTTTCCCAAGAACATGTTTGTCTGCACAAATATACTGCCATGCTTTTTTAGTGGGTTATTCTGGGTGGTTGCTAGGATGTTGTCAGAGTGTTGCTGTGCAGTTGCTAGGGCTTATGGGTGGTTACCAGGGCATTTTTTGTTGCTGCGCTCAGTGGTTGCTAAGATTAAGTATGTTGCCAGCCTGTTGCCATGTAGTTGTTAGGGTATACTAAGTGATTGCTACAATGTTTATAGGGTGTTGCTATGTAGTTGCTATGGTATTCTAGGTGATTGCTCAGTGTTGCTAGGATGTTGCTTGGGTGAAGTGATCCAGGGCATTCTGGGTGGTTGCTAGTTGTTGCTTAATAGTTGATCAGATTAAGTATGCTGTCAGGGTGTTGCTATGTAGTCGTTAGGGTGTTCTGGGTATTGCTACAGGATTGCACAGTGGTTGCTAGGATGTTATTATAGGATGTTATCATGTTGATTCTATTCAGTTGCTGTATACTGGGTGGTTGTTAGTTGTTGCTGAGTGGAAGCTGGATATTTTAACTTTATAACGGGTTAAATATGGATATTTTTCTTACACAAACACGCCACTTTGCTTCAAAAGGTCTTTAGTAACCCCTGGGGTTGCCGTGAGTTGCTATGGTATTCTGGATGATTTTGCAGCATTGCTCAGTTGTTGCTAGGATGTTGCCAGGGTAATGCTATTCTGTTTCTATGGTATACCAGTTGCTAGTTGTTGCTAAGATTAAGTATGCTGCCAGGGTGTTGCTATATAGTTGCTAGGGTATTTTTGGGTAATTGCTACAGTATTGCACAGTGGTTGCTAATGTTACCAGGGTGATGCTATGCAGTTGCTATGTTATTGGGTGGTTGATAGTTGTTGCTCAGTAGTTGCTAAGATTAAGTTTGCTGCCAGGGTGTTGCCATGAAGTTGTCAGGATATTCTAGGTGGTTGCTAGAATGTTATGGGATGCTGTCAGGGTGTTGCTATGAATTTGCTAGGGTATTCTGTGTAATTGCTACAGCATTGCACAGTGGTTGCTAGGATGTTATTATAGGATGTCGTCAGGTTGATTCTCTGCAGTTGCTGTGGTATACTGGGTGGTTGCTAGTTGTTGCTCAGAAGTTGCTAAGATTAAGTATGCTGCCAGGGTGTTGCCCTGTAACTAGGGTATTCTGCACTCTGCACATCAAGAAATTGGGTTGTTTGACTGGGTCCATTCACTGGGTTCAAACAACCCAATGTCTGGGTTTGTCCATTTTCAACCCAACTTGGGTTGTTTTTAACCCAGCATTTTTAGAGTGTGGGTAATTGCTTGGATGTTGACATGGCATTGCTATGAAGTGTTTTAGAGTGTTGCTCTGCAGTTGTTAGGGTATTCTGAGTGTTTTTTGTTTCCAGGATGTTGATTATAATGCTTTTTGGGGGAATTATGGGTGGTTGCTATGGTGTTGTAGAATGCCAGGTTTGCTGTTTGGATTGTTCTGAATATTTTTATTTTTAAGTTGCTAGGCTCCGAGTTTAATTCCTGTGTCTCATCACTCTGAGTCTGAGCACCCGTAATAGTGAAGACTGAACAAACAGCACTAATAATAACTAGGAGATACAGAGAACGAAAGGTCTTCCAGATATTTCCTTTGAGCCTCGTGGCGCATCTGTTTACTTGGCCTCTGTGTGATAAACTGCTGCTCAGTGTTGATAATGCTTCAGTGGAGAGTCACAGATTCATTCGCCAGTCAGCAGACTGTACCTCTCCGAGAGGAACACGAGTGTTTAGCTTAAAGCACCGTTTCCCACATCTTTCCCTGCAATGCCTCCAGGAACGAGTTCAAAGTGGCCGTGTTTAGACGGAGACATATATATTTGCATGAAATCTCTCTGTTCAACCAGCGGCTCCTGGCACAGGACGAATAGATCACGGGGTGGGAGTTTGCAATTGTTAACGTTTTTATGACACGCATCCGGAAAATGTTTTCCACGTCCTGCTCTTGAAAAGCTGTAGGTTGGGAAGAAAACAAACGTCTATAAAAGTAAATTACAGCCCAGCGTCGCTCCGGCGTAACCCTTGCTTATGTTTATTCTGTTGGAAGCGTTTTGCCGACAGCATTGAAGAATCGTGATTATTCAGAATCACATGTAGGCTGAGCAATTCATATTTCTCCTAAATGGCTTGCTGTCGACGTAGGCTGGAAAAAACCCACTTCGGAGTAAATCCAATTATCACATAAGAAAAGGCAATCCATATTCAGATATGTAATTATACGCACCACCTTCCCCTGTTCTTAAAAGGCCAAGCCTACAGTGCCCTCTAAATGGCATCACTCGTTTGTTTATCATCATAAATGAATGAAATCCATTGTCGACGCACAATGACATCTATGCAAATCCCTCCTACAGTGTTTCCCGGAATTATTTATGAACTGGCGCTCATCTAATAGTTTTCATTGTAAGTATGCCAGAGACCTTATTTTCATGCACACTTCATACTTGTGTGACTTTGGCGAAAAGTCATTTGATTTAGCGAGCATTGCAACAAAGGCTGGGTCATGCGTTTATGCACAAACCCATATATTAATGAACAATTATCTGCTAAGCAGCATTAGAGACTCTTAAATAAACGGGCCATTTTGCCGCAGTTGCTATGGGACACGCTCTTAGCAACTGTAATTAACAGCGACAGCTAATTAAAGAGGTAATGCACAACTCTTCAAGCTGCTGCGCCGCTGTATACGTGTTTTTGTGGGCCGCTTTCCATTTTCCAGTAATTGCTGGTGGAATCAGTTTTTGCCTTCGAAATATTTGCTAACTTCTTTCTGACAGACAAATTGTCCCTCAACCGAAGCATGAAGATGTTTCTCCCTCGTTGTACCGGCGTCTCGAGAACGACTCGGCTCAGATGTGCTGTGCGATGAACTGTGAACCCAATCCCCCTCGATCAAACATGAAATCACTCTTGCTATATCTGAGAGCTCTGGTTTTATGACAAGTTAAAGGGATAGTTCACCCCAAAATGAACCTAGCTGTCATCATTTACTCACCTCTGCGTCGTTCCAAACCTGTATGCCTTTCTGTCTTCTGGGAATTATGAAATGAGGCGTTTAGCACATTGTCCAAGCTGTCATTGTCTAAATGAAGGAAGTAGACAGTGATCAGGAGCCGTCAAGCTTCAAAAATGACACACAAAAAAAGCTCATGTTATGTGACAGCTTTGTTTTAGTAACGGAGTAAAATGTTTTTATTCATGTATTTGGTAGATGCTTTTATCACATCGCATTCCTTTTTTTTCTTCAATTCATGCATTTCTTCGAATTCACACTCATGACCTTGAGTCCCCTTTGTTAACAGTGAATAAATTAGTGAACATGAACACATGAGCAATACACATTTATTAACTTTTGTTAATGTTAGATAATAAAAATAAAGAAGTGTTGAGCTGTCAAGCGTCTAAAAGGACAAAAAGCCTTCATTTCAAAATGTAGAGTGAAATATTTCTATAATATATTTATATCCATGCATTTGGCAAATGTTTTTATCCAAAGTGGCTTGTCTTGCATTGCGTTCAAGATGCACATTTTGTTTTTCAATTTATGCTTTCCTTGGGATTCGAACCCATGACCTTGGCATTGCTCGCGTCATGCTCTACTGTTTGAGCTACAAGAAGACAAAGACATAAGCAATATGTCAAGCCAAATTTATATAGCACGTATCACAATGCGCATTGTCTCAAAGCAGCTTTACAGAAAATTGCGATATAAATATTCATAGGCTTGCTTTTCTTGAGACAAAACAATAGCATTCACATATTTTAAGATATGTCAGTGCAAGTTGCTTTGAGTTAAAACAGCTCAAACATGCATTCGACTATTTTAAAGGGGGGGTGAAACACTCTTGGGGTCAATCTTGAGTACCTATAGAGTAGTATTGCATCCTTCATATCTCCAAAAAGTCTTTAGTTTTATTATATTTATAAAAGAAATATGGACTGTACCGAGTCTTTCCGGAAAAAAACGAGCACCTGGAGGCGTATCGTGTGGGCGGAGCTAAAGAATGATGAGCGCACACAAAGCGGTGACGTCCTCAAGCGTGGAGAAACCCATGGCTATTGATCTCAGCTAATACAGATAATGATCCAGAATCATTCGGAGGCTGAAATAAATTGAGCAGGAGAAACAGCAGCATCAGGACGTCCGTCTCTGTGGTATGGACTGTATTTAGTGGCCTGTCAACATTTGTGTGTCTTTACTCGCAGTTTATGAGGACATGATTCGGTTTATGGACTATTGTATGCGACTAAACCTTCGCTGTAGCAAGCAAAACGGTTTTGCACATCAGACTCGTGTAACGTTATACAGAACAACAATGGAGTAACCGCATTTGAATGACGAAGCACGCGATCGTGTCGTTTACTGATGTTTACTCACGTGACGATAGCCAACAGCACAGACATTTGAAGCAGTTTAACTCACCGGCTGCTTCCAAAGCAGGACCGAACCTTTATCGCTGGGACCGCTCTGTCAAAAACACACTTCTTTGGTATGATTTGGTAAAGTCCTGACAGCAGTGAACGGTGGAGATCCACTTTTGCGATGTTGTGAAGCTTCCCGTAATTTCTGCGTTCAAATCGGGTCAAATGCAGCGCTGCCTTCCCGGAATGCTGTGCTGAAGCGTTGAAGTCGCCCAAAGGAATAAAGTGGAGCGCGGCGCCTGGATTGACTGGATCTGCACCTGAGAGTGTGTTTATGGGGCGTGCATGTCCTCTCTCGCTCTAGTCACGCGCGCGCAGGGGCGTGGGACTGGGGGGATAAAGGGTACTGAGTAACCAGGGCCTGAGGCAGGGGGGGGGCCTTAGAAGTCAGTTTTCTATAAATACACATACATGATACGGGGGCCCAGCAAGATGGTTTGTACCCAGGGCCCAAAATTTGGTGCTACGCCCCTGCGCGCGCGCGCACCCTACCGGGAGAAGAGCCCGTACGGCCCATACAAGGACCTTCCGCTCTATTAACGTCAAGCCGACCCATACTCGAAAAAAACTCTCCGAAACTTGTGAGAAACCGGAAGGAGTATTTTTAACACAGAAATACTCCATCAAACGTCCAACATTAGTTTTTGAAACTTTGTCTATGTTTAGGATGGGAATCCAAGTCTTTAACAGTGTAAAAAGCTCAGTATGCATGAAACAGCATTTCACCCCCCCCCCCCCCCCCCCCCAACCGTTGGACAATATCTTAATTCTTAATGTTTTCATGCCCTATTGTTGCATTTAGATAATTGGAGTTGGACTGTAAACTAGTTTAGATTTTGTGGTGATATAAACAATTTAGCATTTGCCATATAGTATATTTTCCTTTATGTAAGCGTATGAGCTTTGTGTATGTATGCAAATAATGCTTGACATACAAAACTTCATATAAAAAGTTGGGTGATATGTTAATGTGTTAAATACATTTAACACATTATGTTAAATACAACATGATAATATTGTTATATTTTGCAACTTTGTATTACTGGCACTTCTTGTGTTTATTGCCTTATGATTAATCACTTGTATTGCTCAGCTGTAAGTCACTTTGGAAAAAAAGCGTCTGCTAAATGAATAAATGTAATGTAAATATCAGGCAGTTGAGATTTGCTCTATAGTATATTTAGCTTTATGAGTCTGGGCTGTGAGCAAAGATAAGTCATTATTTGTTAAATATAAGATGTTAAAATTTTGAATGGACCAACATGAGTGTGAGTAAATGATGACAGAACTTGACTGAACTTTGCCTAAAAGGGATAGTTCTCCCTAAGGCCGGAGACACACTGCAAGCGTGGCGTGAGCGTGGCGTTTCTGCTGCGTGGGGCTGCCTGGTGTTTTCTCTGTCTTTGCACACCAGAAGCGTGTCTGACGCGGCGCTGCTGCTGCTATTAATGTACAGGGAAGCCCTATACTTCATGTTAAATATAAATATATTGCTTATGCATTCAAAGTGTCATTTATTAATATGTATTTGTGTCAAAATGACATATAAATAGCTTTTCCTATTATATTTTGCCTGGAAACACTTCCAACATGCTCGCGTGTCGCTTGAAAAATAGGCGTCTCTTTTTATTTGAAGCATGCACACGTTTTCCACATGACTCGGGTCGCGTGTGTCATGCAGACAGTGTACAAGCTCTAACCGGTTAACATGGGAGCCGAAATAAAAACAGACACGCCACGGCTGATATTGCCCACAACCCACTGCAAGTTGGACGAGGATTCGATTAGAACTACAAATGCGGATAAAAAGCGTTAACAAACTACAAACATGGCGGACGTGTGAGTCCGGCGGTTAAGTAGAGAGGTTTAGATAAAGGGGTTGAGTGACGAACTATCAGTATTTAACCTGATGAAAACATTTTTATTCAGTGTTGTCCACATTATATCTCACCTGAGCAGCATTGAGAACGTAATGACGCGTTTGGCCGTTAACTTTTAAATGCATCATTATGTTTAAACTGCAAACACACGAGGAGAGTCTCTACATTAAAGACCCTTGAATGGCAGATCATCGTGATACTATACATTTCTCTCCGATACGGTAGGAAATTACACTTAATGTGGAGGATTTGAACTGATAATGATTGACAGAGCAGTTTCGGTGATGGGATGCTGCTCGTAACTAGAGAGCCAAAGAGTCCGTTACAGAGGACGAAGTAGGCTTGCATACTTTTCTGCTACACACTCAAAACTATGTGCTTTTTCTTCACAAAAAGAGTACATACTTTAAGGACGTGGTATAAGTAGACAGATTGGGACGCAGCATCTGGTTTATTGCACGCTATGCCCAAAACACACACAACATTTTTGGGGGGGAAATTACTCCGATCATCCGATGACGCAAATATGTTAAATAAATTTTAAAAAATGAATACATTTTTGGCCAGAGGCTAAAGACTACAGCCAGCAGAGGGAGCTATTTCCACGTTTTCAACCCACCGCACTCGGCTCGCTGCTGCAGGCGTTCATGTAAACGGAGCGGTGCAGAGCAATGAAAGTGTTTTAACTTCTCTAAATAATTCCTATTAAAAGTTAAGCTTCCAAAGGCATGAACTGAAACCGCGCCAGACTGAACATGCGCTGTGAATGTATGCCGCGAGTGTGGTCGCGTTTACCTCAGCTCTCATCACGAGAACTCATTCAGCTCATTCATCACTGTGTAATCTGCTGCGTTTGTGCTGTGACACTCGCTCGGCAACTCACTCATTATATTGAACAGACCGTTTTTAATTGTAGTGTGTGTTCTCTAACTGAACTGATTTTATGAAGATGAACGCGGTAGGAAAGTGATCAGTAATCTAGTAGCGGTGGCTTTGGGAGTGGCCTCACAGGGCAGCGAAGCATTCTGGGAATTGTAGTCTTTCATTCTCATGAGACAATTTAAATGTTCTGTCTTTTCTCAGTCAAGAAAGCACCAAATTCAAAAATGATTTCACATTTCTACTACATTGATGACCCAGTTTAAATACAGATTCATCTTCCCAGCGCTGAAGTACTGAAGTCAAATCTCTAACGTTTCACATCAAATTCAAATGTGCTGCATTAAGCTACATCATACCAGATCTGACATTAAATGTCATTGATCTCGTAACAAATCTTGATGCATCTTTTGTTAACACTTTATAATTAAGGTCTCATTTGTTAACATTAGTTAATGCATTAGTTAAAGTAAGCAAAATATATGGTTACAAACTGTATTTTATAAATAAATTCGATGTGGTTTTATATAATATTTGTGCTGCTGTGTCATCTTATGAACGCATTACTTGCTCATCTTAAGGCATAGCAGATGCACTGTGTCAATAACAAACTATCTTTAATATTATTTCCACTTCCTCGCTCGTGTTATCATCTGTTATCCAGCAGAGCAGCTCAAAGGAACTAAAGCATAGCTTTCCAGGAACAAAATCCCAGCCGGCTATTATGTGGAAGCAGAGTCGTGATCCAGAGATTTAAGGAAGTTTGTTCATATTAGATGCCGCTGAAATGATCAGTTTTCAGTCTCATGAGGACTGCTGAAGCATTACTGTGACTCTGATAGCGATTTCGTATCGTGCTGCAGCATCCGCTGAATGAGTTTGTGTTATGATGTCTGACGGAGTTAAGAGCAGCGAGCAGAGTTTCCCAAATAATGATAATAATAATAATAATAATAATAATAAAAAAAACAATCTTTTTACACCACCACTATGATAGCAATTACACTTTAGCATAGCAGTACCATCATGTAGAGAAGAAAATCTCCAGTGAGATCTCTTTACTAGCTCAGGCTTTCTTATCGAGTGCAAACTTGACTCAGATCTGTTTTTATCGTGTTATCAATATTCAATTTATATAGCACTATACTGAATACTGAATTCGTTAAAATTAGATAACTAAATTAGTTAGGATGAATGAAAAATAAAGTCTAGTTAATGTGAATGGTCCTGAGCTAACATGAGCTAATGAACAGTTGCATTTACATTAAAGAGATAGTTCGCCCAAAAATGAATGTCATCATTTAGTCACGTTCGGATCTTGACAGCTGTTGACTACCATAGTATCCCCCCCTACACACACACACACACACACACACACACACACACACACACACACACACACACACACACACACACACACACACACACACACACACACACACACACACACATGTTTGTTTTTGTGACATTATGGGGACATTCCATAGGCGTAATGGTTTTTATACTGTACAAACCGTATTTTCTGTCCCCCTACACTGCCCCTGCCCCTAAACCTACCCATCACAGGAAACATTCTGCATTTTTACTTTCTAAAAGAAACTCACCCTGCATGATTTATAAGCATTTTGAAAAGTGGGAACATGGCCAATGTCCTCATATTACACCCTCTCTTTGTAATACCTATGTCATACCTATGTCATCATTATGCACATTTGTGTCCTCATATGTCACAAAAACATGCCCCCCCCCCCCCCCACACACACACACACACACTATGGTGGTCAATGGCTGCCAAGATCTGCTTTTTCTTCTTGTGTTCAGCAGAACGAAGAAATTCATACAGGTTTGGAATAACTTGAGTGTGACTAAATTATAACATAATTTTAATTTTTGGGTGAACGTTAACTAATGGAACCTTATTGTAAAGTGTCACCATATACACACAAAAATGTCCAACTACCTTAACTTATCTTAAATTGAGTTTTTAAGTATCCTCAAATTGGCTAAATAAGTAATTTGGAAGAACAAAATTGTCTTGTTAAATCTTGTGTAACGTAACAACAACAAAAAAAAGTTATTAGTTCTTTACTTAGATAAGCATACACTTTAAAAGCGTGCTTTAATTCAGTGTTATTATTGTTTGAGTAGAAAGTTGCAAAGGAAACTTCAACTAAGTAGAAATTACTCAACCTTTTACTGGCCAAGCTACATAATTTCGTTGCTTAATTCTAATTACTTAATTCCATATGTGAAATTTACCTAAAAATGTCTTGTACAAAAACTTGCAAAAGAAACATTGTGTTTGCGTTATATACTATAATGTGTTTAAATTCATTAAAACAGTGTATCAGATCACATTTCAAACTTTGCAGTAGTTTAATTATTGACTGAGTTTAATTATCACGCTCCATATTTAGCTGTTCTTTTCATGCTTCGAACGATCATCGTCGGAGCGGTGTTCTGCAGGCGTGCTGGTTTGCTCACGTCACCACATGGCTCTACCGATTAACTGAATATTTATCAACACACATATGATGCCTGTAACCTTACTTATTGGTCCAAATGCTGATGTGCTGCCAGTCGTTTGCATAGCATTTGAATGATGGGAATTATGATAATTTTGACATCCTGTTTGGCATCTGAGGAGAGAGTGAGAGCTGCGAGCACTCGTTCCCTAAAAGTGAGAGTATAATCAGTTAGACGTTGACCTCCCAATCCAAACAGATGGTTCTCAGCACTGCCAGAGAATGAACGAAAAAATGAAGATGGTAATTAGGTGGGATAAATATTCTTGGCCGATTCTTATGAGTTGTGAATTTTCACACCATTGGGAGAATGACACTTGTTCTGTGTGTTTGGCAAGCCTGTGTGTGTGTGTGTGTGTGTGTGTGTGTGTGTGTGTGTGTGTGTGTGTGTGTGTGTGTGTGTGTGTGTGTGTGTGTGTGTGTGTGTGTGTGTGTGTGTGTGTGTGTGTGTGTGTGTGTGTGAGTGTGCATGTGTGTGAGCTCAATCATGATTTTGGATTCAGCTCTTTCAATTCAATTCATTTGAGTCAATTATTTAGAATCGATTCGTTTGAATCTGTTCTTTTGCAAAAGGCAGAGGCAAAAAGTGATTTCCAGCCAAGGAAAATAGAAAAACTATTAAAAATGTGTTAAAGATTTTGTAAGCATATTGTGTAGTTGTGTTTGAAGTCAGTTGGTTTGTTTTATTTGTAAAACCAAAATGCGCTTTTTTGGCAAGGCAGTAATAACAAATATTATGAACACAAATCCAAAACAAGAGAGAACCAATAAAATATATTAAAAACTGATTATGTTTTAGTCAATGTATGCTTTTTCTATATATAGCTCTGAAAAAATTAAGAGACCACTTACCACCATTGATTTCTCGATGTTAAGTGGTCTCTTATTTTTTTCCAGAGCTATATATATATATAATATATATATATATATATATATATATATATATATATATATATATTTATATATATATATATATATATATATATATATATATATATATATATATATATATATATATATATATAATACACTTCATTGTCAGTTCTTGTGCTTTGTGCAATAATTGTGAATATTTGTATAACTTTACATTTATTTTATTCGTTGTTTTTAATGTTTTACCCTCATTGTGCATTAATAATTATGTCCTGCTCCTTTAACCAGGACTAACTAAAGATGCCGTTTGAGTGAGAAACATGCTGTGATAATGCTGCGTCCCTCAGGTAAGCGTTTAGTCTGAACGCGTTGTTCTTTTGTGTTCTTTGTCTCGTAAGTGCTCTCAGAGCACAAGAAAACAGCCTCAAAAATAGACTAAAACAGTCAAGCTGTCTGCAAGAGGCCTGAATAACTGAATAGCACTTTTTGACGCAGAGGTCCGTTCATGAATGTGGTAATAATTGAGAAAAGCGTCGCCCAGCAAGACCCGCCATGAACATTATAACTCAGCCTTGCAAAATGAAGACGCAGTGGGAACGACTCATTCAGAACGACTGCTATCAAAGGATCTTTTCTTTTAGTTTGTTAGATGCTTTGTAAGAAAGTTTGAACAGAAATACACATTGAGCACTAATATTATTCAGCCATGTTCACAGAATTCATCAATGATAAAACTAGATTTGCATTACCTGAAGGAAATGGCAGTGTATATCAGAGACGGTCTGCTTATAACAAGAGCCAAGCGCTTGTTACTTTAGTATTTGTATGCTAATGAGCTAGACCAGCCTAGAAAAATGCCTCTTTTTTAATGCATAAAGCATGCATTTATGATACTATTAACTTCAGATTGTATTAATTATGTGTAAAAAGTTACTAAAACATTTTTTTGTTCTTCCTCATAGGTGCGATTTCTAAGAGACACTGTTGAAAGTGGATGGAACAGAGCAGAGCACGACATGCTCCTAGCCAATCAGCAGTAGGGGGCGTGTCCACTCGTGATGGGGAGGAGAAAGAATGAGCCAATCAGCAGTAGGGGGCGTGTCCACTCATGATGGAGGAGGAGAGAAGTGAGCAAGATCTGCAGAGTACTGCGCGGGACAAGATTTGATGGCCGAGCGGGGGTGCGGGCAGTAAGGTGTGTGTGTGTGTGAGAGAGATAGATAGAAATGTAATCTAAATATAAGACATCTAAAAACAAATCAATAATTCTATTGCACAAAAGCAACAAGAACATCGACAATAAAATAAAAATTATTATACATGGCATATTATATATAATACATATTATACATGGCAGGGTTTTAATTGACCAAACTTTTGGCCAATTCCAAGCGTGCTGATTTGTTGAATGCATCTGATTGGCCATTGTGTTCAAGTTAGAATCCACTCACTGCTCAAAACGTCAGTGCTGGATTCTGCATGCGGGCGATACGTGTAGACATTATGACCCCATTTACACTGCATGGTTCAGGCCTCACTCATATGTGGTAATAAATCCGATATGATACCGATACGTGCATTTGCGTCTGCCATGTGAGCGGTCGAATCGGATATTCCCCAGTATATGAGAGTCGTGCATCCTTGATAAAGGGACGGAGGCGAATGACGTCAGTCAACTCAGGTGGACACGAACTGCGGCTCTCCTCTTTTTTTACACCTTACAAGAGCAATGTTTCGCTGACCTTTAAAGATTCTGCAGAAAGCAAAGCACTGAAAAATGATTTTATCTTCATCCATTGCATATTGCGCCGTTTTACTTCCTTTTCCAGGTCAGAGCGTCTTGGGCTGTTTCGCAAGTGTATAGTGTAAATGCAAATATCGGATACGGGTCGCTTTTAAAAGATGATGTAAGCTAGTCGTCACAAAAAACGGATATAGTCACCAAATCGGAATTGCAGTGTAAATGCGGCCCATGAGAGATTCATTGTGCAGACAGCTTCATTGATTATAATGATCGTGATGAACTGGGATGTCAGCTTTTTGGGGATTATTAAGGGAGCGCACTTTGCGTGCCAAACCATGCCTGCAGTATTTTATGTTAAATTAACAGTGGTTTGTGAATGGTGTTGCTTTAATAACAGATCATTTATCAGGAGCGTTTATGCTGGGATGTGTAGGTTGTGGCTATAGGCGTACGGAACTTGAAACTATTTCATGGAAATTTCATGGACGTACAGAAAAGAAATATTGATACTTTTTTTCTGAGCGGAAGCAGGACAAAACACGAATGTTGCGGGCGAGAGTGGGAAAGAAAGACTGCAGAGATAACTGAGAAAAATTATAAAAGAGAAAAGCTCAAAGGAATATCACTGGGAAAACAGGGTTGTGCTAGAGCTTTAGGTACTGTGTTAATATTAGAAAAGCTTTGCGGTGCTGGAGAGACCGAAGGGGGAAGGCCTGAAAACGAACACTGAGGTTTTGTCGTTTCTCCTCCATACGGGAGTAAACATTGGTTTTGTGGTTTGACAGAACCCAGATATTGTGTTGTTGTAATGTTAGCTACAGGGCAGTTATTAACAGGACACTTTGAGTGTCATTGTGTGTCTGGAGCTGCTGGGGACTATCAACCAACTCTTGCTTGTATATAGTCTTGTGTACTGTTTATTTCGTGTTCTTCCTTGTCCTTTGTTCATCATCATCTTCTTCATCATCATCATGCTTTTTTTTTTCACGAAGCATTGTTTTGCTTTTCTTCAGCTATAATAGAGAGACATCTATCAGTAGCCATATCACCCTGTAGCCCAAGACTACAGACAGAAGCTAAGCAGGGCTGAGCCTGGTTAGGACCTGGATGGGAGACCAACTGGGAAAACCAGATTACTGCTTATAGAGGTGTTAGTGAGGCCAGCAGGAGGTGTTCAACCTGTGGTCTGTGTGGGTCCTAACACCCCAGTATAGTGATGGGGACACTATACTGTCAATAAGCACCGTCCTTCAGATGAGACGTTAAACCGAGGTCCTGGCTCTCTGTGGTCGTTAAAAATTCCAGGATGTCCTTTGGAAAAACAGTAGGCGGTTTCCCCAGCATCCTGGCTGAATTTGCCCATTGGCCTCTCTCCATCATGGCATCCTAATAATCCCCATATCCTGATTGGTCTCCTCTCCACCAATCAGCTGGTGTGTGGTGAGCGTTCTGGCGCAATATGGCCGCCGTCGCATCATCCAGGTGGTATTGCGCATTGGTTGTGGTTGAGGAGATTTCCCCTTTTCCATATAAAGCACTTTGAGAACCCAGAAAAACACTATAAATGTAACAAATTTGTATTATTATTAGCTTGCATTGCGTGTTTGTGGATTTTGGGGACGAAGAAATGAATGTAGGGTGCGTGTTTTTTAGGGTTGATTTCAAATATCAACACTGTTTCTGGAAATAGTTGCACTGGGGTGTATAAAAAGATGGCTGCAAGCATGTCTTGTGTTAAAAATGGCTTAAAGGGAGAAATGGAACTGTTCCTTTTCATTACAACTGAAAACTGAGGTGACTAAGGTAGTGTAAGGAGCAACACACAGGGCCCTATTTTACCGATCTGAGCACATGGTCTGAAGCGCATGGCACAAATGTACTGTCCAAATCCACTTTTGCTAGTTGGAAAAAATGGTTGACGCGCCAAGTGCGTGGTCCAGAAGGGTTATACCTAGTCATGGGTTTGTTTTGTGTGTAATGTGCAATAAATCAGAGTCTCATCTCCCATTCCCTTTAAAAGCCCATTGCACTCGCACTCTTTACATGGCGGGATTTGCGAGTGGAAAGACTGAACGCTTCTCCCTAGAGAGGAATCCTTTTATGTTTAATATTAAAAAACATGTGTGTGCTGCTGTGTCCCTGTGTGTGTAATAAGCAGAGTGTACGCACGTTGTGTACCCGCCTAGGCTCATATTACTAACACACCCTTTAAATAACAAAATAAATAGGTTTTTGTTGGTCAATGGCGCAGTCGTTTTCAGTTCCTAAAAACTGCATTTTGCCAACATTTTTTGAACACACCTGCTATTTATAAAACGTGGTGCTGAACATGATAATGATAACTGTAAAAACACTTGCAAAAAAGGTTGTTATTGAAATTAGCCATAATAGCATTGGATTAACTTTTAAGATTTAATTTAAGGATAACTTAAATAACTACTGTCCTGTACAAGAAAGAATAACAATAGAAATGAAGCCCAAATATGATAATGTACCCATTGTTGGCTACTTTTTGATTGATGAATATCCTAACAGTGCAAGTTACTGGAATTGTTTCAAACTTAAATCTTTAATGTCTTAAAGTCTAAATAAAGGGTTTACAATAAGGTCTCATTATTAACATTAACTTACAGTGAGCAATACATCTGTTACAGTATTTATTCCTCTTTGCTTATTGGTGAATTATTTATTGCTAGGTCATTTTAGCTCGCATCCATTAAATAATATTAACAGATACATCTTTTGATTTTATTAACACTTTAGTCGGCTAAACGCTGAAAGAAACATTAACTGAGATAAATAAATGTTTTTGAAGCATTTTTCACTGTTAATGTTAACTAGCCTGATGTAGTAATGTTAACAAATGGAACCTTTTGTTAAGATTAATTTAATTAAATCCTCACAGGTTATGGAGTTTGTATATGTTTAGCTAAATAATGACTGTAGAAGAAGAATACTTCGCTGCACTGCAAACCCTGTAAATATTGTGCTGTTGTGCTCTTCTCGTGGTCCTGTGATCAATTGTTTATGAGCCTGTATTGCAGTCGAGCTGAACGCACGGTCATCCAACACTTTGAGAGCAGAACACACCGTTAATATCCGTGCCACAAACGCCCGGCCCAGCTCCAATAACACAAAATGTAATCTTTTGAGCTTGTAATTTCAGAAATGTTGGGATTGTACGGCGGTCTCTCATTCATCATGAAGTAACCGAGAAAAACCTTGTTGTGAGGTATCTCTCTCGGAGCACCACGGTTGTCTTAAGCGCAGAGACGATTGATTCCTGACACGGCTGAATCCATCACACTCACAGCCCAAAAGTTAATCAGTCCTGCAAATGGACCGCAGGAGCCATGTGTTTGTGTGTGATTTGCTTAAAGTTCTGAAGTTTAGCGTGTAATCCATCATGTGACTTATCTCATCCAGCTTGAGTGATCTTATCTTTGCTCTCAGCCTGACGCGTTCGTTCTCCTCTGCACCTGAGTGTGTTTAAATGTTAATATCATCATGTAATGCTCCTTCATTATGTGCTCTTACTGATAGTGCTGGATTATCATTATATGGGGTTTTAATTATGTGATGTTAATGATTTACACTAGAGGCCAATCGTGTGCAAAGTGGATGTTGAAGAGGTGTTTTGTGTCAGTGCCAGTGCATTTTAGTGTCATTGAGAGACTATTATGGTTTGTATGAATATTTAGAATTTTTATTTGTCATTTTTATTGTTATTTTTTAATTTAAGAAGCCATATTTTGCCCTTTTTCAAAGGCTTGATTTTGTTTTGGGCTCTACTAGAATAGGTTCATTCTTGAATGTTCAACAAACACCTTATTTTTTCCCCCATATTTGACATTGTTGCAGCTCCTCTCTTCCCAGTCTGTAAGTAACACTCTGGGGTGTGTTTCCTAAAGGCCAAAGTATACTTCACTTTACACATACCGCGAGGTTCAGCGTACAGTATGCGTGGTGCGAATTTTGTTATCAGAAAAGTATGCGTGTACTGAACGCTCACCGCAGGATTTTTGTAACTTGCATTACATTTTTTTACAGTGTTTACTAGCCTAGAAATCTAGACGCACTCTAGCGGCAGCAAATCTAATCTGCCCGCAAGTGTCGTCTAGCAACTCTCAATACCCTTCTGAGCTGTATTCCCCTAACTGTTGCCGGGGCAATCACATCGTGTATAGAGTCGGTGGGCGGGGCCATAATGACGACGGCTGAGTTGCGTTTGTGTGCTTCTAGTAAACACAGAAACTGGCAAACGGCGGTCATTCGAATCAGCTTTGACCGCGATTCTGGAAGACTGGGAGTTAAGCTTTTCTCTGAGAAAAGAACAAAGAACGGCACTGAAGTCATTCTTAAAAAGGGAAGATGCGTTCTGAGTTTTGCCGACCGGATACGGTGAATGTTTAATCTGTCACCGAGCTCTGCTTCACCTTCATTCTGGTTGGTTGTAGCGCTATCCTATCGCGTGCAGAGGAAGTTTGAAAGACAACCGTTTATCCGCCCCTCAGAATGAGCTGTCAATGGTGAGTTTCCAGACCAAACATCTTGATGTGGGTCTGGCTTGTCAGGCTAAGTGTTTACATGGGTTGTAACCAAGCGACAACCTTCCCCAGTTTCTGTTGAAGCCAAAAGGGAAGGGACTTAAACTGCAATTCCTCGACTGGCTCCAGAATGGAGTAGAATCTCATTGAACCCCATGTTAAAATGCCCATATTTACAGCAGAACAAAACATGTCTATATCCTAGTACAAATTGTGATTTTGGTCTATACGGTTAATTTTGCACTTCCTGCTGAATCTTTTTATAACTCATTCGTTTACATTATATAAAGCCTTAAAGTTCTGCATAATTAAGGCCGTGGCTACTTGAGTGACAGGTGGATAGTCATTTATCCGCTGTCTGTTAGTCATCGTGTCACCTAAGCTCCGCCCACATCCCGCCTCTTGGCCCATTTTCTGTTATCCGGAAGTGACACGCGATGACACGTTGATGGATATGGCCAGCTCGTCTCTACTTTACGCTTTAGAACGTGTTTTTCAGAATCCTATGGGTGACCTCACGGACACTAAGTCAATATTTTATATTTTTATATTTATATGAAGCATTTCCATTCGGATTGGACTTTTAAACAGATGCATGCAAACGCACCTAATGAAACGCTAACTTAGCAAACCTGTATGTGACCGACTGAGCAATTCCCTTGCTATTACCACCAGAGGGCACTCCACTCCGGACTGTCACATCATAGACTACATTACCCATGATCCTTTGCCCGGACTCATTAGCATTCACTGTTTACACCTGTGTCTCATCACCTCATTACCTCTGTCTATAAATACCTTTTTCACTCATTCATTTGTTGCGAAGTCTTGTTTAGTGTCACAACTGCATTTCTGAGCGTTTCCCTGGTTTCTCGTCTCGTCTCTTGTTTTTTTTTATTTTTATATTTCTTGCCTGTTCTGTGGATTCTTTTTTGAACTGATTACCTGTTATGACCTCTTCCTGGTTTTTGGACTACGTTTGTGGATTACCCTCTCTATAAATACTGCATGTGGATCTCCAACCCTTCTGTCTCAAAGCAGTCCGTTATAGAATCTATGTACACATATCTATGATCGCGCCGTTATTTTCACCTTCTTAAGTGGATGTGATGGCGTTGGGAATATTAATACAATAAACAATGGGAAAATACAATAAATACTGTTGGTTTTCTTGCAGAAACCGATCATTTTGTGTCTTAAGACATCAATGTATCATCATGAGCCACAGGATTTAATATGGATTCACATGTCTATGTGTTTTTTACTCTTATAATGGCTCTCATAGAAGCACACCTCATTGACATGCATTATATGAGCAGTTGGAGTTAAAAATCTTCATTTGTGTTCTACTGAAGAAACAAACACACCTACATCTTAGATGCCCTGGGAGTAAGCAGATACACATCACATTTTCTCTTTTTGGGTAAATTATTTCTTTCCTGAAAGAAAACCCAAGACTATAGAGACGTGACACTGATATAGAGTAACTGTCTTTGGGTGGACTACAAAAAAAAGTTTATTCATCCACAAATTGATTCAATAACAACCTAATACTTGTTTGTGCCTATTAGCGTTGTTAGTAATTGTAAGTTGAGTCCATTTCCCCTGATTTCACAAATTCCTGTTTTCTACATTAGCCATAATTAGTGTTAAAATAAGCATTTTTGTCTTTTTAAGATGATAAATATTCAGCAAAGTTCATGCTGCTTCTCAAATGAGGACATTTCTACTTACCAATTCTCCGTTGCAATCCAGGCGGCAGTTCAGGAGGTTTCGTTTGAGCCTGTGCATTTTGTCACGTGTATGCAGTCAGCCATATGCCTCGCTCACAGGCATCGCTGAGGGTGTGGAACCGGCTTCAAACTCATGCTGCTTCTCCCAGATTTACTAGAAACCCTGAGGCAGCTCAAAACTATGAGAGCCACTGTGCCAATCAACAATGAAATGCACAAGTGATCCATTTTGACTAAAACCTCTGTTTATTGATGTGCGATTATTGTTTGGGAACGTTGCTTTTAACAACTCATTGCATTGCCTAGTTATTTTTTATGGAAAGCGAGGTGTTAGTTACTTCGCATTATTTCTTCCTCCCCATCAGCTGATTTTTAGCATGTTCTTTAGCAGATTTTAAGTGTTATGCTTGGCTATGTATACAGGGCTTGACATTAAAACACGCCAACCTGTTAAATGTAGGTGGATTTTAGCAGTGGTATGTAATTTTATATATAATATAGACATTTTTTTGTATTTAATGTAGTCAGAGTTGTAGACTTTTAAAAAGGGATCTAAAAATAATAAACTAAGTTCAATTTAGTATTGTCAAAAACAATATATATATATTGAAACTGACATATTAAAAATGAAATTAATTTGAAATTAATTAAAATAGTGATAACATATGCATAAGAAATAAGAATACCATGTGTAAGAATTAAAATAAAAACAAGAGATGGAGCAGGTTCGCAGTGTCTCCTGGATATTACAGGTCGGTCCAAGATGGGCTCCTGTAGGAGATGTTACCTTTGCCCCACAGGGCCTTTTGACAGATACTGACCACTGCAGACCGGGAACAGCCCACAAGAGCTGCAGTTTTGGAGATGCTCTGACCCAGTCGTCTAGACATCACAATTTGGCCCTTGTCAAACTCACTCAAATCTTTACTCTTGCCCATTTTTCCTGCTTCTAACATAAACTTTGAGGACAAAATGTCCACTTGCTGCCTAATATATCCCACCCACTAACAGGTGGTGTGATGAAGAGATCATCAGCGTTATTCACTTCACCTCATAATCAAATTTCATAATGCTATGCCTGATTGGTGTATAGGTGTGTGTCTGTGTGTGTGTACATACAACTAAAATTGACAGAAGATCAAAATAACAGAACTGGAGGCCACGGACCTTTAGACCAGCTACTATAATGCAGTCCGTATCCCTTTGAGAATGACCTGAGTCATTCTAGTCTTACTCTCACAGAGGCCTTTTGGGAATGAAGGTATTGTGCCCGTTCATCCCAGCATGCAAGTCTTGACACGGCTGCATCAGTCGCGCATTGACTGGCAAACAGTCGCTTTAAGAGCTTGAGAGAAGAATTGATCTATTTATCCCAGTGAAAACCCCTAGAGGAGATGGCAAAGCAGCCCGGGCTACTCATGTGTAACAAATTGTATCCAGCAGCACACCTCTGCCGCTTCGAAAAGAAGAGCACGATTCCCCACAGGACGTGCAGAATGAAATCAGCATTCAGCTAGAAGTGAAAGTGACCACAGCCACCTAAACAACGCATCTTAACTCCTATGACTCGTGTGGGAACAGCTCAAGACAATTTAAAGTTTTTGAAGAATTTTTGAACTTGCAGGCTGATAAATCAAGATGGAGCTGTCAGATGAGCAACGGCTTCAACAAATCATCCACAAAGTGAGCCGTTCGCTTACTATAAACCTCATTAGGGGATATAGAAATAACGTTGTATTATAATGTAGGCTGTCTGGTAATGCTTATTTGTCCCCAAAACAAAAACTGATCATTAGATGACAGTGCCAAGAGTACCATTTTATTGCTTGGGTGTTGCTCATTTCATAGTCACATAGTATGCTGTTTTTATGGTTAAATTGCACAATATCGTTGTGTTCATTAGAAGCACATGCTGCTGTTTTGTCGCCTGTCGCTTTAAATGCTCAAGCTCTTTACAGTCAGGAGGGATTCTGATTGGCTGTCAATGGTTTTATCTTTCATCAAAAAAAAATCACTCTTTCTCTGCCCCCTTATCATTATAGTTGTGGTACCAATTTTTATTCATTATGGAAATTATTATGGAAAAACATCATTCATTCATTCATTCATTCATTCATTCATTCATTCATTCATTCATTCATCCATTCATTCATATCCTACCCAGAACATTGGCATCATTATTGTATTTTCATTATTTACTTGTTATTTTTATTTATTTTTATTTGTATCATTTATATGGATAACTTGAAGTATTATAGATGTTTTAGTCCAAGCTATTATTTATTTGTTTGTTTGATTATTTGATTATTATTTGATAATTTTTTTTGTTTATTTTGTTTTTTATTATTTATATGGCTAACTCTCTATAATATTACATATGTAGGTCCATGCTTTTTTTAAATTACTATTTTATTTTATTTTAATTTGTTTTTTTTATTTATTTGTATTATTTATGGATTACTCTCTATTCGTATTATAGATATAGGTCCATGCTTTATTTTATGTAATTACTCTTTTTTTTATTTGTTTTTAATTTGTTTATCTTTTAATTATTTATTTGGATAACTCGTTATAAGTATTATATAGGTCCATGCTTTTAACATTTTATTTATTTATTTATTTCATAATTATAAATCTCTGTAAGTATTATATATGTTTTTGGTCCATGCTATTATTTGTTTATTTGTTTTTTATTTGTTTTGAATTATTTATATGGATAACTCTCTATAAGTATTATAGATATAGATCCATGCTTTATTTATTTATTTATTTATTTATTTATTTATTTATTTATTTATTTATTTGTTTGTTTGTTTGTTTGTTTGTTTGTTTGTTTGTTTGTTTGTTTGTATGGCTAGCTCTCTATAAGTATTATAGATGTTTTTGGTTGATGCCATTTATTTAGTTTTTATTATTTCATTATTTATTTTTTATTGTGGAAAAAAACAAACCCTTTAAAGCCCCCTAAAGGCTCTATTCTTGCCATTGCTTTCATGTAGTGTTGCTTTCAGTGTTTTGAATGCAGGTTTTAGTTTAGGTCTTTTCTAAATCTCTAGAGGAGATTCATGTGAGATTATTTTCTAAATGGGAGACATCTCAATTTGTTCTCCATTTAATCTCATGTCAGACTGAGGAGAAAGAGTTCAGATGTTAACTGATCTAACGGGAGCCGTTCTCTCTCCTGTGTGTGTACTAACCACTCAGAGGCTCATTGGGAGAATCTTCTCTTTGAGCCGTTGTGTGAGAAACAAACACCCCTCCGGATGAAAGCTGCTTTTGGACGTGCTGATTTGAATGCGATCTTTCCCACCTCTAGCTATTAACAGCTAAATGAGTATCAGAACACCAATTACTCATGGAGCACTGCAGTGTTTGAATGTACCGTGCCTGTTTACCGCGTCCTGTGTGACTGTGTTCAAATAGCTCAGTTCTTTAGAATTAGCTGGACGCAGGATGTCCGAGCGGCTTTGAACAGTTATACGCTTGAAAGAAGTATTGTGTGTAGAAACACTGTTCTTCCTGCACGGGGGCTCTGGGAACATTTCAAACAGTGTTCATTCATAACGTTGATCACTATACCGAAATCCAGCAGTCGATTCTCATGCCGACGTGATGGGGATCATCTCTAAGAAACAGACTTGATTTGTCCTTCACCAGGTCGTGTTTTTTCCTGAGAAACATGAAGCTTGTTGGCTTCAATTCTGCACCAGCAAACAGCAATGTTGAAAAAAATAAGATTATGAGGGATTTATTGTTGTTTGAGTAGGTTTGTGTGGTTTTCTCAAATGATTTACATCTTTAGACCTTGATGTCTGCAGTCTACTGTACATCAAGGATGTCTGCAATACCTGGAGAAAGCCACTCGTTAGTATTCCCATTCATCTCACTGGCAGTCGCTCCGCTGCTGTCGGAAGACGTGATGTGAAATCTGCCATCTTCACTCATGGCAACCACTGAAGTCTTCCTGCGCTGAGTGGACATCAGACTGATAACTCTTCACGAGCACTGCAGACCAGCTAAACCTTAACCCGACATTCATTCATTCATTCATTCATTCATTCATTCATTCATTCATTCATTCATTCATTCATTCATTCATTCATTCATTCATTCATTCATTCATTCATTCATTCATTCATTCAATCCTTGAACATTGTCACCATTATTTTTATTTTTATTTATTTGTTTATGTATATTGTTTATGTATTTTATTACATTACATTACATAATATTTTATTTTTTTGCAATTGTGATTTATTTGTTTTTTATTTTCACTTTATTTTAGTTGTTTATTATAACTTTATTGGTTTGTTTATTTATTTTATTCATTGATTTATCGTTTAATAATTGATTTATTTTATATGTTATTGGTTATTTTCATTATGTTGTCTTTATTCTGTTTATTTGTTTGTTTGTTTTTCCATATCTTATTATGGTTTCTTTTTTAAATTGATTATATATATATATATATATATATATATATATATATATATATATATATATATATATATATATATATATATATATATATATATATATATATATATATATATATATATAAATTCATATTTTTTTATTTTTTTTTATTTTCTCACTTATCATTTATATGGATAGCTCGCTATAAGTAGACTTTTTTGTCCAATGATAACCAGTTAAACTTTGAACATCAACACCATTATTTTTATTTAATTGTTTAATTTATTCTAAAACATTTATTTTATTTTTCTAATTTATTCTATTTTACATATTTTTTGGTTATTTTTATTATTTTGTTATCTTTATTCGGTTTAAATTTGTTTATTTGATATTTTATTTTATTGTTTTATTTATTTTTAACTTCATTTTATATATAATCTTGGTTATTTTTAGTATTTTGTTATCTTTGTTTCGTTTTATTTATTTATTGTATTTTATTATTTTATTATTTTCGTTATTTTTATTTGATTTATTATTATTATTATTATTATTATTATTATTATTATTATTATTATTAATAAAATATTGTAGAACTTCATGGCCTGCTAATAAACCTTAAACATTCACAGTGTTTTTTTTATATACACTGGGGGAAAAAGAAAAATACACATTGTCCAATTTACTTTAATCTTATTATTTTCACTCTACGCAACAAAATGTCTTTGCTTTCGATGAATGTAATTCTCTAAAATGTGCAATCTACTAGATTACATTATTTGGGTGAATGTGAATCAATGAAGTACTTGAAGAGCTGCAGTTTTGGAGATGCTCTGATCCAGTCGTCTATCCGTCACAATTTGGCCCTCGCCAAACTCACTCAAATCTTTACTCTTGCCCATTTTTCCTGCTTCTAACACACAAACTTTGAGGACAAAATGTCCACTTGCTGCCTAATATATCCCACTCACTAACAGGTGGTGTGATGAAGAGATCATCAGCGTTATTCACTTCACCTCATAATCATATGTCATAATGCTATGCCTGATTGGTGTATAGGTGTGTGTCTGTGTGCGTGTACATACAACTAAAATTGACAGAAGATCAAAATAACAGAACTGGAGGCCACGGACCTTTAGACCAGCTACTATAATGCAGTCCGTATCCCTTTGAGAATGACCTGAGTCATTCTAGTCTTAGTGAATCAATGAAGTACTTGAACATGATTTTTGCTGAAACTGTTCCCAGCATGCTTTGCTTGGGACTTGATGAGAAGGGTAAAATTGTTGAACATAAGTGTTATTTTATGTGTTTTTTTTGGGCAAACTTAGATGGGGGGGTTGTATTGTTTAATAGTGTTTAATGTTTAATTATGTTGGAATAACTAGAACCATTTAAATGATACAGTGGAGAAGAGAAGTCTGTGGACTGAGACAGCTCATGTCATTAAAGAGCACTTCATACACAGCACTTGACATGTTCATCATGTGCTATTGCTGGCTAACAGAATGAAAGCTAGTTGTACATTCTTATAAATCAGTCAAATGACCACAAAAATATACAAAAACAAATGATGCTTGTGATTTGATTAAAGAGGCAGGGTTTGAAGCCCCTCTGTGCACACCTATGGTTAGGAAGCATATTCAAATCATTTTGAGACTACTTAAAGGTGCAGTAAGTGTTATTTCAAAACTGTTTTAGGAAAAGGACTCGGGCCGAGTGGAATAACAAACTTGTGGCCAATCAGCAGGTAAGGGGCGTGTCCATGGTGAGAAGAGAGGCCCAGTGCGCATCATTATTCAAAACACACAAGTCACACAGGAAGGACATTAGCCGAGAAATAACTAATATATGATGGCTTCTGCTTCAATATTCTCGTGTGTCGTGTTCGCTTGTTTGTCCATTCGCGATCGTATTGTGGTTCACTTCAGCGATGATAAAGACCCGTTCATTTCCACACCGTATGGAGCATCTAAATCCCCTCAGTGTTTCAAGCGTCAGCTCACAAAATGTGTTCGACAGGTAAGATACTATACTCCTAATATACCGGTATGTTTGTTTCCTCTTTACATCTATATTACCCATCCGGTCATAATTGAAATATGTCGTAAGCTGGACTATCGAGCTTGTATAGCCTACTAACTTTATCAAGTTGTTCATGAGAACGGTTTGTGTTTTGTGATCGCTATAACTCTAATCTTGTCATAATTGTAATATGTCGTAAGCTGGACTGTGTGCTTGTGTACTATCGAGTTGTTCATGAGAACGGTTTGTGTTTTTGTGATGGAAGGGGTGACTTTTTCATTGAATATTTGACCTGGATTAGTAACGCAGAGATTCTGCCATAATCGTTGCCTGGGTTACGTATGTGTGGGGCGGAGCTATCACAATAGGGCCGAGACCCTTTTGGGGGTGGGGTGTGTTTGTTTTGGTGATTTGAAATATCAACAACAGTTACCAGATATCACTTACCCCACCTTTAATTGCGTTACTTAAAAATGACTTCATTTCATGATTTTGAAGTTATGAGAACAAATTATGATTGTTTAAATTGATGGATTCATGATGTACATGATTAAAACCCATGATTAAAACACACCTTTTTTTCAGTGTATGTTTTATTTTTGCTAAAAGCATATTAGTGGCCTCAAAATGAACAGGTCATGATCGAAAAGCCATTAAACTCCCATTTGTATGGGGCTTTTCAGGAGTCTAGTTGACTAGAATAGAATGAAAATAAGATGAAAATACCATTACCAGTTTAGACCTGTATCAGCCTCCATAGTAAAGGTTCTTTGTGCTGGTTAGTGGTGATTTGGTTCTGGTCACCAAATAAACTTGGTCAACCAAGAAAGTCTTGCTGGTTGAGCAAAGTGTTGGCAACGTAAGCACAAGTTATGCAAGTCCAATTTTGATGCACCAGATATTTTCAAATGTCAAAATCTGCCAGCTTTATATAAGAGGATCTGGACTGATAGTATAATCTGCAAATGTAGATAGAACCAACCGGATGCTTATCATACAGACATCAGAGCCAAAACATATTAGGAAATGTTTATCTGTAAAAGCCCTGCATTATATCCGGAAACCGTTGTTCCTTTTCAAAGGAATAGATAATGGTTGGACTAGAAGGGACAGTCAGAGGTTGATGAGCTGTTCATGGCCTGAGAGGGACGTTATCATCTAAAATCACATATTCCAAAAGAAAAATGAAAGACCTTAAATCAGAGGGAAGCCTGGTCCTGATGCCCAGTAAACAAGCAATTTCAGCTCTGCAGTAATCAAAGATGTCTGGCGCTTCTGATTGAAGAGGGTAAAAACACAAATATCCCTGTTGTGTGTGTGACACACTCCCTCACAAATAAAATACAGCGTGAAATGCCTCCTGCACGGAGCGACGCTCAGACGCAGGGAAGAAAGGCAGGAGGAGGGGTGGATGAACCAACGAAAGCAGGGAAGAAAGGAACATCATTTCACAACGACTGGGACGCCATCCAAACCTCACTTTCTTCATGTCTTATCAGCCGGCGCAATAGGGACACATTGCAATGCACACGAGAAAAAAAAAGAATAAAAGATAGAATCCATTAAAGGCGTGTTAAACGAAAGGCTTTCAGTCCTGTGCGCGTGGAGTCGTGTGGATGTTTACTGCTGTACAGAAGTGGTCCTGAAAGACCTGAGTGTGTGTGTGTGTGTGTGTGTGTGTGTGTGTGTGTGTGTGTGTGTGTGTGTGTGTTGCTCTTCTCTGAGGTCACCGCAGTGTGTTCTGTTTCTAGTTGTGTATTCAGTTTATGGGGAAAGGATGTGTTCAAATGAATTAAGCCAGTTTTTTCATCTTTTGTTGCTTTATATTCTATTGAATCTCATCAGAATTAAATTATCTATCTATCTATCTATCTATCTATCTATCTATCTATCTATCTATCTATCTATCTATCTATCTATCTATCTATCTATCTATCTATCCATCCATCCATCCATCCATCCATCCATCCATCCATCCATCCATCCATCCATCCATCCATCCATCCATCCATCCATCCATCCATCCATCCATCCATCCATCCATCCATCCATCCATCCATCCATCCATCCAATCTTTCTATTCATCTAGGGTTGCAATAATCGTTAATGAAAATCATCGACTACGATTCTCATTATCGATTGTTCGGATCTACCCTTCCACCACTCATGCCCATCCATCCATCCATCCATCCATCCATCCATCCATCCATCCATCCATCCATCCATCCATCCACTGTCAAGTTTGATGTTGCAGTGTTCTATCATTTTATCATTCTGTTGTTATATCATACCCGCTTTCCATCCATACATTCTTTTGCTCTATCTTTTGCAAGTTGTGTTTCACTGTAATGGTAAGAAATCCTTAAACTTTGCCATTTTCTCCAAAAGTCTGAATTTGAAATTGCAATTCAAATGCATGTGGCTCATCAGAATCTAGAGTCGGCCTCCATTGCAGAGACTCAAGTTCAACTTTGTCAATTGTTTTAGTATCTCACTATTACCCAAATCACCTGCATATTCTTCTGTCATATTTTCATCTGACTGTATTAAATCTTCGGACACCACCTGCTTCTATTATAATTCAGTCTGTTCCTTGTGGCAGTTACTGTCATTGGTCTATGGAGCAGCTCTATTCATGTAGCCACTGCTATCAAATCCTTTCAGTCGACGCACAATAGCGATCTTCATATTGGCCTTTGGCTTATTATGAGGTACAAATGAGAAGTCACTCCAGATCACGCGGCTATAAAGTCCTTGAAGGTGTTCCATTCTTACGCCACAAGTGTGTAGTCACAGTTTATTGACCTCCCTCTAAGAAGCGAAACCCCGTTTCCTTTTCATTTGGTCTGGATGCCCGCAGGAAGTTTTATGTATTAGCAGGAAAGTGCATCATTCAGGCGCCTGCCCCGAGCTCCTTAGCCCAATGAGAGTTTGCGCTGATGAATGACCTAATTGCGTACCAGAGGTGAATAAGATTAAAAATGTTCTTGAGATGGAAAGATTATTATCTAATGAGAAAAGCATTAATCTGACGTTGCCTCCAAAGAACTGAAGGACTCATTTTTGTGATGTGAAAATCCTTTCACCCCAAATGTCTTCTTATTAATGTCAATTGAAATGGTGTCTGGCGCAGCTGCGGCTCTTTGTGAGCTGTACATGTTTGCCGAAGCGCTCGGGTAACCTCTGGATGTGCACGGTTTCTTCCTCCGTCAGAGCTTTGCTGGCGCTTTCAGATGGACTGATGAGTTAACAGCTGTTGATTAAATATTTTGTCATCATTTTGCAGCCAGGGAGGGCTTCGCTCTCGCTGTCATAACTCTCAATGATTCATTTTTTCCGACCCAATTTCCTTTCCAGGTCTAGTGGGACTGTTTATTTATCCAGCTTGAAGTCTCATTTGTCACCTCTGAAACACTGGTGTGTGTTACGACACAGTGCGAGGAGCATCATTGCGACTTCATTCCCTTTTTAGGCCTGAAACTGTCTGCTAGTCCACTAATGCAGATTGGCGAGCTCAGCCAAATCACTGTACATATTACAGAAAATGCTGCAACGCAATACACACTTACATTGAGTTTGGAATTGCATTGTGACCTATTTTGTAGCACAATAAATGATTTGTGTTCACTTGCACACTTTTGCTTTGTAAAGAAATTTAATTGATCAAACTGACAAAGACATTTGTAATGATTGAGTGTAAAGACATTTAAAATGTTACAAAATAATTTTATTTCAAATAAATGCTTTTCTGAAAAAATGTATTATGATTTCCACACTGATGCTCCAAAGAGTGAATTGGTTTGAGTAGGGTGAACTTAAATTAAGCAAATTAATTCAATCAAATTAACTTTTTGAGTATTTAGAACTTACTTTTTCTTTTGAGTGCACAAAACTGACACATTTAAAGTAATGATAAGGAGTTATACATTTTTATTTTTATTTGAAAATGACTGATCATGTTGCTAGATAAGACTCTATTAATCGTCTGGGGTGGTGCAGAGTCTGAAGTTCTTCCTTTGAAACTGCATTGGTTTAGACCTTCAACCCGTTGGGTGCCTTTGAAGTCCACTATATGGAGAAATATCCTGGAATGTTTTCCTCAAAAAAACATAATTTCTTTTCGACTGAAGATAGAAAGATATGGATATCTTGGATGAGATGGGAGTGAGTAAATTATCAGGAAATTTTCATTTTGAAGTGAACTAATCCTTTAACTTGAAATATTTGAGTAAACATTCATACATTTTACTTAAAATTATAATGTAATCTCAATTTAAATATTTTAAGTAGTGGAAACTTGGTTAGCTTGAACTAGCTAATTCAATAAATGCTTCCTTGCTAATTGGTAACACAAATCTTTGATAGCATTAGCATAGTTAGCTGAATGAGTACAGCGATATTGAACATTTAACACACAGTATATCTGTTCTGTGCTATATAGTGTTATATAAAAACATAATATAACACTTCATTTTATCACTTATTCTCAGTTTTGAGTGTCATGGCAAAGTATACTGGGAAATGGAAATCCCAGCTCAGTTTAATTTACGTTTGTCTAAAGAAACAGGTTAATAAAACTAACACAATGAAACAATTCAGATTACTTAAAATGTGTCAGTTTTGTGAGCTCAAAAGGAAAAGAAAGTGCTAAATACTCATAAAACTTAATTTGATTGAACTAATTTATTTATTTTGAGTTGGCTCTACACAAAACAATTTATTATTTTGAGTGTTAGGATTTAGAGTGTAAAAGGTAAGTAAATTTATGAATTAGGTTACTTGAATATTTTGAATGAAGAGCAATTTAAATGTACAAAATTAATACCTGCCTGTTCTATTTACGTACCATTTGCATTTCTTAGCTTAAAAAAAAATAAATATATATATATATATATATATATATATATATATATATATATATATATATATATATATATATATATAATATATATTTAAGGCATATATATATATATATATATATATATATATATATATATATATATATATATATATATATATATATATATATATATATATATATATATATATATATATATATATATATATATATGCCTTAGTTTTTTTTAGTTTCGTCAAATTATTCGGGTTTACGGTGCACCAAAAAATCGGAAGCAGCACAACTGATTTCAACATTGAGATTTCATTTTTTAATTTTTTTTTATATTTACTTACTTTAAATTGTAATCATATTTCACAATATTCTTGTTTTTACTGTATTTTAAATCAAATAACTGCAGCTTTAGTAAACAAAAGAGTGTTCTTGAACATGTTTCAGACCCTAAGTCTTCAGTTATGCTAGCCTGACGTGGTCATACTCAGTTCTAGTCAGAATATGAGTCTGATCTGCTCCATTGGGCTGTGATTATGGGGCGTGTTTCAACCGAACCAGGAAAGATCTCAATTGGATAGACCTACAACCAATCAGAGCACCGAAATGAGGCATGGTCAAATGTCAACAGAGCTCAACTGCACTGTGTTGCCAAGTACGTGTTTTTTTTCCCCGCGGGTTGTTTTCAATGTCCGCGGGTTGAAGCGACTATTATGTGATATATAGACCCATGAGTGCGAATTTTAGCATCAACCTTGCCAAAATAACACACATTTTACCCCCCAAATGCCATTTTTCCCCCGGAGAACCCCCAGAGAAGCTATTGTTTAGGGCTAGTAGTTGGCGGGTTTTGTTTTAAAAACTTGGCAACCCCGTCTGCACGCGAGCTGGAATCAGGCTGGAATACACGATCTTTGCCAGTGTTGTAAAAAAATAACAATTGAATGATACACAGAGTACTTACCCAACATGATCATCATTTCTGAGAGAAATTGTGAAGCTGAATGCAGATACAAACAAGCTCCCCGTTTAAGATTTGAACAAATATAACCCAAGCCCCTTTGATGACGTGATGATTACGTTACTGTTGATCATCTGTCCGTCATCGTCTAAAGCCCGCCGTGATGATTTCATTGGTCTGAACAGTTTCTGTTTGGGGATAATTACTCCTCTATAGAGCGAGGCCAGACCGAACTGCCCGACCTAAAAAATTTGTGGACGGGGCTGAGTTCGGCTGGCATCGAGGCTACAGTTATGCACTGTGATCATGAACAAAGCAAACAATTAAAACACATTTTAAAAAAATGTATCTCTTTTTTTTTTTTTTTTACCATGCTCTTCCAACAGCATCTTCATTGATATTTGATTTTTCGTTTTGACATGAATCATTCTTGTAGTTGATAACAATGATTTAGACAGCATCTCCTGTTGACAAACTAGCTTACACTTCTTACATTCATATTGCGGCATCTCTCTCCTGCCATCCTGATCGCTTTATTCGTCTTGTTCATCTAGACTTTACTGTTGATACAGAGTTCAACCCATAATGCAGTTTATTTCTGTGCTTTACGATTGGTTTACCCTGTCAGATTGTATAACATGAACCCGTTGAGAACTCATGTAAAAGCTGAGGCAAACATCAACTTGCATTTGTCAGTGTTTACATCATACTTTATATATCATTATATGATCGACAGCATGACTAGGCTCTTTAAGTCAGTAGCATGTCCATTCTGACGTCCACATTTGCAGCTGGATCAAGAGGTCATGCTCATTCTTCATAGGGAACACACACTAGCTTATGGTTTCAGAAAACTTGTTATGCTTGAGTTGCTTGTAAATCCCATCAGGTAGTTTGCATGTCTTAAAACAGCCAGAAATGGTTCAAAAACCCATAACCACTTAAAACTTGTTTCATTATAAGAATGAAAGGAGACCAACCCCCAGCACTCAACCTAAACTGGTCTGGGTCTACATGGCCATATCTCACCCCAGATCAGACCAGCCCCTATGGTCCATAATTGGGCCGAATGTGGCTAGATGTGCTATGTCTCATCTGCACATCCAAAACCTAGCAAAATCTGGCAACCGTTACTGGGACAGAGCTGGCTCACTTTTGTTGAGCCGCTGTCAGAACCCGGCAAAGAGAGCCGACACTCAGCCACAATTGGCCCGATTGCGCTGGCTACCTGGGTACTGTTAAGAAAGAAGAATGAATACTGTTTTGTTAATAAACGTCTTGCTCAGTTTCAGTTAAAGAAAACAGTTTTTGTTAATCGCCACTGTTTCCCATGTGAACAACTGTAAAGTTTAAGAAATCAGAAGTGTCACATTGGCTGAAAGAGCAGAAGACACAGGCAATCATTTAATTAGTCATGTTCATCACGCTGGTGATTAGATAAAGACTGTTTTATTTGTATATGTGATCAGTGAAGCACATTGTGTTGATTTCTCTCAGATGGTAAATCACCCAGAGAGAGTAAATGACCTGTAAACATGTGGAAGTAATTGGCCAGCCTGTCAAACGCACTGCGTGAGCGCGAATGGCGGAATTTGTAATTGCGATTGCTGTGATCTTTCTGTTTTGGTTTGTGCTTTTCGAGTGCTGATACTGAGCAGTGGGTTCAATTCATTTTACGCTAGTGATAGGGATGTCGGTCCAATGAAAGAGGATAAATCAGATTTCACATTCACACTGCAGCCAAATACAGATGTCACTCCACTTTTGAATGTTTAGTCTTGTGTCTTTAAAATGGTTTTGAAATGTATTTAAAAAACTAGTCAGAAATAGCTAACACAGAGCAGGTTGAACTGTTGCATCCATGTTTCTAGAGGAATCATAGAAACCCCATTCCAAAAAAAGACACTGCAAACATTGTGAATAAAAACAGAATGCAATGATGTGGAAGTTTCAAATTTCAATATTTGTTTCAGAATACAACATAGACGACCTATCAAATGTTTAAACCGAGAAAATGTATAATTTTAAAAGGAAAATAAGTTGATTTTAAGTTTCATGGCATCAACACATCTCATAAGTTGGGACAAGGCCCTGTTTCCCACTGTGTGGCATCCCCTCTTCTTTTTATAACAGTCTGCAAACGTCTGGAGACTGAGGAGACCCGTTGCTCAAGTTTAGGAATAGAAAAGTTGTCCCATTCTTGTCTAATACAGGCTTCTAGTTGCTCAACTGTCTTAGGTCTTCTTTGTCGCATCTTCCTCTTTATGATGCGCCAAATGTTTTCTATGGCTGAAAGATCTGGACTGCAGGCTGGCCATTTCAGTGCCCAGAGAGATTACCACAGAGATTGTTCCAGATTCTCTGAATCTTTCGATAATATTATGTACTGGAGATGATAACTTCAAACTCTTTGCAATGTTTCTCTGAGAAACTCCTTTCTGATATTGCTCCACTACTTTTCGCCGCAGCATTGGGGGAATTGGTGATCCTCTGCCCATCTTGACTTCTGAGAGACTGACCGGCTCTTTTTATACCCCATCATGTTGCCAGTTGACCTAATAACTTGCAAATTTGTCCTCCAGCTGTTCCTTATATGTACATTTAACTTTTCCATTCTCTTATTGCTGCCTGTCCCAACTTTTTGGGAATGTGTAGCTCTCATGAAATCCAATATGAGCCAATATTTGGCATGACATTTCAAAATGTCTCACTTTCAACATTTGATATGTTATCTTCTATTCTATTGTAAATAAAATAAAAGTTTATGAGATTTGTTAATTTTTGCATTCATTTTTTTATTCACAATTTGTACAGTGTCCCAACTTTTTTGGAATCGGGTTTGTAATTTTGAGAGTGAATCCTCTGTACATACACATTTCATGAATGGATTTAAATGCTATGTCACTCAAGATCCAGCAGTGTCTAGGATGAAACAGTTTTGAAGAAGAACATAAGCACAAATGGGCATTATTGCGTTACATTTTTTCAGCTGAATGATAACACGCTTTTTAAGATTCTGATCAGAACGTTGTTTTTTACAATCATATTTCTGACTTGATAATTAAAAGTTTATATATATATATATATATATATATATATATATATATATATATATATATATATATATGTATATGTATATGTATATACATATACATATATATACACTACTGTTTAAGTTTTTGGGGTATTTTTAATGAATAGAAAGTTCATTTAGAAACAGCAATTACTGAAATATAAATATTTTGTGACATTATAAATGTCTTGAATGTCATATTTGATGATTGTAATGGGTCTTTGCTAAATAAAAGTACTTCTTTCTTTCAAAAAAAAACAAAAACACTCTAAATGTTGACGGATGGTGTTTGTTCAAAGATCAGAAGCATGAAAGTATAAAGCAATTTATCTTTGGAAATGTTTGGATCTCCATTGAAGGAATCGTCGCTTTGACCTTTTGCTTCAGATAAAACATTCCGGGAGCTCGAGATTAGATTTGAATTACCACACCGTAGAAAGTTCTGAACATCTGAATCACAGATCTGAACAAACACGTGTAAACAGGAAGCTGTCAGCTCTCATTTGGAGAGATATTCATAACTGCAGGACACAAAAAAAAGACATTGAACTGCGTTTGAGTTTGAGAAAGTCAGGCAGTGTTTATCAAAATGAAATGGAAAATTAAATCTGCAATTAGTCTTGGGAGGCGTATAAATTAGCATATCTTTGAACAAATTAGTTATCTAATAATTGTAGTTGTGGTGAGCATTGGGAGGGCCGTTACGTAACCTCTCATCCTTGAAGCTCCTGTGGGGAATCACAGATGGGTCTTAAACTGTCAACCTCACTCGTGTCACTCGCATGCTTCAAGACTGCCAATCTGCTGAGCTCCATCTTTATTCTGCAGTCATCTTTCTTTTATGTTGCAGAACTCATTCAGAGCCGGCGCTTTTGCGAAATGGGCCTCTAAACGGTTTTGATTGAGTGCGCTTTTGGTTCTGAGAGCATTCGGAGGAATATTTATTTATTTGCCTGATGGCTGAATGTTTTATGGACTCTTTTGATGTGTGCCTGGCCTTTGTCTTGATATCAGAATGCATCACAACAAACAAACTATGTAAATATGCGGACTTCAGATGCAAGTGGAACTGTGAGTACAGTCCTGCTCTTATCATTCAGTTCTTTTGATCTTGCTTGTGTTTGTGAATATAAATAGTGATACTAATGTGACTATTTTATGCAGAATGATGACAGTAATTCAAGATCATTTTACAAGATGGCTGACATTTGTATACCGGCCAAAAAAAGTTGCTATTTGGATATAAATAGGCAAACGTTCAAAAGTCTATGATTGGATCATTATTGCAGTGATTATTGTGTTTCTATAGCATGTTATATGTTTGGTAACAGTTCTTCTAACACTAAATGATAGTGTGTGTAGCTTTTCATTTCTTAAACAGCCATGGATGACAATGTCAACATTCATCAGCTCAGTCCAGACCTTAAATTCAAAGTCTTTAGGATGTGCTGGAGGAGACTTTACAGAGGGCTGGACTCTTGCATCGACAATACTAGATCTGGACCACAAATTCATGCACCTCTTGATGGAAATAACATCACTATCATTATTTCCACACTATGTGAGCCTGATGAATGTTGACATTGTCATCCTGGCCACGATGTGTCTTCCTACATGGCCGTTTTAAGGAATGAAATCCATCAATTTGTTTTAGAATGACTGTGGCAAAACATATAACAGGCTAGAAACACAAGATTCACTGCAATAATGATCCAATTAAAGACTCTTAAGCATTTCCCTATTTTTGGTGTGTGTTTTTTGGCGTCTCCGTGTGGTCCTGTTCGGTATAGCAGCTTGACTTATCTAAAATAAAAAAACAATCTTGTTCGTTGTTGCTCTTTACACACACAATATACACTAAATTCTGTAAAGTTTTATCATGGGTGCTTAGATATGTATAATTGTATTATGTATCAGAATTATATGGAGGTTATTTGGTGTCAAAATTACCCATTCACAAGTTTATGAACCCTTGATTCTTAATGTGTGTCGTTCCCTGAGGATCCACGGCTGTGTGTGTGTGTGTGTGTGTGTGTGTGTGTGTGCGTGTGCGTGTGCGTGTGTGTGCATGTGCGTGTGTGTGTGGTTCCCTGATGATCCACGTCTGTGTGTGATTTGTGGCTTTTTTTGTGGTTTTATGGCTGTTCTTGAGTCTCGTTTGTCCTGAGCAGTTAAACTGACCAACGTTCTTCAGAAAAATCTTCCATGTCCCAAAAATTCTTCAGTTTTCCTGAATCATTTGCTTATTTGAACCCTCTCCAGCAGCGGCTGGATGATTTTGAGATCCATCTTTTCACACTGAGGACGACTGAGAGACTCAAACACAACTATTAAAAAAGCTTCAGACATTCACTGATGCTCCAGAAGGAAACACGCCGCATTAAGAGCCGTAATATCTTATTCAAGACAATACTAAATAAAATAAAAAAACATGTATTGTGTATAATCTCTCATTATGTTCAAAGCATCAGTGAATGTCAGAAGCTTTTTTAATAGTTGTGTTTGAGTCTCTCAATCGTCCTCAGTGTGAAAAGATGGATCTCAAAATCATCCAGCCGCTGCTGGAGAGGGTTCAAATATACAGAAGATGCTGGAAAACTGAAGAATGTGCAGGAGCTGGAGGATTTTTCTGAAGAACGTTGGTCAGTTTAACAGCTCAGGACAAACGAGACTCAAGAACAGTCACCACAAAACACACACACACACAACCATGGATCATCAGGGAACGACACACACTCACACAGCCATGGATCATCAGGGAACGACACACGCACACATTCACACAGCCGTGGATCATCAGGGAACGACACACACGCACACACTCACACAGCCGTGGATCATCAGGGAACGACACACAGTATTACAGTTTCTCAATCGATTTGACACATTTCTCCAGATGACGTAGTTTCTCTCAAAACAATAAACACAGCAAACTAAACACTCGTGCTGGCAAAACAGTTCAGTTTTCACTGCATAATGAATCATATACTTTTCATCATCACGAGGAGAATGTGCTGTGTGTGATGCTCAGCTCCTCTTGCACCAGTGCTGATTGGTGAAAGTGGACATTACACAAACTACAGTTTCGCTCAGTTTTGATCACCCTATGCAAAGTGGATTTCATTGAGGGAGTGTAAAAAATGTATTTATGCGACCCCAAGACAGCATTGTGGCTTCATTTGAAACTCATCTGTACTCTATCCTTCCTCTCCCCCTCCTCTTACACCTTTCTTTCCACCTTCCCCTCTGTTCAGGTCTTCCTATATTTTCTTCTCTTGAAGAAGAAAACCATTGCCATTGCCTTCCACCCCTTCTCCTCTTCCTACATCCTCAGCGCTTCTCGCTTCATCTCCTCTTATACCACATATTCCTTTCTCTTTCTCCCTCTTCCACTTTTCCTCTCCCTCTCAATATTACCCTTCCCCCATCCTCTCTCTCTCTCTCTCTCTCTCTCTCTCTCTCTCTCTCTCTCTCTCTCTCTCTCTCTCAAAAAAAAGAAGATATTTATTTGGGGAAAATTGAGAACTTTCCAAATGTAACTCAGAATTTAAAAAATAACAGAGTTTTGGTTTTTATGTTCTGAAAAATTGTGCACAAATGGTTGGGATTTTTGTAATAAAAAAAGACAAATCTTGTGTTTAATACTAATTTACAGTATTAAAGTTTTGGTTGGTTGTATGGACTTCTGTGAAAATGTAAGAATTTTGAACACAGTGTTTTGAGAATATGATACATAGATTTGTAATTTGCATGAAATGAAGGAAAATGTACAACCTGTTTAGGACAAATCGTGTTCAAATGACTGTCAACTGTCTGGAGACCAGTGACCTGAGTCTGGACAAATGTCAAATCGATTGAGAAAAACTGTAAGAATCAAAGTTACATCAACTTTTGAACAGATCATTTTTATTAATTCAGCTGCAAGGGGTTCACATACTTTTTCTTGCAGCTGTATACACACACACACACACACACACGCTAAACCTGTTCAACTGCTATTAATTCAAGCATCTAATCAGTCAATCGCATGGCATAAACTCAATGCATTTAGTCATGTAGACGAGGCCAAGACGTTCTGCTGAAGTTGAATGGGGAGAAAGGTGATTTAAGTCAATGAACACATGGTTGGTGCCAGACGGGCTGGTCTGAGTATTTCAGAAACTGCTGATCTACTGGGATTTTCACTCACAACCATCTCTAGGCCATCTCTTTACAGTGAATGGTCCGAAAAAATATCAAGTGAGTGGCAGTTCTTTGGGAGACAGTGATGCCAGAGGTCAGAGAACGGCCAGACGTGTTCAGCTGATAGAAAGGCAACATTAACTCAAATATTCTCTCGTTATAGCTGAGGTGCAGAAGAGCTAAAGCAGCAGAAGACAACAACGACTGGCCACAGCAAACTGATGCCACAGTTCACACGGGGCACCAAAACGGGACAATAGAAGATCGGAGAAATGGTGCCGGGTCTGATGAGTCTGGATTTATAAACAGCGTGAAAGCATGGATCCATCCTGCCTCGTATCAGCGGTTCAGAGTGCAGCTGGTGTAATGGAGTGAGGGATATTTTCTTGGCCTGCTGAGAATCGTTTAAATGTCACAGGCTACTGTTGCTGACCATGTCCATCTCTTTATGACCACAGTGTACCATCTTCTTCCAGTGGGATAACACACCATGTCAGAAAGCTCAAATCATCTCAAACTGGTTTCTGGAACATGAAAGTGAGTTCACTAAACTTAAATGACCTCCACAGTCACCAGCGCCCGTATTTATCAAGCTTCTCAAAGGGCTATTTTAGTCTTAAGTGCTGAGAATTCATGAAATGTACTCCTACTTTCAAACTTAAGTATAAAAGCAAGTTATCAAATTTCTTAAAGCTAAGAATCACTCTTACTCTCCCAACAGCTCGAGAGGTCTCTCAAGTGGTTAGGAGTTGCCAGTAGGGGCTGGTGATGGCGCTCAGGAGACAGAGACGTGCGCAAATCTTTCAAGAGAGGGAGAATGTGTTTGAAATGTTTGATGACAAACAATAGTTCACGAGTTCACACTTACAAATAATTCAGATAGAATGAATGGTATGCGGATTTGGCGTGCTGTCCGAGGAGAGGGCTCCGAGCTCGGTATTTGGCCCAAACCCAGAGTACTCCCCCCGTATCTCTGGTAAGGAAAGTTAACCAGGTGCGTGTGAGGTAGAAGGGGTGGTGGAGGGATGCTGCAAACTTTGTCAAGGAACATTGGTGAGTTGACTGGGTATTTATGTGATCCTCCACTTGAGCTGATTGGTAGACATGCTGATTACTGATTGTTGACAGCTGGTTGAAATGACATCATGATTAGGTAGATCATTTGAACGTGCTTCTCCCGAACTTAGTTTTTTAAGAAACATCATTTAATCAAACGGTATCATTTGGACCGAGCAGGCATCATCTTTTTCAGCGCAGGTTAATGTTGGGCAGGTTAATGTTGGGCAGGTTAATGTTGGGCAGGTTAATGTTGGGCTTTATAATTGAATAAAACGCTGTTCGACTAATTCAGCAAGCAGTAGCGATCGCTGCTTCCTCCTGCCAGTTCGTTTTTCTGTTGGAATCCATGGTGGCTGATTATATTTAACAAAAATATCTAGGCTATATATAGGCAGGTCAGTTAACAGCACACCAGTTTAAAACTTTTAATTAAGACATGGTGGAAAAGATGATTATCATTTCCTCTCTCAAGACCCATAAAGGCACTAAAGACATCGTTACAAAGCCCATCTCACTACAGCGGCTCTACAATCATTTTATGAAGCGGCGAGAAACAAAGTTTCAAACGGTTATGAATCAGCGTATCGATTCATGATTCGGATCGCCAATGTCACAGGATTTCAGCAGTTTGACATGCGAGTCGAATCATGAGTCAGTCGATTCATAACCATTTCAAACTTTGTTTTGAAATCGGCCCATCATTATATAGTCGTTATTTAGTTTGTTTGCGCACAAAACTATTCTCGTCGCTTTATAAAATGATTGTAGAGCCGCTGTAGTGAGATGGGCTTTGTAACGACGTCTTTAGTGCCTTTATGGGTCTTGAGAGAGGAAATGACATTGGTGTCAATGAAGGCCTTTCTGAACCATCGGATTTCAACAAAAATATCTTCATTTGTGTCTGAAGATGAACGGAGGTCTTACGGGTGTCAAACGACATTAGGGTAAGTAATTGAGAGAGTTCATTTTTGGGTGAACTAACCCTTTAAACTACTTGATAGTGTTTTAGTTGTATAGTTGTATTTTATCTGTTGAATTTCATCACTTCAATATTGTCACATTAACCAACAAAGTGGT